>NW_024080681.1:4166577-4185474 GCF_003009895.1 Hyaena hyaena
TGAAGATTGTGTATCCCGGGCAGCCCTCCTCACCTGGGGTCCAAGGAAACTCTTTTCCTTTCTCTGTAAACTTTTTAAGAGAGGCTCGTTCATTTTGCATCGACATAGTGGAAAAGGTAGACAAGACATAGTTAACGGACAAGCTGGGATTGAAAAGTGGACAGCGTTTAGGAGGCGCTTTTAAATGCTAAAGTTATGGAGGGGGGATGGGCATGAAGGAGGACACTTGTGGGGATGAGCACTGAGTGTTATGTGGAAACTAATTTGACAATAAACTATTTGAAAAAAAAAAAAAAAAAAAAAGTCCAATGATCAACCAACTGAACCACCCAGGTGCCCCCAAACCGCAGTTTAGGTAACTGTCTTGATAAGCCTTCTGCAAGTACCGTGTGAAGCAGAAAACCTGCTAACTATTTTCGTCTCCATTCACCAGGGTCAGGTGCTCCAATGGGAAGAATCTGGACTAGTAATATCTCGATGGAGTTGGAGAAAAAAAAAAAAGGGGAAGAAAAGATAAAAAATTCCGTTTGGTTGAACATTGTGACCTGACATCTGAATCGCTAAACCAAGGTAATTATGGAGTGGCTCTACAAATTTGCTTAGGGTTTAGGAGATAATCTCAGACTTAATAAAATCAACACCCCTTGAATATTCTAGTCAGTAGGTAAGAAAATGGATTCCTACTTTCTGGTCTTGTTGGGAGTCCCGTTTAGAATCACCTTGGGGTGCCTGGGTGGCTTAGTTGGTTGAGCGTCCGACTTTCGCTTAGGTCATGATCTCGTGGTTTGTGGGTTCGAGCCCCGAGTCGGGCTCTGTGCTGACTGCCAGCTCAGAGCCTGGAGCCTGTTTCAGTCTGTGTCTCCCTCTCTCTCTGACCCTCCCCTGCTCGCGCTGTCTCTCTCTCTGTCTCTTCTAGAAATTAAAAAAAAAAAAAAAAAAAAAGAATCACCTTAAAAACCCAATATGAGCAAGTTTATATAAAACCCAGCCAGTTGGACATCTGTGTTCCTGGACCTTCTTTGACCATGCTAGGCCTTTCTTCATCTCTCTAATGAGGAGCCATTCAGCGTCCTCCTCAAATTTCTTCCAACCCTGTGTCCTACCTCTTGCGCTTTTCTTGCTTCTTTCATTTTTCCTGTGTATGCTGACTCCCTAGTTCCCCCTCTACTAAATTATGCTCTATTATTTCCACAGCCTGAAGAACTCACAGCTGAAGTATTATTTCTAACCTTATTTTGTATTCCTAGCATGTGCTATAACCTGTTTTGAGTTTTATTTGCAGCCAAGATGCTGACACAGCTCCAATTTTGTTTTCATATTTTGATTGGGTAGGAGTGTTCATTACTGTTGGTACCAGGGTAAGGAAAAAAAGTCATTTTAAAAGGCACGATTTACACCTTCGTTAAAAAGCTTTTGTTTCTGAACACTGCCCACTAAAATTCTAAAAACTACAAATGTTCAAAAAAATACACAACTTATTTCCTTGGAGGAAAAAGACTTTAATGAAAATTGTAGTGGCCCAATATGATTTTCCTATTACGCTTTTAATGTCATGCCTATCATATGTTTGATCTGCCTTTGTGTTTCTTAACCGCCCAGCATATACAGGCAGGTATAGAAAGCCTAGTAGTCAAGTGTTTGTAGGAAATGATGTTTTCAAAGCCCAATTCAGCTGCACACCCATCAGCCTTCCTAGGGACAACTGTTTCATTGGTGACGTAATTCAATTCATGGTTCATGTTAAGCTCATGTCTTATAACCAGATAATTCATGCATTTCAGCTACAGGGGGCCCCTTATGTGTGGCAGGAGATTTCCACTGAGCTTGCGCGTAAAGAAAAGCCTATGATGAGTAAAGTTTTACAGTTCTTATATTTGATTCTCAGACTTCTTTGTGGAAGAGATTTATGTTCATGGGGTTCTTCTACTCCAAAACCTTCATGAGTTCCATAGTTAGGCTTGCGAAATAAAATACAGGTTACCCAGTTGTCTTTGAATTTCAGATAAATAGTGAATACCTTTTAGATAAAAGTATGTCCTGTGTGATATTTGGGACATACTTTTACCAAAAATTATTTTGCTTACTGAAATTCAAATCTAAGTAGGTGTTAATTGGTTTTATCTATGTATCTATGTATCTATGTATCTATGTATCTATCTATCTATCTATCATCTTTGCTAAATCTTGCAACTCTCTCTGCACTGTATAAAATGATATGCCAGGACTTCAGGCATCCCCCCAAACACTGACTCTGACCCTTTTCTTTCCACCTTCTTTTCTACCTTATCTGACCTCTCCTCCTCACTCCAATCTGTGTGCTATTTACCAGCTTCTGAGTTCGGATTAGTTTCACATCTGGAATGCCTCCTTTCCTTCCCTCTCCTGGATTACTCAAGCATGCCTCTTCAGGGAAGCCTTCCCCGAATACCCAGTCATTTCTTGCTCCATTTAGATCAGAAAGCTCTTTCTGTCAGACGCTTCTCATGTACTGCCTGGCAGCTCTGGTTATCACTTCATCTGTATTTTGTATTTTGGGGGGGGCTTTGTTTGGAAGTGGCCTTGCCTAATACCCCTGGGTGCACTTCACAGAATCCCACACTAGCCTGTGACATATCGGTGTTCCAAGATACCTACTGATTTAAAAGATGACTATCAATGGACACTGAGATGTCTGTCCTCCTCTGCAGCTTCAAATTGCTTTTACTTGCTTCTCACACTGAGGGAAGGCTCAGGGCCTCCCCCACAATGTGAACCAGTGGACACGTGGGGAAGCCTGCACACGTGCCCTCAGTCATATAATATTCAAAGTTTCATGGTCAGATTAATTTCTCATGGACACAGGAGTAAATAATGCAAAACCCTGTCTTACACGGACAAGGCAGTTGCTCTGCCTCAGTGTCAATTGTCTTATTTGGGTGAAGAGCTTGGTACCCATCTCCCTCCCTCCTTCAAGGGTACATCTGAACTTGGAGACGCGGCAGGGTGCTGGAATGTACTGAGATGAGGAAAAGAACACGGAATAAACTTCTCTAAAGTATACCATTGAAACTGATGCTTGGGTTTCAAATGAGAGCTGGGGCGAATGCCAGAGTCAGATCTCCACATCATGGTGGACAAGATGGGACTTAAGCATGACACAGCTGGAGACACAACCAGCTGGAGAGCAGGTGGCAGGATTCTCTGCCGAACCTAGGGCACCAAGTCATGGTCTTTGGGAGTTAATACTTAAAAAACTATATCCCGTGATTGTCTGGATTTAGGCATATGCAGAAAAAGATATTTTAGGAAGGAAACAATGCAGTCATGATATTGGCTTTAACTTTCTTTGAAAATTTTAACTTTTTTTCCACTTCTATATATTTTAAGTATATTAAAAATGTTTATTTATTTTTGAGAGAGAGAGACAGAGAGAGAGAGAGCACAAGCCAGGGAGAGGTAGACAGACACACAGAATGTGAAGCAGGCTCTAAATTCTGAGCTGTCAGCACAGAGCCCGATGCGGTGCCTCAAACCCACAAACTGTGAGATCATGACTTGAGTCAGGGTTGGATGCTCAATCGACTGAGCCACCCAGGTGCCCTTTCACGTCTATATTTTGCTTTTGTTTTATGTTCATTTTGGTTCCTACACCTTGGTGAGTTTCATAGATAATCTCATGAACCAGGGCCTTCAGAACAGGGTAGTGAGGCAGGAAGTGTAAGTCTTGTGAGGAATTTGCTTTGCCTTTTTGCTCACTTACCTCTGAGCCTTCACAGCAGGACAAGATGCACATGATACCTGTGCTAGCCCAGCGTGCCCGGCACCCTTGCAAAGTGTCATTCAGCAGCTGGAGGAGTGGGCCATCTGCACACTGTGGTTCCTCCTCCTCCCACCCACTTTCCAGGCTCAATTAGTGGAATCCCAGTCTTCTATCCACACGGCAGCAGCACATTAAAATGCCTCCGATTAAGCCCTGGATTAGCATGTGCCCTGACTTTATCTTAATTGCCGATTAAGATTAATCCCTCCAGGGAGTTCTCCAGGGCTGCTCTATTACCATGGGGTGAATCATTACATATTTTGGGTTGCAAGTTCCATTTACTTACTTTGACTACAATGGGAGACCCAGGCTCTCCTGGCCGCTAAGGAAGAGGCTCCTTATTGTGCTCTGAAAACCTCTCCTGACAGCTCATTTGCACCTGAAGGCTCTGGGGTTGGGGATGAAACCTTGATCCATCTTGACAAGTCTATGAAAGCGCAGGGAGCCACGGGCTTTTGAGTAGACTCTTTGCTATAAATATCTATGGTGAACTTTGACCTGCACAGTGATATTCTTGATACATTCAGTGTTGGCTTAATGATTCACAACGATGTATGTAAAATTTGCTCTTCTGTTTCTTTCTCTCCAGATATACATAATTTGTTTTCCGAATGTTTTGAGGATAAGGTATAAACGCACGATCATTTAGCTCTAGATTCTTCCATATTTGTTTCTTAAGAATAAGGATATTCTCTTACATAACCACCACTGAGTTACCAACTTCATAAATTTACAGCACTACAATAAATGTATCTACTCTACCATTACTAATTTACTCGTAAATCTACTTCACTAAATAAAACCCCAGGTAGCTGTTAAGATCTGGTTACAAAAGAGGCGCAGGAATCAAGAGGAGGAAACAACTTTTTCAGGAAGAACCTTTCCATCTTGGTGATAGAGAAATGAGACCCCCCTCCTCCCTCCACACCCGCCAAATAGAACTAACTATACATTGGCAGCAGCATCAAGACAAACTCAAGAACTCAGGGAGCCAACTTATTATCCATCCTGCTAGGGGATCTCAAACAGTGTTCTTTGGAACCCCAACATCACAGAGGCACCTCTGGGGTAGAAGGTGGAGGGCAGGGGTGGGCACAGTGGTGCCAGGCTTCTCCCACCCTGCTGCCTCCCTATTTTGAAGAAAAATATTTTATTGCTAACAAACATTTCAAAACTGGTCACGAGAAGCAAATGTAGTTAAATAAAAGGCCAACAAGGCCAACTTCTGGTCACTGAATTGATAAGCTCATAAAGACCCAAGGAAGGCCTCAGTCTTGACCCAAACACTGAGAGTGATCTGCCTAACCAGACTTGATAGTACCTTTGCCTAGCTATGGAGTCTTCTCCAGGACAGAGGCCAAGAACTCTTGTTTTGTTTTGTTTTGCTGATTTTGGGCCATGTTCAGCATTTATGTAGTATGTAATAAAAATCTATAATACAGACCTGTTCATCGAAATATGCCTTTTCTCCCAAATTTAAGATTCTAATTGCTTGCAAAACACTGGTAGCTCTCTGAGCAGGCTTAATTCAGGATCATTTAGCAGCAATGGGAAGATCACTAACACCTCACAGCTGAAAGGCCCTTTGATGAAAGTATGTGCCTTGGGCCTGAGTCAGATTCAAAGAGCTGACTGATACCCATAGCTATGGATTCTAGAGATTGCTAATCGGGCAGTTCCCTTCTCTAGATCCCAGGGAACCTAATCCTGTTATTGCTCTGGATGATTAGCTTTTATCAGATTATCTGGGTCAGATGAGTTACTATTGTGCTTATCAATGGATGTCAAGGCCATCTTCACACTCATCTTCCTATGTGCTGCCCCATTTCATGATGTCCTCATCTGAGACTCTGCCCTAGTCTAGGAATCATCACTAGAAACTGCCTCCTCCTGAGAGACTATCATCGGAGGCCATGGAAAGATCATAGAGGCTCAGTCTCCTTGGATCCTCCATTAGACATGTCTTTTGACATGCCCTTCTCACATGGAGGTTGCTACTCCACTGCATCTACTAGGACAGTTTACCCTAGAAAAGAGAAGAGCCCCCATCTTCTTTCCTTACCCAACTAACAGCTCCAAGTAGCCACCAGTCTTAGTAGCCCTTGAGAGACTCAATGGATGGACCTGCCATCTAGGTCACTCAGGTGCCTCGGTCTTTGCCTTTCTCCACACTGAAGTCTTGAGATATACCACATTTATTGCTAGCATTTCTTTCTAAATGTTCTAGCCTGCCCCCCCCCCCCGCCCCCCACGGTAATCTTATTTTCATCCTGAAGTAGAGCTCAAGAATTGAGGATGAAAGCTTTCTCTTTGCTGAACCCACATTATGACCATGTTCCTCAGATTCAATTACAAAACAACCATTGGCTTTAACTGGAAACTTGAAAATTTAGGGTAATTGTAGTATCAATTCATGATTACTCAACACATTTCCTCAACTTCCTTTGTGACTGATATTTTGAGTCTATTACTGTAACATTGACTGAATAAAGCGTTGCTGTCCTGAAACAAGCTATCAGTAGGGTCTCAGACACCACATACCTGTAGGGTTTCTCACCTGTGAATCACACAGCTGCTGGACTATGTTTACCGTCTTTCTTCTTTCAACACTTCTCCCTTAAGCTCCCTACACTTGTCTTGGACTTCCCGCATCTGCCTTCGGCATCAGTAGTAACACGACTCTAAACGAATGGGATTTCCACATTATTCTGGTCCAGGCTGCAAATGATTAGATTCCCTACCGAGCCCCAATGGCAGTATTACTAGGCTTTAACTTGATGGGACTGACTTTGTTAATAGAATTCTCTCTTCAGTCGTTTGACTATGTTAATGTTGCTAGAAGGAAAAAACCCCGACTTTCCTATATGTAAGCTGTTTTCAAATCTGCGTGGTGGGTTCTCCTGAACAGATCTGCAGTTTCCTTCTTATGGAGACACTACAATTACATGTTCAGTTTTCTCCTTATAAAAACAAGTATCTTGCTAGGCACTCCGCCAGGAGTACTTAGATTTGGTTCTGATAAAAACTCTTCTTGGATATATCTGGTCTAAGCTCTAAGATCTCGTTTCCTTCTTTTCCTCCTTGCTCTTTGTCCTTCCTTTATTATCCCTACTTAAGGTGCATGAGTGCACACACACACACACTTCATTTATACCTACCTTGGAACAGATCTGAGCCAACATGTTCCCTGGGGGGAAACAATGGTCTCTTTTCCTATTAATGAACAGTATGTTGTTGCAGATTCATGGAGGGCTTAATTTAATAAACATGGAAAGATGAATCTGCTTATGGGACATCAAACCTCTTTAGGTTTAAAATTACTGACATAGAAGAATTCTCTCATGCAGCACCCCCTTGCTTCCATGGCTGGGTCATTATGGAATACACTGTGGCAGGGGAAAAGTCTCCTACATTGGGCTTCGACTCCAACCCTCTGATTCCATCTCCTTCGTCACCGAGTGCCCCTGGGGAGGTGATTTCTGCAGAGGTCAGCATGCCTGCATGTGAACTAGTTCAACCTCAAATTCTGTAGCTTCGTCCTTATCGGTAATTCGATGGGAACCTGAAACTTTGTTGAAGGGAAAGGTATTTTGCTAGCTCAGTTAGAACTGAATTTAGACAGCATCCAGGATATTGTGATCATTAACCATTTTGAGGTGAAGGTACTCGTGGCCAGCTTGCAGGAACTAGCCTCTCCCTTCCCTGTCATTTTCCATGGATGCACTTCAGACTGTATCCTTATACTTCTCACACTTGTGGAAGAAAGAAAAAAGACCACAGTAAGAAAATAAGAATCAAATTCTCCTGGTAGATTAGCAGTTGACTTTACCATTTAATTTAGCAGAGACCAGCGCCCAAATATCTTCCTCATTGGCTATGAAACAGGCCTGGCTCTCGAGTATTCCTTTTAGGGTAAGACAAGGAAACTGTCCACTCCCCCATCCTGAATGGCACACAATGCTAATCAGTCACCGAATTCTTTCTCATTAATACTAAACACAATCCCAAATCTTTCTCATTATAGTACTTCAAGCAGTCACTACCAATCAACGGGAGTTGACATGAAAGCTGAAGCCTGTTTACACTCCAGGGTTAAGGCACTGAATACGCCTAGACTGCCAGAATTTGAATCCCAGCCCCACTACTTAAAAGCAGTGTGACTTTGGGGACATTTGTCCATGGCTCAGTTTCGTTAACAGTAAAATGAAGATAATTACAGTATTGTATGCCTGCTGTCTTAACTGAGTTAGTATTACGGGGCACATGCATAGCTCAGTTGGTTGAGCATACGACTTCGGCTCAGGTCATGATCTCGTGAGTTCGAGCCCCACATCAGGCTCTGTGCTGACAGCTGGGAGCCAGGAGCCTGCTTCAGAATGTGTGTCACCATGTTTCTCTGCTCTCACCCTGCTCACACTTTGTCTCTCTCTCTCTCTCTCAAAAATAAATAAAAATTTAAAAATAATTTAAGTGAGTTAGTATTATCAAATGATGAGAACAGTACCAGGCCTACATCAAAAGGGATATGTGTGTTTGCTATCCTTATTAGATTTCAAATGCAAATGTCGCCCAGGAGGGATGTGTTACAGAGTGTCAGCTGCTTCCCTTCATCCAGCATTAGTCTACCAGATGGCTAGGTAATCTCCTAGCAAAGTCTTTAGGAGAAGGAAATAGAGTAGGGCAACTTTGTTCAGGTCTTTGGAGATGCCAGAAGCTGCCTGGTGGGGAGCTAAAGGCTGGAGCACCACCCAAGAGCTCAGTGCTGGGGAGGAAGAAAGGAGGGAGCCAGCAGACTTCACAAGCGGACTTCACTGAAATACATGTGCTTTTTCTGCTGCTTTTAAATTATGCAAACCGAACTGAGATAGCAGAGAGCACAGAGTCCCCAGCCAAAAGGGGTGCAATTGAGTCATGAATGCCGAAGACGGAGAGTGTGGAGTCCCCAGAGTCTGGGGCCCAGATCTGATTGGGGGAGATGAGTTACTGTAAAGAGTCTGAATCTTTATCTGCACCAGCCAGTGTCTGGACGTTTTGTCAATAACAGAGCAAGAGCTGTCTCTGGATCTCTGCGGTCCTATCCCAACCACCCTGATAAAACCTGCCATCTGCCTCCCCTACCTGTTCTACTTTTTCCTTCTTAGCACTTACTGCTTTCTAACACTCTGTATAATTTATTTATTCTATTTATTGCTAATTGTCTTCTCCCGGCAGGAAAATAAGCAGCTCAAAGTCACGGATATTTGTTTCTGTTTACCAATATGTTCTTAGTACTCGGAACCATGCCTGGTTAATAGTAGCTGCTGCTGAATAAATATTTACCGGAGGAATGAATGAATGTTAGTTACTAAAAGCAGTTCTCCTACTCTACAACACAGGGGACCCTTTACGACTACAGTCAAAACATAACAAAATGATGCAAAAAGCAGACGCATCTACACAGCTTACTCCTCTCTAACAAAGCATCCTCAGATTAATTAAATGAATAGCTGGAAGAGAGAGAGAGAGAGAAAGAGAGAGAGAGAGAGAAACCTGGAACATTAGCTCAAAATAAAACTCAGGTCTGTTTCCTCCCTAGCTAATAAAGACACATCTCCTCTCCACAAGGACAAGCCTATGGTATCATGGAAAATACACTGGCTTAGATGTATGGGAGACCCTGGCTGAAGACTCTTGCACACTCAGCAGGGTGACCTTGGGCAAATCACCTAGTCCTTCTGGGCCTCAGCTTCTCCATCCAAGTTAAGCTTGATTTGATTCAAATATTTAATGAGTGCCCACTGCATCACAGCTAGTCCTAAGATGGCAAAACACTACCTAGCCCCACTCGATATAAAAATGCTAAGTTTGATCATTCGTGGGAGAGAAATTAAAGTTGCACCCCCTCCCCTCGTTGCTGTGGGCTGCAGCCCCCAAGTGGATTACACCTTCATTTAGACATCCTTACTCAGCAGAGCAGGCATTTACTCTGAAAGGTGACATGCTGAGAGCCCCTGGGGCAGCAGAGCCCAGGCGCTCATCTCTAATAGCCACTTTGGAGAACCGAGAATCAAACAGCCATCTCACCAGCACAGCGAATGAGGAAAACGCCAAGAGCCAAGGTGTGTGTTGAACTGCTGAGCAAGGGGTGTGCAAATGTTATTTCAAATGGCTTAAAAAAGCATCACAACAACGTGAGTGGGTTACAACCGCTGCACAAAAGCACATCTGGAGGATCTCTTTGCTCTCCTGCATCCTTGAATATTGAATCCAGAAAAATAAATTGACTTACTGTTTAATCCAATAGTCAATACGAGCTTCTGTTGTATAGACTCAATTGACTTAAAACTCAAGCGATAGCCTCCGGCAAGAAAAACCTAATGCGATCACGCAGGCCTGGTATTGATACATTCACAGGTAGTTGTTTCTTCAGTAAGAAACAATTATCCCCACCTCCATTTGGTGGGAATGGCCAGTGCTCAGGAATCAATGCAGTTAATAATTTTTGATCTGGCTTATTGAAGAGCTGGGCCAAGGCTTGTTATCTTTATGGTTTACAAAGGCTCAAATGGGATTAGGTTATCACGGTTTTGTTCTTCCTCCACACAAGGAACCATCTTTCTCTCCCGGCTCCAACAGAAATGGTTAAGGACCCCAGGTTCCAAGAGCCGGGGCCCATTAACGCGTTCTCTGCCATGCATTTCTTTGGCATCGCACCTTGCCTCATAACACAGCCTGATTATCTGGTTGCAGACAAGTGTCTGTATATGACTGTTTGGCTGTTGAGTGACAACAGGATAAATTAAGAGAGCTACAAATTAAATTATGTTGAGTATGCTTTAATATCTTATGTGCAAACCCTTCTGCCTGGCAGACTCTCTGTTTGGCTTCCTCAGGGTCTTAATGAAGGCAGAAGGGTCAAAAACTAAATTTTCTGAGAACCGATGGTTCCCTTTACCAAAGAACAAAGTCCTCCCCACTTCACCCCCTCTCAGTTCGAAGAACTGCTTCCTGCTTCTTCGCATTGAAGATGGCTACCCTTCTTTCCTCTGCTTCAGGAGCCCCTTAGAGCCTCGGAGAACACACTGTTCTCACAGAGAACACAGTGTGTACTGGTTAAAGGGGAGCCATTTCCAGGGAATCTGCATTAATCTTATTACATTTTATCTCCCCTCTGGGGGTGGACAAACTGTTAGGTTTCCTTTGAATTTCAGGTTTAGACGCACCCCAGAACTCAAAGTAAAAACGATACAGGCTTAATAACAACTTCTAGGGAATCCTTTTCAAGTTCAAAGCAGATTGTAAATGTTAATTAATCAATTCCCCTCCCAACACTGTGTGAGGTATGAACTAGCCCCATTTTATAGATGAGAACATTTAGGTGGGAGCCTGAGGGACTAGTTTCAAGCCCGGATGGACTTCAGCCGGTGAAAGAATGAACTCTGTGGATTCCCATGTACAGTAAAGGCTCATGTGACTTGTCCACTTCCGGAAAACTGACAAAAAACCCATCTCAGGATCAAGGACCTGAGCCCAGCTTAGGCATCTCTCTGCTGACGTCACAGATGGTCAAATCAGCAGCTCTCGGCCTGGCGCAACTGCCACCTATTTCCACCCTCAGTTTTGGGACTGCCTTCCTCCAACACAACTGAAAGGAGCGAGATCAAAGGCTCACCTGCAGGTCATTTAAATGCCTGAGCCTGTCCAACAGCTCCCTCTAATAAGCCTCCACGAACCGCAGGCTCACGTTTTACCAGCCTAGCCCCGCCGTGGAAGTCGTCTTCCATCCAGACTGCTCACTGCACCTTGCATCTGCAGCCATGGGAGGTGGCAGTAGCAGGAGCGTGTACGGGGGGGGGGGGGGGGGGGGGGGGGGGGGGGGGGGGGGGGGGGGGGGGGGGGGGGGGGGGGGGGGAGTGCTACTGGGCACAAGCAGATAGATGATAAAGGGAGAGGGAGACAAAGAGGAACAGGCCAACACACTTTGTAACCTTTCACTCTGCAAACCCATTGGCTAATCTTTTACAAAGACCAAGCTGGTGGGAGCGTTGCAGAAAGCGGTACAAGTTTTTTTCTCCAAACAGTTCTAGCAGTGGACTTTCTGACAATTGTGAAATGGTTCTACATTTTCCCCACACGTGCCCTGAACGAATGAACAATGATATTTGTTTTCTTTTGCTGTGGCATGGTCAAGTGAGATCCAGACCCAGGGGTGGGGATTATCTGTATGGTCTTAAATGCACTAAGGAAATGTGCCTCGGCTGGGAGGCTGGGGACACTGAGATTTCAGCTTTCCCTTTTCAAAATCATGTGGATACATGTTTTCCAAAGCACTTGGGGTTTTTTTTTTAGCAATTTTTTAGACCTCTAAGAGCTTTTTTTTAATGAAGATTTTTTTAATGTTTATTTTTGAGAGAGAGGGACAGAGCACAAGCAGGGGAGGGGCAGAGAGAGAGGGAGACACAGAATCCGAAGCAGACTCCACGCTCTGAGCTGTCAGTACAGAGCCCAGCGTGGGGCTTGAACCGCAAACTGTGAGATCATGACCTGAGCTGAAGTCAGATGTTTAAATGACTGAGCCACCCAGGTGCCTCAGTAAAGTGGTTTTAGGAGCAACAATAGTCATACTTCACAGAACACACATGATATGTGTCTGTTAAGTGGGGAGATGGCAGTCGTGGGGCCGGGGTAGTTAGCTAGACGTAACAAATATGGGAATTTAAAAAAAGAGAGGGAGACAAATTTCTTTCTTTACTACCATGCTGTGTGTGGAAAAGTTTAGCCTCGTGGATCTCAACCCTCGCTGTTTACCCGAACCATCTGGAGAACTTTTGAAAATTCTTATGTCTATTTCATTCCTAACACTGCCTCCCTAGGAGTAGAGGAAGACAGGAGTATTAAATTATAATAAAAATGTCCCATTCGTAATCCTGTTGCACAGACAGGGGACCCACTGGCTGGTCTCTGGTGGGCTGTGGATGCTCTATGTATGAATCATATTACCTGTCAGGGAACATACCAGAGAGAAACTCCTTTACAAAGACTAGGGCATGGGTGCCTCAGGTAATTGCTTCCAACCAGCATCATTGTTCAATTAGTAATCTAGTTTTACTTGAAGTTTCATGTGAGCAACTCTTTTATTTTAAGTAATCTCTATGTCCAACGTGGGACTCAAACATAACTCCAAGCTCCAGAGTCACAGAGCTATTTTAAAATAAGAAATCCTTTATTCTTATTTATATGGACTCAAAAGAAACAAATTATTTGATGAGCAGAATTAGGGATTGTAGTACTGACCCCCAAATAACTTAAAATGAAAAAAGGTATTAAAAAAACAAAATGAGGGGTACCTGGTTGGTCCAGTCAGTTAAGCGCCCGAGTTCAGCTTAGGGCACGATCCCACAGTTTGTGGGTTCAAGCCCCGCATTTGGCTCTGTGCTGACAGCTCAGAGCCTGGAGCCTGCTTTGGATTTTGGGTCGCCCTCTCTCTGCCCTTCCCCTGCTTGCACTTGTTCTCTCTCTCTCTCTCTCAAAAATAAGCATAATTTTTTTAAAGTAATAAAACAAAAATGAAACAAACCCCATCCTGCTGCATCCATGATCCCTGGGTCCAGGTTTCCTAAGAGAGCTCGCATCCACACAGCCATGCATGCATCAAACGTAGGGAGAGGCCACAGTGTGCTGGGAAGTGTGCGTGCTTTTAGCAGTACTTAGATGAAGCAGAGATAGCCTCCATATGCTAGAGTCATCCAGTCTAGCAAGGAAAGAGTTAAGAGAAAAAAGTACTATGATAAAAAGTGATTGTTACTTTTCTCTTTCCATGGGTCATGCCATATTTCAAGTGCTTTCCAATCCATACCTCATTTCACCCTTGCAACAACCTTATCAGGTGACTGTGTTTTTATACCCACTTTACAGACGGGGAACCTGAGATTCAGACAGCTTAACTAACTTCTCAAAGGTCTCAAAACCTGTAAGAGCTGGACCTTCCCGATTCAGCAGAGTCAGATGTACATTCCCATCTTATTCTGCTTCTTAAGCACCCAGGAGGGATGTGGGGGTTTGGGCATGCGGGGTGCTCAGTTTGACTGTATGGAGATAGAGTGGGGAAAGCTGAACACAGCCCCTCCTCTTGATAACGTGAACATGGACCAGGTGAGAGTGAACGCAGCCATCCCGCGTGCCGCAGCCTTCAAGACTGGTGTTAAGGAATCTCCCTCCCTTGAACTTACACGCCCAAACAGCCTGAAGAACTTTGTGGTTGATCAGCAGTGCCTGGGAGGCCACTGTCTCGAAGGCGAAAAAAATCTCAACCAGGCAAGATTCCTCATGCCTAGGCTTAATTTGGTACCCGAGGGCCATTTATTTCAGGTCCCCAGAGCAGGACTCTGCATGGCCTGCTCACCCACGTTCAGGCAACATGGAGTGGCCCGGCCAGCCCGCGGAGTTTGGGGTAAGAGAGCTGCAACCTGAAGTCATCTATTTATCCTCTAACTACTCCTCCCTGGCAAGCGCAGGGGAGGAGAATGCGAGCCTTGCCACAGTTCAGTGAACTGAGCTCCCGTACCTTGGCCGTGGCGTCAAGTCACAGTTATATAACCGCTGGGCCGAGTGCCTCCCTGGAGGGGGGAGCGGGGGTGGGGGTGGGGCGGTGAGCAGGAAAGGCACTATTAGAGTAATGTTAAGAAAACAGACTTTGAAATCTCCCAGAGAATTGAGAGTTTGGAACCGTTTGTTTCCCATTTAGTTCCACAATCTTCAAATCCTACGCCCTTGAGTCTGTTCAGCTGTGGGTGGGGAGGCCAGCAGAGCGAACAGGGCTTGGACTCTTTGAGGCAGTGAGTTTATTTAGTCTTAAAATATGCCTGCGGTACAGCAGTTCTCAGTGGGCCCAACCTGATGATGAAGAGCACGTGAAGGCTGATGCACGGTTACAGCCAACGAAGCGAACTCCGTCAGAGGTCTTGCAACTACTGTTTGCTTCTCAAGCAACATGTGAACAACCGGAAAGACTGAAAGACCTGAAGGCTGATGGCCTTCCAGAAACTCCTTGAAGCTTTTTTTTCAACCTTAACGATTTTTTTGTTTTGATTTTGTTTCCTTTCATAGTTTGTTGTAAGTTCGTTTCCATACAACCACCCAGTGCTCATCCCAGCAAGTGCCCTCCTCCATACCCATCACCCCCCCCTTCCCTCTCCCCTACCCTCTCCTTCAATGAGGACACCGGGTAAATGAATGAGTGCCCCCTTCGGCTGCCTACTTTGGGGGGGGTCTATTTCTTTTGCCCACAAGAGTCCCAACTATCCATTTTCATATGGATAAAGTGGTCATACTACACGGTCACTTCCCATCGCAAAAGTCGATTCAAGTTTGATTCGTATAGACTCACCCACAGCTGTCATCTGCCCCTCTGGCCATGAGCCCGTCTGTATTCCCCACCCCACATGTGGCCCTAAAACATCTTTAATAAATAGTACTAAATAACTGCACGTGTGGGAAAATGTTCATCCCCGCTAGTCATAAAAAATGCAAATTAAGGCAACTTTGAAAAGGTAGCATTTTAGGGGCGCCTGGGTGGCTTAGTCGGTTAAGCGTCCGACTTTCCATTAGGTCATAATCTCGCGGTTCATGGGTTCGAGCCCCACGTCGGGTTCTGTGCTGACTGCCACCTCAGAGCCTGGAGCCTGTTTCAGAGTCTGTCACTCCCTCTCTCTCTGACCCTGCCCTGCTCACGCTGTTTCTCTCTCTCTCCTAGAAATAAATAAAACATTAAAAAAAATTTTTTTTAGAAAAAGAAAAGGTAGCATTTTAGTTTTACTAAGTAATACCTTCACACTGGTCAGGCTGCAGTAAAACTGATAGACTCAAATGCTCTAGGCACTAAGTTAAATCAGCATAATTCTTCTAGAAAGAAAGAAGGCAGTGTGTAACAAGAACCACAAAGATGTGCTTACTCTGACCCAGTAATCCTTCTCTGGGGAATTTATATAAAAGAAATAATCTGACAGAAGCAAAAAGCTACACAAACTGTGGTACTGTCTCTAATAATCGAATCACACACACACACACACACGAAATTTCAGAAGGAGCCTAATGTTCAGTAATTGGGGATGGCTTAAAAAATTACCGCATATCGACAATGGAATACTATGCAACTATTAAGCTCCAGAACACGAGGGGTAAAGTTAAGATCTAATATCATGAGGATGATAAGATTTACTTGAATGTTTTTCCAGATCTTTTTTAATATATAAAAGAAATTAAGAGTATTGTAGGGAATGTACCAGGAGGTCCATCGGACAATTATTTTCCCGCCCAGATCATCTGTGCAAAGGGGCTTTTATTAAGGATTTCCCAAATGAAAATAATAGAATACAGAGGGCCACCAAGATCATGCTGGATTCCCAGGGGAGGGGCTTAAAACACTGCATCCTTGACTGCAGGCCCTAAGCCAGGTCCTGGGCCTTTGACTCTCACCTTTGAGAGAATCTCATCCACTTTTCCAAAAGGGATGTCTTGGGAAGGTACTAAAATGGGGCACTGCTACCCCCACACCATCATGTTAGTTCACATCCATTTAGATTCTGGAAGCACCTGCAAAGAGAGTCTGAGGAAACTCTCACTGCCAGGGCTTCAGAACCCTCTGGATCAACAATCTGTCTCATCCATCCTGAAGTGAAGGAAACTCAGGTCTATGTGACTGATCATCTCAAAAAGACTAGCAGAGAAGGGAATCTCTACTCATGAATCTAAACCAGTCTCACAACTGGTTTAACTCCATGATTTCCAGTCAAACCAAGTACAGCCACCCACTGCTACCCAACACCCACTTCTCCATGCCTGTTAGTAAACAGCATGGGCAGATTTGTGCTTTGGATTTCACTGTGTTCAACTGGGGAAATGCGGATAATGTAATGAGTTTTCAGGAAGTTGAATATTTTCACAGTAAAAAAATTATTCTGTATTCTAAGATAATGTCCTTTCTAATGATTTGATCTAAAAACTCCATCCTTATGGGTAGCCTGGGTGGCTCAGTCGGTTGAGCATCGACTTCAGCTCAGGACAAGGTCCCACAATTTGTGAGTTCGAGCCCTGCATCAGGCTCTGTGCTGACAGCTCAGAGCCTCAAGCCTGCTTTGGATTCTGTGTCTCCCTCTCTTTCTGTCTCTCCCCTGCTCATGCTCTGTCTCTCCCCTGCTCATGCTCTGTCTTTCTCTTTCAAAAATAAATAAACATTAAAAAAAATTAAAAATTCCATCCTTGGGCATTGAGCACTTGTTGGGATGAGCACTGGGTGTTGTACAGAAGCCAATTTAACAATAAATTATATTTAAAAAAAAAAACACCTCCACTCTTTTGGGGCATCTGGGTGGCTCAGTCAGTGAAGTGTCTGACTCTCAATTTCAGCTCAGGTCACGATCTCACAGTTTGTGAAACCGAGCCCAGGGTCAGGTTCTGTGCTGACAGTGTGGAGCCTGCCTGGGATTCTCTCTCTCTCCCTCATCTCTGTCCCTCCCCTTCTGGTACACACATACATTCTCTCTTAAAATAAAGAAACATAAAAAAAAAACAAAAAACAAAACCCTCCATCCTTTTGGGAAAAGATGGTGAAAATAGATGGAAGTTATATTTTGTTCCTGTAATTTCTCTGTAGTAAAATATAGGAACCATATATTGGCCTCCAAATTGTTAGTGAAATTATACTACTTTATTACACACATTAACCTTAGATCCCTATTCAACAGAAAGACAGAGATTCTGGACATTCTCAGTGGGCCACACCAAACAGTGTGACAGAAAGTTCTGGTCTCAGTGACTCTTTAAAATGTGCTATATGTTTATTAAAGGGCTTTACTTCTAGCACTGTGTCTGTCTGCCCTACTGAGTTGTGAACACCCTTCCTCAGAAGCCACAACTTTATCTGTCCTTGTGTTTTTGGTGACCAACACAGCATTGAGTATTTTGCTGTTAAACTATACCCTGAAGTTGGACAAAGTGGGGTGAAATCTAAAGGACACCTATGGAATTGAGGAGAAGGCTCTCAATGTGGATTCAGAAGGCCAGATAAGAATCCCGGTTCTGCTGGGGCACGTGGGTGGCTCAGTCGGTTGAGAGTTTGACTTCGGCTCAGGTCATGATCTCATAGTTCGTGAGTTCGAGTCCCGCATCTGGCTTGCTGCTGTCAGCACAGACACTGCTTGGGACCCTCTGTCCCCCTCCCTATGCCCCTCCCCCGCTCATACTCATTCTTTCTCTCTCTCAAAAATAAATAAACATTAAAAAAAATAAAACCCAGTTCTGCCATCTAACAGCAGTTACTTGCCTCTCCAGTGCTAAGAGTGCAGCACTACTTCTCACACCGTCCCCAGCACCCCAGCTGTGTCATTGTGTACGGGTCATGTGAGAGTGCCTGCATGTGTGTTCATTTCATTTCATTCTCTCCGTCTTACTCCCCGACTGGGTGCTTCTCCTATTTACACACTGCCCCTAGCTCAGCCCTGGCCAGAGGGGATCGCGAAGCAAAGGGCCAGGTCCTCCCACCCAGGGAGGTGGAGGGCCAGAGGCAGCTGTCAGCGTGAAGGTAAAATCAAATACAAGCAGCATCCGTTTGCATTTACTCATGATTATTGTGTTTGACAAGATAACCTGTACCCGCTTGTACATTCATTTCAGAGCTTCTGAAATGATTTTTCTTTGTCTGTTTGAACATAGGAATTTTTAATGAACAGTTTCAATGTCTGGTTTCATACACTTGAAACGTAAACACCAGTGAGCATCTTTCTAACAGGCTTGATCCATACCCTCCAGCAGGGGGACTCGTGTGGGTTGGAAACCTGTGTGCTTTTCTTCTGTGGTCACTGATGCAAACAAAGACAGGAACTTTCAGCCTCTCCTTTCCAGTGATAAATATTTTAAATAAATGAAGAGGTAAATGGAGAAGGGATTTGAATTTTAACTGTTAGTAAGTGAGGCATGAAGGGGTAAAGACTTGTAACTGCCAGGATGAACCCATGAATTCTTTGAGCAAATTAATTTGCAAATTATGTCACATGTGGCACAAAGAAACATCAAATGTTCTCCCTGTTGTACTGTAGAGAGATTGCCTAAGACACCCCCCCCCC
>NW_024080681.1:4185806-4577853 GCF_003009895.1 Hyaena hyaena
GCCCGACGCGGGGCTCGAACCCACGAACCGCGAGATCATGACCTAAGCGAAAGTCGGACGCTTAACCGACTAAGCCACCCAGGTGCCCCGCCTATTCATTTTTCTGATTACTCCTTCCTCAGGGTAACTTTCCTTCCTTTCAGGTAAAACAAATCCCCTACTATGCATTCTCAGAGGATGTATCCTTCATCACACCTGACACTGTTTTTTTTTAATTAAAAATTTTCCGTGTTTTCATTTATTTCTGAGAGAGAGAGAGAGAGAGAGAGACAGTGTGAGCAGGGGAGGGCCAGAGAGAGAGGGAGACACAGAATCCGAAGCAGGCTCCAGACTCTGAGCTGTCAGCACAGAGCTCTACGTGGGGTTCAAACCCACGAACCATGAGATCATGACCTGAGCCAAAGTCGGACGCTTAACCGACTGAGTCACCTAGGCACCCCTGTTGCTGTTTGTTATTTCACATTTATTTAGTGGCAATTTGATGAACTCCATCACCCCCACAGTACTGTTAGCTCCTCAGAACAGGGACAGCATCTGTGTTTGCTCGCCGTCCTATCCCCAGCACCCTGTATGCCGGCACTCAGTAACTATTTAAGCACTAAACTAATAGAGTGAATGTATCCTTGACAATTACCCTCAACAAAATCTTTTTTAATGACCTGCCTTTGCAAGGCACTCTGTGGATGGTAAAGGTCATGGTTCCAGGCCTCTGAGGGTTTCATCACCTGGAGGTACCATTTTCACACCTGAACATCATCGAGGTTGAGACTGGGCTGTACAGGGCGTTGGTGAGTCCAGGTGTGTCCAGATGGCACATACTGCCTGGGACAAATCACTAAAGCTTTCTTTCCCTCCATTTCCCCATTTGCCAAGTGGGGATACTATCAGTGTGCCCTTTGCTAAATGGCCAGAGGATAAAACCAGATTACACAAATGGAAATGCCTTCAAAAGGTAAATAAATACTGGTGTTACTTTTTACCTACAAGGAACCACCTCCTTGGCCATGTCTATAAAGAATCTTGGGCCTTCCCAGGAAAACGTGATGGAAGCCATGTTCTAGGGTGAGATAGGGCTGGTAGAGCACGAGTGGTCTGGGATGATTTAGGGGCACAGTCCGGTAGAAGGCAGGCAGACAGAGAAGGGGGCTATTCCGCGGGCTGGGGAAGACCACTCTTTTGCAATCAGGGCCACCCGGAGGGTGTCCACCCTCAAATAGGAATATTGAGCGGCTTTGCGATGGCAGAGGACCAGGGAAAAGAGACAAAGGGGACAGATTGGTCTGCTGAAATATGTACCCCGAGTTTGGTTGTTTCTCTAATGATTCTGAGGCCCTGTCTCACTGGGTTTGGCAAACAAACAGGAAGTCTCCTCCCTCCCCGGGGCTCACCTGACGGGATCCAGCCCTCACTCAGAGGCAGCTCCCTCTTGGAGTCTCAGCGTGTGATAATTATTTAGCAACCTTATGAGCAGAGGTGTGGAGAGTCCTGCATAATCACAGAGTGAGAACCATGGCCTTTCTCAGGATAAGGTGACTTGCGAACGTGGGGTGGGGTGTGAGAAGAACCTCATTAGCGTTTTCTGAAGATACTCCAGACTTCCAGTCTACATCTCTCAAAGTGCAATGTCATCCCATTTTGCAAATGAGAAGCAGAGAGTAAGTCTCTAGTAAGTCATGCAATGCTCTGAAGGTAGGTACAGGTTCATCCAATGAGACCTAACGGGAAGACTGGGCAGAAGTGCTGAATATCCACATGGGACTATGAAAAAGGAAGGCCTTGTTACTGCTCAAGTAGCTGTTACAGCATTTGGGAGCCTCGGGGCCCTGGGCCAGCTGAGAGGTGGACGTGGTGGTCTCTTTATTATTGTCTGGAAAGATTATACCTTCATCGAACCGTAACAGGAATTATGAAGGATCCAGTATACATGGTGTTTCCTCACAACCTTTCCCCTTCAACTATGGTCAACACTGAAGAGGGACGGCTACATCCCGTTGTCTTTTCTGGGTGTCCCTTTGCAAGGGGTAGAGTGGGAGAGCCCATGTCAGTGGAAAATAATTTGTTTATTAAGTGAAATACTGTTTAACCTACGGATACCTAAAATTGTTGGTTAGTTGGCTTTTTACTCATTCTGCAGGCCCGTAGTGAGCACTTCCAAAGACCAGGTCCTGTGCTGAGCACTGAGAGCATCAAGCTGAAGAAGACACCACGCATGCTCTCAAAGAGCTACATCCTGACTAGTTCGAAGAGCATATAAACCAAAATTACAGCCACCCTTTGGCAAGCCTATCACTGCCATACACAGTTCTGTGCTGTGGGAACTCAGAGGAAGAAAGAATTCAGTCAAGTTGCCTAGGAGACCTTTCTGAAATAAGACACTGATGAAAGAAGAGGAATTCACCAAGCAGGAGAGAGACCATTCATTCATTCATTCATTCATTCATTCATTCATTCATTCCTTTTCACATTTAATTGTGCTGGGCACCCTGCCAGATGCTGGGGGGTATTGTGGCGAAACGGCCCAGTCCCTACCCTCATGGAGTTCATAGTCTAGGGGTAGTAGGCACACAAATAGTTTGCCATAAATTTGGGAAGTGCTGTGAAGGAAAAGTATAACCTGTCTCAAGAGTCTGTCTGGGGAACTGATCTTGTCAGGAGAAGCTCTGGCAACAATGTGACTTTTTTTTTTTAATGTTTTATTTATTTCTAGGAGAGAGAGAGAGAGATAGCATGAGCAGGGGAGGGTCAGAGAGAGGGAGTCACAGATGGAAACAGGCTCCAGGCTCCGAGCTGGCAGTCAGCACAGAGCCCGACATGGGGCTCGAACCCACGAACCGCGAGATCATGACCTAAGCGAAAGTCGGACGCTTAACCGACTAAGCCACCCAGGTGCCCCAACAATATGACATTTGAGCTGAGATGAGAAAGGCACTCAGCAATGTAGGAGGCCAAGGGGCCTGGAGATGCATAGGCAGGAGGAGATTTTGGGCAGAGTGAGCATCACGTGCATTCATTCATTCCATGACATTTAGGAAGCTCCTATGTGTTCAGCACTGTGGTCACCATGATGAGCAAGATGTCCGGTGACCTCAAGAAGCATGCAGTTGAGTGGCGGGGGGGGGGGGGGGGGGGGGGGGGGGGGGGGGGGGGGGGGGGGGGGGGATCATGGCTGGGCAGGGGAAATGCTTTCCCACCAGAGGAAACAGCATGTGCAAAGGCCACGAGAACAAAGCTCAAGACATCATAGAGATTCGGGCTCCTAGCTCCCTCCCCCGGGTGACAGCTCTGTGGGGAAGAGCTGCTTGCTCTTCCTTGCTTAAGAACGAAACTACTTTCTCTACCAATGGCAGTGATGTCGCACTGAGAAGAAGCCGCCTCAGCAAATGCTGATGTGTGCATTTTGCAGCAAGCTGAGAGTGGCCGGCCTGGCTTGGCCTGTGCAGCCCTCCCCTCCTCCCCAGGCAGGATCCACACAGTCATCAGCACCATGGGGCTGACTGCTTAAACAGGGCACCCTCCCTGGCTCATTGCTCTGAGCCTGCCTATGCCTGGGTGCCCTGGCCACACCCGCGGCCCTTCCAAACCTTCTGTCTGAGGGTTGGGGCCCCCTTCGAGGAGAAAGCCCCCATCTTGCTTAATAACATTTTCCCTCTGCCTGTCTAATTAACTCCGTCACTGTATCTGCAGTCAGATAAAATGCTCATTTCACACCACATTAATTTTTATCAGCTGAACATTAAGCAACACAAAGCTATCTATGCTTGGTTTAATTTACATACTGACAGACCTACAAAGCATTACCCACAGTGGCTGCGAAGCAAATAAGCAGAACTGGCATCAAACAAGGCTCTTCAAAATGAAATATTGATTTGCAAGGCTGACAGTATAGAAGGGTTGGAGGGATATGGGAGAAGAAGTGAAGAATAAAAGGGTTATTTTTCCTTGAAGAACAATTATTGATGGAGTCAACTAAGAGGTCTCCTAAAGGTCAAGCAGAGGGGCAAGCTGAGCTCCAGGGCACTGAGGGATCAGGTGCGCTCTGGGAAGACAGCCTTACAGTCCATACAGTTTTCCGGAAATAGAATCTCTTCACTCTTCTGCTATTGGAGGTCCCCCTCATCTAAAAGGAATGCCCTCAAATAACAAAATATTTTAGTATCTCGCCCCACCTCCCCTTGATATAGCTCACCTCTGTGACTATGCTCAAGCTATTTCTTTGGAACAGTCTTCCTTCTCCTACTTCATGGCTAACATCAGGCCACCACCTCCTCCAGGAAGTCCTCCCTGATCACTTTCCTACTTACAAGTATGTCCCAGGAATACCCAGAAGAATGTCCACAGTGTACCTACCACACTGTATTTTAATCATCTATGTATTTGTCTCTTTCTCTCACTGCTTACTTATAAGTTTTTTATAGGGGCAGATATACTTTTGATGGGATGGCTGAGGTTTATCCAAGTTGGGGTACTTTCTTTAAGAAAAAGAACTTAAGGGGGCACCTGGGTGGCTTAGTCGGTTAAGCGTCCGACTTTGGCTCAGGTTCATGATCTCATGGTTCGTGGATTCAAGCCCCATGTGGGGCTCTGTGCTGACAGCTCGGAGCCTGGAGCCTGCTTCAGATTCTGTGTGTGTGTGTCTCTCCCTCTGCTCCCACTCCCCTATGCCCCCCCCGCTCCCCGGCTCACACTATCTCTCTCTCAAAAATAAACATTCAAAACTCTTTTAAAAAAGAAAAAGGACTTAAACCTCTAACTGAAAAATATTACGGAAACAGGTAACCGTGAGAACACATTCTGAGGATCCCTCCCAAGACCTTGGAAGAAGCCTATGCAACTGAGTGTAAGCCTATGCAATCTGAAGTGTAAGCTTTCTCAGCTTCGAGTGAGTTGCTTCCAGACCCTCAGGCACAGTTCCTCACCCAGAATAAGCATGGCATAAATGAAGGGAACACGAACTGAACAACTACAGGTAAAGGGACTACTTCTCAGTATGCAGTCTGACAGGCTCAGCCAAAGAAAAGGTAAGGGTGGTCTCCCTGAGCGTCACAGCAGCCCAGATGAGAAGCTGACTAGGGCTGGAGACAGAAATGGTTTCTAAGCCTCAAGTTTTTCCATCTAAGAACCTGTGACCAAAAATTAAATAAATGAAAAAGAAAGGAAAGAAAAGAAAGAAAGGGAAGGAAGGGAGGGAAAAGGAAAAGAATGAATGTACAAACAGATGCCCCCCAGGGAGGGGACACATGGCTCATACAGGCCAGTCTTTAGACTTTAGATGATTCCTCCTTTCACCCAGATCAGCGGTTCTTCCACTTTCACGAGCACTGAAATCACCTGGATCACTTGCTACATGGCAGATTTCCTGGCCCAACCACCAGAGTGTTTAATTTCTTATAGCTGGAGTGGTGCCTGATAACCTGCATTTAAAAAAAAATTTTTTTTTAAATGTTTTATTTATTTCTAGGAGACAGAGAGAGAGACAGTGTGAGCAGGGGAGGGTCAGAGAGAGAGGGAGTCACAGACTGAAACAGGCTCCAGGCTCCGAGCTGGCAGTCAGCACAGAGCCCGACGCGGGGCTCGAACCCACGAACCGCGAGATCATGACCAAAGCGAAAGTCGGACGCCCAACCAACTAAGCCACCCAGGTGCCCCCGATAACCTGCATTTTAAATATGGGTGCCCACTCATGATCTTTCCCTAGAGGTTTACTGAGATATAATCCATATATGATACTGTGGAAGTTTAAGGTGTACAGATATGCATACATGTTGTAGAACGTTTACCACAATAAGGTCAGGTAACACATCCTTCACCTCACAGAACTGCCATTTCATTGTTGCTGTTTTACAGTGAGAACATGAAAGCTCTATTCTCATAGCAACTTTCAAGTATACGTACACTGTTATTAACTACAGCCACCATAGCTATAGAAAGCACTACAGTGCTTTGCCAGACACCCCCAGAACCAACTGTGATCTTGCTGCAGGTTTTCTAAGACCACTTTGAGTAACCTTGATTAAATATAAACACTGACATGAAAGGGAGGAATTGGGTGGGAGCCAGATGGGAAGGCTAGTAGAGCCCTTCTTAGGGCTCCCTTAAGAATCTGAAATCTGACTTAAAAATGATGTGGCCTCATGGCCTGAGGAAGATCCAGCACTGAGAGAAGGTACAGAAAACATGTATCTAGAACCTGGAGAGTAGAGAAGGCTGTAGATACTTTAAAACATCTCTGCAGACCCCCGTTTGAGAACAACTCGTGCCTTCCTGTGAATGTCAGCCTGCAGATGCTTTGTGCTGAGTCCCCATGAAAGAGAGGAGCAAGACACCTTCCCCAACCACAAGGGCCAATGCCGGTTGAGTTTTCAGCTCTGTTAGACTAACACTTGTATTAGGCAGTCCTGGATAGGAACCATATAACATTCCTGTCATGGTTGCATATGGCTTCCCCAAAAAGAAACTTCTGGACTGGCTTCAGTTTCACAATCATGCATGCTAGGGCTTGCAGGTATCAGTTGGCTCTAGGATTGCTGCAGGTATTTTGTTTTCAACACCGGCATGGCACAGTCTTCTTCAAGATCTCTGTGATCCATGGAGGCCCCAGAGCCTTCTTTTGGATCAAAAAGCTTCAAAAAGCCAAGATTGTCATTTGTTTGTTTGTTTGTTTAGTAGTGTTTAGTGGGAAGAGAATGCAATAGGAGCTTTGGCATCGGAAAAGTCTGGCTCATTTAGAATCAAACGTGCATAACACCAACTGTGTAATTGAGCCCAGTCCAAAATCTTGGGCTCTGGGTTCCATGGCTAGTTCAGCTAGTACAAAGCTGTATGAACTTGAGCAAGTCATTTAACCTCCCTGAGTCTACTTCCTTACCTGTATATTAGTTCTGCCTCACAGAGCTGTGACATGGAGCCAATATGTTTTGAAAAATCTAAAGGTAAATATACAGAGGACTGGCTTCTCATAATGGTCACTAATTCTCCTACAGCTAACAATGAAGATGTCTACAGAAAATAAGTTTTAAAAAATGATTTGAAGACAATGGAGTGCAACCAAAAGCTAATAGAAAACTGGAATACAGTCTTCAGCTTGAAAGACTGGGCCTCCACTTGGTGAAATCGGTGGATTTATGAATTTTGCCTGAGAATACTCTCTAATCAGTTTTTGGCTCTGGGTATCTCAAGCCGTCAAAGAATAAAGTCAGGTTTGGAAGAGGAATAAGGAAGTTAGGGGACAAAGTCTGTAAGGGTGGGAATTGCCGAGGGAACAAGTCACAAAATAGGTATATAAAATCTTCCCAATCTTTGGCTGACTGCTGAACTACACATGCAGGAAGGAGATCTCAGGGGGCACAATACGAAGCAGTAGCTGCAAGATGAAAGAACAGAAAAGAGACTTTAGCTGCTGCTGACTACCTCCAAGACAGGGCTAGAATTTGAGTCCAGCCAAGTTAACTGGCTGCTAAAGTGATTTATCTTTGGAGGAACATAACAGAACCTAGAGCTTCAGCAATGGTTATTTGTACTATTTATTATCCAATCAAAAGTTACTAGACATGTAAAGAAAGAGTAGAATTTAACTCCTACCCAGGAAGAGAAAAGCAGTCAATGGAAACTAATCCCAAGAATACTTGGATGATGCATTTAGCCAATAGGGACTTTAAAGAAGTTACTATAAATATATTCAAGGAATTGAAAGACCTATATACATAATAAATGAACAGATATGGGACCTCAATGGGAACTAGAAACTATAAAAATGAACCAGATGGATATCCTAAAGTTGAAAAGAAAAATGACTACAATGAAAAAAAAAATTACGGTATGAGCTTAACAGCAGCTTGGAGATGACAAACAAGAGAGAGTCTGGGGGCTTGAAAACGGATCAATAGAAAGTATCCAATCTTAAAAACAGAGAGAAAAAAAAAACGAAGACAAGTGAACAGAGCCTCTGAGACCTGAGCACTGTAAACCATCAAACAGTCTAACATACATGAAACTGAAATCTGAGAAGGACAAGGGAGGGAAGATGGGCCTAAGATACATTGGGAGGATTGAATGAAAACTTCCCGAATGTGGTGAAAGACATTAACTTTCAGATCCATGAAACTCAACACATCCCAGGCAAGAGAAACACAAAGAAAGTCATATCTAAGCACAACACTGTCAGCTCTGGAAAATCCAAAAGTAATCCAAAGATTTTAAGAGAAAATCTTAAAAGCAGCCAAAAGAAAAAACACATATTACTCACAGGAGAAGCAGCAATGTGAACAACAGTTAATTTCTCTCAAAAAACAACAAAGGGCAGAAGGTGAGGAAGTGACACCATTAAAGTACAGAAAGAAAACAATTGTTAATCCAGAATTCTACATTTAGGAATAAAGGCAACATACAGTCATTTTCAGATAACTGAAAACTGAGAGATTCATTATCTGGAGGCCTGCACTAAACGAAATAATAAAAGAAGTTCCTCAGTTTGAAGGGAAATAACACTAAATAGTTAAGTCAGATCTATAAAAAGGAATGAGGATTGCTAATTTTTTTTTAAAGTAAACTGTTATTAATTTTTCCAGTGGGTAGCAAATTTATCCCATATAAACTAAATGACATAAGACCTCTAAACAAAACCCCAAATTCTACAAATTCTGGTTTTTTTTTTTTTTTTTGGCTTCCTCCTTAAACTCCAACCCCCCCACCAAAAAAACAAGCAAAAGTAAAAACAAAAAATCTAGGTTTATTATCAGGTATGTGATCTTAGGTTCTAAGTTAACTTATCTGTGCATTTGTTTCCTTATTTATAAAGTGAAACGATGGAATAAATAATCTCAAAAGTTCCTTTTGGCCTGAAGATACTGTGGTTCTATGCCTACATTGGAGCTGTAAGTTAGTAATATGCTCCATTTAATTTTTATGATTATTATTTACATATCCATTATGATGGTGAAGGTAACTGTGTCGTATCAAGGGTCAGACAAACTCATAAAATTCACCCAAGGACTAATGAGCCTCAGAAGCTTCTCAGACATACCAAATCCTTTCGTGCCTCCCAATTCAAAAAGACACACTCCCATTGCTAAAGTAAGAACATGAGGTAAGTCATGGCGTATCTGCTTTGTGAACTGAAAAGCCCTAAACAGATAAAGGTAAAGAGGTTTTGTTATTCCAACTGCCAGATTGCCTTTCACATTTGCAATATACTGGTGCTGGATGCTCCGTTTCTTAGTCATCTTGAACACTGAGGAACTACATTAAACCACATCAGAATGTGCTTAGCCAAGCGCGAAAGTTCACTGCACAAGTCCTGCCTGTGTGAGAAGCAGAGAGTAGGGAAGCCAGGACGCCCCAAAGACTGGGAGCAGTTAATTAAATATTCAGTGTGTCCATGTTTCACTGGGGGGAGAATCTGTGGGAATTCAAAGAGCTTTCTCGTGATGTGCCACAGAGATGGACTGAAGCCACGCTAGACTCTAAGGCTAGGCCACCACAGTCCAGGAGGTTGCCCCGAGGGTGGCCTTCCTCAGTTGTGATGCTCTGTGACATTTGAGCTGGGGAGCCTTTCCATCTTGCCTCAGTGCTTCTGAGACTGCTGGATGAAGTGAGGCCTGGGAGGTGCTTGACCGACTCAGTGTACTCTAGAACAGCTCGTTGAGGACCTGGGTCCCAGCAGCTTCTCTGAGGTGGCAGGGGAAAGGTAGAACTTTCCCTTCACTAGCAGTAGCTTTATGAATCTCCTGAGCGCAGCGTGCTCAACTGTTTCTTTTCTCCCCGGAAAACAGCAACTGTGAATAACGTGCTGTTTGGAAACAGGTCTACTTAAAATGTCACGTTAATACAATTATTTACAAATACTGGTGTAAATGAAATAAAGGTCTGACTAAAACAGAACATTTCCAAGCCTAACACCACTACTTTAACGAACTGAGCAGAGAAATGCTGAATAATTTTCTGCTTATTTCACAGCATTCTTGATAAACCTTTTTTTGCCTCTGAGTCACAGGTCCCAGGTTAAATTTCTTTTTTTTAATTTGCTCCAACTTCCCAACTTGTAGCACACAATATGGAAAACACATCCTTTGTGTTTCTGCATGGCTCTTAGATTTGAACTTTGCCGCCTCAAGACCATCACACCTGCTTTTTACCCCATCCTCTGTGGAAAAACATTAACAAAGCCCCAAGGGAAAAATTCTGGGTGCATAAGCAGTGAGCCAAAGCCTGCTTTCTGATATCCAAATATCCACTGACGTCAGAGGAAACTGAGTCACTGACATCCCTGTGAGCTGTCTGTGGGTTTCTGACAGCAAAATCCAATATATTTTCAAAATGACAACCAGAACCTTCTAAGCCATTGGCCGCTCGATGTCGAATAAAAGAACTTGTGATAGTGCAGAGTTGTCATTTAATTAGAGCCCAAGTAAAAAGCACCTGGCTTCGTTCCTTGCTTTCTGTTTAGATGGGTGCTCTGACCCATCTGCCCACACTCTTGGGCTTGCCACTCAGAAGCAGCTTACCTGTAGAGTCGTGCCTTTCTACCTCAACTCATCCAATAAAGCAAATGTGGAAAATAGGAGGCAGAAATGAGGACTTGCTCTCACAGGGGTTGCTTAAAACCAAATCCTAGACTTTAGTTTCTAAAGTGTGACACCCCCTTCACTGCTTGCCAACCACATGAAAGCTCAAGAAAACACTGCCATGAGCATCAGAACTTCTGTCTATCACCATTCTGGCACACATATCCTGGAGCAGTGGCAGATATCCAAAATCCCCACCTATTAGATGTCTTCCAGCTTTGGAATCGGAGCAAAGAACTCTTGCCTATAAAGAGTCAACCTGGATTTGGAGGCTGGTAGTGGGGACAAGTATAGAGAGAATTCAAAATGGTGCCCTCAAATTAATGTTCAGTGTGGGCTATTCACCATCTATCTGCAGGCTGGCAGCAACTTCTCACTTTATTCCTGTACTCATCATAAAACAACAGCAGCAGCAACAATAAAACCTCAGTCCTTAGATGGGTTGCTTGAGACAGAAAATTTGCTTCCACATTCTTCTTCTTACCACCTATCCCAGAAAAGGTGGCCAAACCTGAGGAGAGTGTATTTTGAGTTAAAAAGTTGACAGGCATTTAGAATGCAAGCCCCTTGAGAAGTGAGCTTCCCTGAGAAGGCTCTGTCCTTTGACCTCATTGCTGTAGGGCACAGTATGACACCATGGTGGGGCATGGGCATCTACTCTTAATGGCACAAAGATGAGGGAAAGATCTGGGGCAGCCACTGACTGAACTGTTAAGACTGTAGCTTCAGACAACTTCATCCTTCTCTCTCCTCCATAATAAGCTCGCAGAAACAGCTGGTTTATCTGTCATCCTCAGACTACAGGGAGAGACTTTCCTAATGACTGCCCCCCCACAAACACCATGTATGCCAATTCCTCTCACTTGGATCCCCATCCTTCCCTCCGTTCCAGCCTCAGTTGACATGAAGATGTCCTGTAGACTGTATGGCACTGTAACACCATGGAACACGATTTAGGAGAATATATTACCATGGAACAATTATAGTACAATATATTATAATGGAAACAGCTCTGGGCAAATACCTAAATGGTGCTGTGCCTTGCCTTTTCAGCTTTAAGTGGGGGGGGGGGTACTACCTGATGTCTGGCCTACATCACAGGACTATTGTTGAATATCAGAATGTGTAAATATTGTCATCATCATCATCACAGTATTTTTCTAGCCTCTGCATCCTCAAAACAGGAAGTGTGAAATGAATCTGTGGTTAGTGACAGAGTGGAAAGAAGCCTGGAATAGCAGTGAGCCTGGGTCTGGTGGTGGCCGTGCCACTGTTGCTCTGGGCACTGCTGTCTGTGACTCTGTATTGCAGAGAGGGTGGAAGTTTAGCTCTGGTGGGAGCCAGAGTGCACTTAAACTAGAAGGGACTCCAAGAGATGGCATAAGCTCATGAAACTAGGCGAGCCTTGGATAGTTCTGATGTGCACTGCAATCCTGAAGGTGACCCTTTTAAGGCCCCCAAATGCAGGAGCTTGATTCTAAACTTAGAGGTGTGACGGGGAAATGCTGAGCTGCTCTATCAAGGTGATCTGGCCTGTACAAGCTTTTTACCACTGGAAATACATAAACGGTTTTGAGAAACAAATCCCTCCAAAAGAAGGCCAGACAGGGGCGCCTGGGTGGCTTAGTCGGTTAAGCGTCCGACTTTCGCTTAGGTCATGATCTCGCGGTTTGTGGGTTCGAGCCCCGCATCGGGCTCTGTGCTGACTGCCAGCTCAGAGCCTGGAGCCTGTTTCAGAATCTGTGTCTCCCTCTCTCTCTGACCCTCCCCGGCTCACGCTGTCTCTCTCTCTCTCCTAGAAATAAATAAAAATATTAAAAAAAAAAAAAGAGAAGGCCAGACAGATACCATTTCATACCCACGAAGATGGCAATTAAATAGAAAAAAGGAAAACAGCAAGCAGTTGGCAAAGATGCAGAAAAACTGGAACCTTCATACATTGCTGGTAGGGACCTAAAGTGGTGCAGCCACTTTGGAAGCATTTTGGTAGTTCCTCAGTAAATCAAATACAAAATTATCATATATACCCGGCAATTCCACTCCTAAGTATACCCCAAAGAACTAAAAACAGGTGGTCAAATAAAAGCTTGTGGTTAAATCTTCATTGCGCCCCTACTGGCAATCAGCAAAAGGCAGAAACAACCTTAACCATCGACTAATGAATGACTAAAGAAATTCTGCTATATCCATATAATAGAATATTATTCAGCCACAAAAAAGGAATAAAGGCCTAACTCATGCTACAAAGTGGATGGACCCTGAAAGCATTATCTTAAGTGAAAGAAGCCAGACCCAAAGGCTGTATAATAGATGATTCCATTTCCGTGAATACCCAAAGTAGGTACATATATAGACACCAAAAGCAGATTTGTGGTTGCCAGGGACTGGGAATGGGAAATGACTGTTTAGTGGGCAGGGAGTTTCTTTTGGGGGTGGTGACAGTATTCTGAAACTAGAAAGTGGTGACGGCTACACAACTTTGTGAAGGTACTAAATGCCACTAAATCATACAGTTGGAAACAGCTAGGATGGTAAATCTTATATGTGTTATAGCCCTATATTAAAAAAAAAAAAAAAAGAGAGAGAAAGAAAAAAAAAGCAGATTAAGGTGGGGATGAAGTGAAAGAAAGGGAGCACCCTGGAGCTCCAGTAGAGGGAGGACCTTCCAAAACTATCTCTGCTGCACTGTGGGTGCCCTTCCAAGGGCCTGGGTTGTTGGCTTAATTGAGAAATTATTCCTAATAAGTCCCAAGGAGCTACAGGTCTTTTCCTTATAAACGGGAAACGATCATATCTCATGGCAGCTCATTACGCATTCTTTTGGTACCATGAGTTGTTTTAAAACCGTGAAATTAGTTCTGGCAGAGTTTACAGAAAAACACCCATGAGATGAGACTGAATGAGTTATGTAACACTCCTCACATTCTGCATATGAGATGTTAACTCCTTACTAGCACTGCTAAGGACACTGGTGTCATTTATAAAGTAACAGCACATGCTGGTTTTCACCAAGACCAACACGTGGTTGATGGGAAGAAGCAGTTGTCCAGAGAGAGATCTGGACAGGCCAGCAAGCAATAGCCAGGCCCAGCCAGGTCCTTCCTCCCCACATGAGGTCTTGGAGGCCCCACTTAGGTGCAAACTGGTTTTACTAAAAGTTCCAGGAGCTGGGCTGACACCTCAGCGTGGTACTGAAGGCTTTACAACCAGCCAGATATCTAAAACATTAATATGACCATCATTGCTCTAGAGCTGTGCTACCGGGCCAGCCCCAGCTCAACCATGAGCATGATTAGTCTGATCAATAAGATTGACTTCTGGCATTAAGGCAGCACATATTAACGAAAGTTTTCACCATCTTAGGGAAATAACCCAAACCTTACTTAATATATGAGCCCAAGTAAATTGCTAAGCATATGAGCTCTCTCTCTCCCTTCTCTTCTTCCCATAGACAAACACACATACACTTTATGTGCAGTGTACCTAAAATAATAAATCTAAATATATATAGGATATTTTACCAATAAAATGTAATACTTCACGAATTTCATTCATTTCAAAAATAGCAAAGAACTCAAAAGTAAGATAACTACAGGTCAAAGACCAAGCACTCAAGCTTGGAAGAGGCCATTAGGACTCTACTCAAAATCCATGGACTCTTTTTCTAGAGAGAAACAAGCTGAATTATCTGGTTCCTGAACCGAAACGCTGGCTCCTCCTTGGAAGGGAGAGAGGGAGCCTACCCCCTCTTCAGGCAAGGCACATTGACAGCCACAACATGTGGTCACCGACTACCAAAGTAGGAAGACTCAACACAAGAGACGGTAAGCTTAGGTCACACAAGATCGAACTGCCTGAAGCCACGTGAAGCACAAGCAAATCATGCCCACCCCCAGAGGCAGCACGAGAGTGATGGCAGCACAGGCTTAGGAGTCAGGCAGACCCAAGTCTGAAGGCCAGGATCGGCCACCTGTTTGCTGTGCAATCCTGGGTAAGTCACTTCCGACTTCTGACCCCTAGTTTCCTTCTATTAAAGGAAAGATACATCCACACTTTCGAGTAAGAGCATTATCAAACTTACAGGGTTACTGTGAAAATGAGATAATGTAATGAGCTAACAGAGGTATCTGGTTATTGCTCAATAAAAAAGTTTTTCTTTTCTTTTCTTTTTTTTTTTAAGACCTGAGGACATCAGGGTGTCATGGTGTGGTCTGGTTATTCATGTTCACGATGAGTCATCCAGAGAGGGCTAACATGTAGTCTGCATGTTCTCAGGGAAAAGGCAGGGACCTTCCCTCCAAAGAGCTCTTCATCTGCCTACTTCCCCGAGGATCCCTGAAACCTCAGGCCTCCGCCCCTGTATGCCCTTCTCCGGAGCCCTGCTCAGACTCTCTCCTTCACTCTGGAAAACCTACTTTGAGTGAACTCTTCTTCTATAAATTATCTGATAAACTGCTTTACCCTAAGGTGTCAATTCGTGAAAACAGCAAAAGTTTTTGTGGGTATCCATTAGCAAGAGGGACTGCCGTCAATGAAAGGAGAGTGACATTTCAGCAAAGGTGTGCCCTTTCCATCACACTACGTAAGCAGTTTCTTCTGTGCTGCCAGCCTGAGATCTTACCATAAGGAGCCTGGGGCACGTACAGAGCCCAGCGCGGGCTGCTGAAGATACCTGGTGTTCCTTGTCAGAGTCATAGCTTAAAAGGCGTCCATTCAAAGCATCATGGCCCCCTTTCTGTCTGATTCAGGGTTATTGCTTGGTAATCTGCACTGGTCCAAAAATACTGGGGAGGGAAGTGTGGAGTCATTAAGGGAAACAAGTTCTTAAGCCAACAAGATCCCGCCATCCAAATGTGAAGTTTATCATGATGCTTTCATGAGAAAACACACTGAGAAGTAGCCTTGTTTCTTTTTTCTTTTCTTACTTTCCCCTGGAATCTGATGTTCTTTTAAACACCTGTGTGCTGGAGACTGCCATAGCAGAGAGCGAGATAAGGAGGGAGGGGCACAGAAGGGACAGAGGGCTGAGGCATTTTAGTTCTTATCAAGATGTGTATACTGGAATGTCTCAGCCTTTTTTTTTCCCCCTCTGTCTGTCTTTGTCTCTCAGTGCCTCTATCTCTGGCTTTCTTTCTAAAACAGTAACAGAGGGGCTCCTGGGTGGTTCAGGCGGTTGGGTGATCGACTTCAGCTCAGGTCATGATCTCACTGTTGGCAAGCTCAAGCCCCACATCAGGCTCTCTGCTGTCAGTGCAGAGCCTGAGTCAGTTCCTCCGTCCCTCTCTCTGCCCCTCCTCTGCTCGTGCTGGCTCGCTCTCAAAAATAAACATTAAAAAATTGAAAATATATATTAGAAACAGTAACAGAAATATTGTTAGGGTTTCATCTGCCCAGCGATGGTGGTCCTGACTCCTCACAGAGGACAGGCATACTTCCAGCACCTGACCAGTGTCCCTCTCCACCCTGCTTCAGAGACATTTAGATGAGTTGCCTGAAATGGACTGAAATGGGAGCGTTTACACCAGAGAAGTTGGCAAACACTACAAATCAGAACTTTTTTTTTTCTTTCTAGAGAGCCAACTGTTAAACACTCACCACCGATAATAGGCATTCCATAAACATTTGCTAAATAAACAAAGGAAGAATGATGAGCTGTCCCCTTGAATCTAGCTATTTCCAACACCTCTCCGGCTCTGCTCTTAGCAAACCCCCTGTAAGGCCTTCTCAACGAGATGACAAGCCTTAGGATTTAGTTATGAGGCAGAGAAAGAATTGCCAGGAAGACTAATTTAAAACAAAATTTCTCTTTGGTAATAGTGTCTGACTCAGCTCTGGTGGAAAGTAACAACCTTATAAACCCACAAGGAAGAGGTGAAGATTTCACATCATTTCTCATTTCTTTTGATGTTAAGAAGAGAACCGTATGTAAGGCCGGGGCAGGGGTGTGAGGGGGGCGCGCCGGGCTCGGTGTGGCAGTCACGTACAGCAGCAGCCTCTTCGTGACCTCAAGGAGGGAGTGACTTTCTCTAAGTGCAGGTTCCCTTGTTATTGACTAGTAAGTAACACTTCTGCTTGACCTATGGGGTAACTGTCCCCCTCCCCAGCATCCCACTCTCTCCCCAAGCTGAGCTCCTAGTCATCCTCTGGACCCCAGTTCCCACACTTCTGCTCCCTCTGCTGTGTTTACAAAGCCATCCCACCTCCATCAGAAGAGGGCCTGCTCCTTGTCACATGGGTCCCTCAGCACATCACTCCTGTCTGATTCCAGCACGGAGCTGCTTAGGGACCTGGAGCCCCCCACCTCTGCCACTCCGTGAGTGCCACAGGGCAGCGGCCACAGTGAGGGTGCATTCCCAGTAGTTTCTGCAGTGACTGGCCTGCGGTAGTGGAGCACTGCATGTTTATTCTAGTGAACTGCTAAAAACTAGAAGCGATGGGGCTTTTAAACTGTGGGCACAATACATAAAATGTAAAGAGTTATTATCAAGGGCAGATCACAAAAAAAAAAAAAAAAAAAGGATGCACACTCCCGCCAACCCTTAGGAAGAGCCTTGGCCTGCACAGACCCTATAAAAGCATTTAATCACATAGCTGCGAGACAAAATTCGTGAACACCTGGAGGCCTCGGGTGGAAGGGATCGGTTAGGAATTGCAGAAAGCATTCTTCTACTTGTGGCCTCCTCTTCCTCCTCCTCTCAGTGTCTTCCAACCGCTTTATTCCAGGATTCTGAACCCTCCCTGCCCACAGGGCTCAGAGGTAAGAATATTATATAAGGAATGAATGCTGCCTTCATTTGTTTTAATAAAAGAAACAGCCCATTTAAAGGAACACAGACTTTAGTGGCTCAGATATTTCCGAATGTGAATATGACCCAGCGGCTCAGGAATACAGAACGGCTGTCTTGAGAATGACCGTTTTTTTCCTATTTAAAACATTCTGGAAAATTGCTCCGTGTCCCCGTGCCAAAATGAAAAAATGAAAAACATAAGGGCTATTTGGAATGTCTCTTCATTTTACAGATGACTTTAATGCATAATGTTATAAAGACATGCAGCTCTCTGGCCTCAAATGCCCCTGATGCAGTCGCCCAAAAGCCCGGGAGAGGCAGCTCGCCACAGTGTGGAATTTGTGAGCAGACCCTTGCAAAGAAAACTCATCATTTCAGATGACTTTCGTAGTCATTCATGGGCTTTTTAGTGTTTCCTAATAAAAGAGAAGCATGGGGGTATGGGGTAACAGAATGGTCTTACAGCATAAGATGATGATGATGATGGCGATGGTGTAGCTCAGGGTAAAAAGCTGTTTTCACCTATGTTTCCTCTCGTTTTATTTGATGCAGCAACCACGTCAGCTAGGTAGGCAATAAGTCACTGGAGGTACAGATGTGGAAAATGAAGGCCGGGAGAGGTACCTTGGTCTCATTGCTGGGAGCCCGGATGGTCTTGCAGTAAAACCCAGGGCTCTTCCAGGATGTCTGGCAGGAGTGAGGTGGGGTGGGGGTCGCATGTGAAGGGGCACCACCATGACATCCATAAGTGGAGACAATTTGGCAGGGCACACGTGCTGGAGTCAGAGACCTGACAGCTCTCCCTGGGTTAGGTCCCTTGATCATGAATCAACTATGATCCCTCTGGCCACCATTTCCTCATCTGAATATGTGAACATGTGAACAATTCCCAACTCAAAGACTGTTGTCAGGGTCAAATGGTGGTGTGGTAGTGGAGGGGAGGGGGCGGAGGTAAGTACTTGGTAGGGATCAAATGGTAGCCAGGAGTACTTATCATCATTTCTAGCTTTACAGAGGGCTCCTAGACCCAAGAATGGGCCTAGTTTCATTTGTTCTTTGGGACTCTGCTGGGTGGGAATTCTTCTAAATATTTCACGAGGTCCATCTCTTCTTCTTTTAGGGGCTTAGCAAGGGGCAGATAGATAGCTCAAGTATCTGGCTTCCATGTTCAGAAGGAAAAACATGGCCGTGAGTGTGTGTGTGTGTGTGTGTGTGTGTGTGTGTGTGTGTTGATGAGCCTGACCAATTTCTTCCACTCCTCTTTACTTTTGAAACAATATTCACCTGTTGTTGACAAACCATCTTTTTTTTTTTTTCAGATATCTCTGTGTCTACAGAGATAAAAATCTTTGCCCAGATTCAATAAGGCAGGAAATCAATTAAGGTTTTCATTTTCTGCTTAGCCTCAAAAGACAAGATGAGGAAAGGCCTAGGTAAAGAAAATGTGTACCATTTCCTTCAGGTTTCATTCTGGAAAATATAATCAGCCAAAAAAAAAAAAAAAAAAAAGAAGAAGAAGAAAAGAAAAGAAAAAAAGAAAACAAAAGCTTACATGTCCTATTTGAAACAATTTTTTCCTTTTTTTTTTTTAGTTTACAAAGTTATTCCACTCTGTTTTGATTAATACAGACAACTCTGACAGAGGAAAGACACCTCAATTTTTTAAAGATAGCTCTAAACCCAACAGCTTGGGTTTTAAGTGGCTACATTTAAATATTTCTTCCTCTGTTCATTTCCAAACCTGGGCCATAAATCACCTTTATGAACACAATGGCCTGTGCCCATAGCAATTTATCATTTGGATAACGTCACCTGTTCAGGTGTGCATTACTTTATGCCTCAAATTAGAACTCGGGTTGGCTGAAATCTTCTCTCCCATCCCCACATTCAGAGCGCTGCCCCCTAGGACCACTGTGCACAGCCCAGTGCTGGGAAGAGCCCAGGCGGTTCTTCATTCTCAGGGTGGAGGAAGAAGGTGCTGGAAGGAAAGTGGAGGACCTACTGGCCCTCTCCAATTCACTTGCCCAGTTTCATGTTTATTGTCTATGGAAGTAACCTATTATGAAAGGTTCTACAATTCCAGCTTGGAGAGGAGGAACATGCATGCAACATGTGTATCAGTGTTTGTCATTCTGAGAAAAGGCAAGGACTTGAAAAGGAGTGGGATGGACAGATATGAAGCCCATAAGGGAGAATCTCAGAGTGGAAAGGATGTCAGAGTGGCTGCTGGGAGTAGGGGAGTCCTTATTTGGTGGCCCACTGTGCGTCCCCTTGGTCAGGTAATATCATCTCCCTGGGCCTCATTTTCCTTAGCAGTAAAATAAAAGATCTCTGAGATCTTCTTCCTTCTCTGCCATTCCATGACTCTAATTCAGGAGGAGGTAGACAATTGTTTATTACTACCTACAAACCCCATGATGTAACTACTTTCTCCAGCTATTCCGAAATAGATGGGGTTAAGGGGAAGGAAGGGTGATGATTATAAGTTTCTGACCCATAATATGGAGACGTGATCTTTATATATCTTGATGGAGAAAACTGTACTTGGGCTTCTCCTTTTCTATCTCTACTCTTCTCTGTCTCTGTCTCTGTCTCTGTTTCACTGTCTTTCTCTTCCAGAAACCTCAGAACAGGCAAAATACTATCTAGAACTAGCATTAATATTAACACTCAAAATGGGTTTGCTCTGTGTTAGGTATTAGATTATAATTTTTTTAAGTTTATTTATTTGAGAGAGACAGAGACAGCACAAGTGGGTAAGAGGGAGAGCGAGAGGGAGAGAGAATCCCAAGCAGGCTCCACACTGTCAGCACAGAGCCCGATGTGGGGCTCAAACTCATGAAATCATGAGATCATGACCCGAGTCCAAACCGAGAGTCAGACGCTTAACCAACTGAGCCACCCAGGCGCCCTTATAACATAGTATTTGAAGAAAACTATTTCACTTAATGCTCCAAATAACATAGAGAGGTCCCCATTAATCCCCTCCATTTGACAGATGAGGAAACTGAGGCACAGAGAGGTACTTTGCACAGGATCCCACAGGGAATGGCAGAATGTGAATCTGAACCGAGGGCCATCTGATTCCCACATGAGTGCTATTTCCATAGTGCAGAAGTGAGCAAGTTCACCAATCAGAGTCCTTTAAAATATGACTTAGTAAGTTTGATTGCTTAAGTTCCACTAGTGATTAAGATCACCTGTAGCTAAGGGGGATTACAAATATTTTTGAACTTCCACAAATGAGAGAGCTCTGACTAGGAAATTACATATGTATGAGATTAAACAACCGATTTCAGGAGCCACGCACAAAAACTAGTCTCCTTGCATTTTGGCCAGGGTTTATATTTGAATTGCAGATTCAGAGATCCTGGCTCAGTTTATTCCTCTTTATAAGCATGCAATCACAGCTCTTAAATTAAAACAGTCTCTCTCTTTCCACAGAAGAAACCTAAAATCCAAATTTGTTCATTGTTCTTTTTTAATGGCCTCTTTTATAAGTGCAGTTTCGAAAATGATTTCCTCATCACCCGAGTAAATCGAAGGAAAATGACTTCCCAGGCACAGTTTTTAAATGCACCAGTTTTGCTCAGGGTGTGAAAATTGTGCGAATCCCATGGATCCAGGCCTGAGCACATCCAGGGTAATGAATCACTGCTTCCACCAGTCACTTCCCCCGTATGTAGCCCAAGTTGTCCCAAGGTCCTCTCTGCTCCCCCCGCCCCCTGTACAAGCCGCCCCATCTCACCATGACGCCACTCTCCTCTGACAGGCATGGGAGCACCTGCCAGCGGTGACTTCACTGTACCAATCACTCTGACAACAGCCCAAATAAAACGGTGTCATTTAAACCACAAACAACAATCCAAGGAGGCGGGGGAACTCAGAGTCACCAAAAAGGGAAGAGAGGGAGAGGAGACAGAAAGTGAGTGCTGTTACCACAAACAATTAAAACAGAGTCACCCATTTGTGGACTTAGGAAACGTGGGGAGACAGTGTCACTAGAGGGAGGGGTAAGGAGTTGGAAAGAACTGGGTTTGAGCCTCGTACTTCCACTTAGTGGGTGGAAAAGTTATCCTCTTTTATTTGTAGGATGGAGTAGTATCAGGGCCAAGTCATAGGGCTGTTACAAATGCGGAGTATTTACGTAAACCACGTAGCACATAACTCTCAGTTTCTGTTAGGTGATTTATATTATATTGTATTAAAATACAGGATTATACAGTAGGTCTGCCTTTTCTGTACATTAGTGAACATTCTAGAAGCCAACACACCCCTCTCACTCTGGCAAACTATTTACTATATGATTCAGAATGATGTGAAAGAAGCCTGGGTTCAAGTCCTTTGCCTCTAACCAGACGAGGGACTTGAAGTAATCACATAACTTGGTATCAGTTTCCAATTCTGCCACATAAGGGTGCCACTGTCCCTAACACGGTATCGCTTCTACTCACTGTCCAGCACCAAAATGTCACATACCAGGGGCAACGGTTTACATTTTAGGTGTCCAGGAGTCCTTTCCTTTGGGCACAGAGTCCTCTTCTCTCCAAGCTTGCCCCTCCCCCAGGAATGTCGGGGGTGGACTGGGCAGGCATCAGTGCCTGGGAATTGTTTGTAAAGCCTCCCTCTGGAGTGCTCCAGCCAATTCCACAGCATCTCTAATAAGCATTTTAGGCAGTGATGTGCTGCTCTGAAATGTTTCCTTTCAGTAGGAAAGTCAAAACTGTCAGAAGGAGTCTAACTCTTCTGCTTTTGATTTCCTGGTAAGAACCCAACAGGAAAAGTTGCAAGAGTATGGAAAACAAAACAAAAAATTACGGGGACAGAGGAAAGTCCATAGTCTAGTGAATGGCTGATCTGGGTGCCTGACCAAAAAGCACCCAAAATGATGCATGCCCTGACTCTAAGCTCACCTCTGTGTGACGGTGTCTATACATCCACCCACAGACAGTCAAGTCACAGCACCGGACAAATGCAAGGCCAGACCACAAGGGAATGGTTCAAATACCCCTTGCCATACCTTTTGAAATATCATTATATGAATACTGCCCAAGAACTCTCATCAGCATTACTAACGGGAACTTTTAGATGGTCTTTACAGCTGTCTCTCCCAGGGAGTTGCAGTGCTAATGAAAATAATAGCAGCCCCTGGTATCTGTAAAGGCTTTACAATTTCATAAGATGGTTTCATCTCTACACTCGTCTTTGATCCCCACAACAATGCTGCTGCGTAGGCAACATGGGCATTATTATCCCCATTTCACAGATCGAAAAACAACTAACCTGTTCAGTGAGGTTAAGGAGCAGCAGGTCAGGAGCAGAGCGAGGCCTGGAGTCGCCGCTGATTTCCTCCACTATCACCATGTGCTCTGCCCACTGTGATGAGAAGCACGTTCTCACATGTGAAAAGGAGGGAAGTGGAGTCATGAGGGTGTTAAGGAAAGACTGTTGGGCCAGGAGTGAGGCTCCGGTTTCCAGTTATGATTCTCCTGTAACTGAGCGAGTTACTTGTCCTTGAGCAAATTACCTGCCTTCCTCGTTGGGCAGTTCTTGCCTATAAAACAAGGTCCGTCAGCCCTAAATTCTAGAACTAATCCTACACCTCCTTGAAATGACCAAGCTGACATGAGATATGGATTGGTAAATTTGACCGTTCTTGGTCACAGCAGCCTGAAACTCAATGACTGAGGGAAATGCGGATGATTAATTCCAGTTCTTTAAAAAAATTCATGTTTAACAACTATACCTGCACCTTATTTAAACAGACAGCTCTAGAAAGTTTTGTAGAAAAACCAGCAGCCCCCTCCCTCCATTTCCCATGCCCCAAAGGCAACCACTTTCTACTCCTTAAGCTGATTCTTTTGATATTTACGCCCATATCTCTAAATAACATGTTTATGTAACTACTTCTTGACTTTTCAGTTCTAGGCTTTATCTATTGACCTTCCACTACGGAAGATGAGGTTTCTGCTTTCTTTCAAGATCTCCCACCTCCACCACACACGCACATTTCCTGTCCCGCATCCTGCTAATGTAGTCCTCTCACAATTTGGTGGGATGGATACTCTGTGCTTGTTTTAATGACAACAGAAGAGCTTTTCACTGCCAGGTCATGCTGTAGCCCACGAGTTTGCTTCAGTTTTGGTACAATATTATGTTTCTCATGAAGTTAGGAACAGACTGGTTTTGCTCACTTAATTTTCTATCAACCTAAACTCTCCCGTACGCATGTCTCAATACATTGAAACCTATCAGATATTCTGCCAATTTCACCGTTTTTTAATTTTAATTTTTTTAATGTTTAATATTGAGAGAGAGAGAGAGAGAGAGAGAGAGAGAGAGAGACCATGAGCATGGGAGGGGCAGAGAGAGAAGGAGACACAGAATCTGAAGCAGGCTCCAGGCTTTGAGCTATCAGCACAGAGCCTGACGCGGGGCTTGAACTCACTAACCGTGAGATTATGACGTAAGCCGAAGTTGGCCACTTTACTGATTGAGCCACACAGGCGCCCCTGCCAATTTAACCTTCCTGAAGCAATTCTTTAGGAGCCTTCTGACCAGCTCCAGTATGCACTCGTTCTTCCCTGGGCTGGTGTAGAGCTGTTGTCGTGTGATTTCTCTTTCTCGAGATCCTGGGGATCCTCTTCAGTATTTTGTTGGCTTCCTTGTTCTTAGACCCCGTGTCTTTCTTGTTTTTGTCCTCATTCTGATGGAGCTTCTCTCAGTAGTCTCTTGAGAAAGGATGTGTGTGAGGTAATATTTTGGAAACCTCACATATCTGAAATGTTTTTATTCTCTAACCTCATGTGTAATTGATGGTTTCGTTAGATAGAGAATTCTACACTGGAAGTCATTTACCCTTAGACATGAAAACCTTGTTCCATCACCTTCTAGTTTCCACTGTTGCTATTCTGAAGATCAACACCCATCCAATTCTTCATCTTTAGTATGAAATCTGTTTTTTGTCTTTGAACATCAAGGATCTTCCCGTCTTTGGTGTTTTGCAACTTCATAATGCTCCCCTCTTAGTATGGATCTAGTTTCATCCATTCTACTAGGCATTTGATAGATTCAATGGGAGAGTACTATCTTTCACCTTCCAATTTTCCTGAACCATCTCTTGAATTATTTTATTCTTGCCATCCTCCTCATTCTCCTTTCTGTCTTATTTTTTCATTTCTACGCTTAGCTTTTATTTTTTATAGCTTATTCTTGACAAAAGATGACAAAAAAGGGTGTTCCTTTTTTTTTTTTTTAAAGAGGATCCCATTCTTTTCATGGATGTCATATCTCCATTTATCTTTCTGCATTTATTAAAGACAGGGGTATTTGCCCCTCTGCCAATTTTTTTTTTTTCCCTCTCTTTATAGTTTCTGTTTCCTCTAATTTGCTACTTAAAAAAATATCTTTCACATTAGATGCTTTCCTCAGATGTCTGGTAATTCTTGGTTATCTGCTTCTATTTAAGAATGGAACACTGATTTTTGGGTGCATGAGAGGAGTTCAATTACTATTAGAATAACTGATTTGGCAATTTCCTTGGGGAACCCCAACATGAGTTTCTTTTGTTTTGGTTTTTGTATTTTGTGTTATTTTGTTTTGTTTTTGTTTTTTAGTGTTTTATTCCTCTTCGTCTGGTCAGATATTGCAGTGAAGATTCCATCTCCCGCCAAGAGGTGTACACCTGACTGCCACTGGGTGGGAGCCAAGTTGGAGAAAGAATGCAAGGGGATTTCAATTAAATATATAAACGTATCCTTAACCTCACTGTTTGCACATGGTGTCCCAAGAAGAGGGACCATCAGTTTACAGTATCCAAAGAAAAATCCAAGTCAGAGAAGGGGTGGAACAGTTTCCTGCAGGGAACTTGGGAACAAATTGTTACATAAATAGATTTTTATTCAATATTATTGTTAGGCCATCTTGCACCTGACTTTCAGAGGTAACTGGTACCATCAATTCTTGATGGGTTCTGGGAGGTTCTGGGTTTTCTCCATTACTGGCTTGGGAGTCAGCTTTCTTATCTGGTAAGTCTGCCACTTCTATTCCACTGGCTTCCTCGCTTCCAAATATTGTTACTGATGTATTCTCATACGTAGCCTGTGGGTCATCCTTTAAAAACACTCGTTATGAGTCATTTTGGTAGATTTTGAGAAGAGAACAGAATTAACTATGTGTATTTAATCTTTTATCTCTAACCATTTTGTCTAAACTCCTTCGCTCCATCCTTGACATAGTAAAACAGTCAAATATACTTTGGACTGACAATATAATAACATTGTCTGAAAGGAAATCTTAATCCTCTGAAAAACTGACAGTTTGTTTATGTCTTTTATTAGTACCCTAGATCTCAATTCTCATTTCCGCCTACTTACATATCTGTAGCCTGGTTCTGCCCAATGCATTTGTAATCTGAGCCTTTTAAATCTCTATTTGACCATCAATCCATGGCGAGTAATGTGCAAAGCCAGCCAAGGGCCAAACTATGTCAAGTTCATTTACTGCTTCTTGGGCAGCTAACAATTTTCCCCCTCAGGTTATTTATGAAAGTGGAATCATTTGCATATTCATTAATACTGAAATGGTTATTCCCCACTTGTCTAAAAACCCCTAAACCCCATAGTTGAATCAAGTGGTAGCATTCTTTAATCTTGAAGAATTGTACAGGTTGTGGAAAAGCAAAGTGTTTTGATAAACATGACCTCTAGTGTCACACTGTCTACATTTGAATCTCTGCTTCCCTCCTTCTGTTTGGTCTTGAAAAAAAACTGAGGAACCACTCTGTGCCTTGGTTTCCCCATCTGTATAATAGAGTCAACAATAGTACCTACCCCATAAATTCATCGTGAAAATTAAATGAAATAATATATGGAGAAAGCACTTGTTTCAGTGAATGACACATAGAATGAGCTCAATAGATGGGAGCTAATTCTATGCATTATTATCCCATATTTTGAAGTACTTAGGAATAAAGTTAATAAATACGCATTACTGTGCCTTGACAAAGAGACAACCCCTCACCCATCAGTGATACAAGAAAAATAAGAGTGTCATCTGACAGTTAAGCTGTAAATTGAGCACCAAGTGGACCTGAACAAAAATCCACAAAGTCAGGTACAAGCAGGTCTCAGGTCAGAGGGCCCTCAGATGAGATGTGATTGATGGGACGTGCACACTGGATGGATGAACATCCCCTAGGGGCATGGTCTGCTCTTGGATTGAGAAAGGATACTGCTAGAGTCTGAACTATGGTGCAACACCAAGGCAATTCCACACTTCTGACCAGAAAAGGTTGGGTTCTGTGGTAACAAAAGAGATCCCTACATCTCAGTAGCTTAAAAGAAAAATATTTCCTGATTCCACCAAGTCTGATGTGGATCCATGGTCCCCCATTTTGTTTCTGCTATCCACAACACCTCATCTCTAAGGTCCCCCCAGTAAGGGGAGGGAAAGGGAAACCAACAAGGCACAGCAGTTCTCAAAGGCCTTGCCCTAGAACTTATATATACCACATCAACAGTCCATTTGCCAGAATTCAGTCTCATGGCCCCAAACCTAACTGTGAGGAGCCAGAGGAACATCATATCCTGGGTGCTCTGAAGAGCATATAGGGTGGCGAGTCCACGCGGGCCACCCCTTTGTGGAACTCTATTTGGATGGCCAGCTGCTTTCTCCAGCGATCACTTTTCTTTCTCTTTACTGAGCACCCTCAGTCATGCAGGCTCTGCATGACTGCCAGGCTCTCTTTCCTTATGTCCCATGGAACCCATAAGTGGTCAAGACTTGAAACCTGTGTTCTTAACTCTCCCGGTCTTCAAGTCAGTGAGAATCTAGGCAGACATTGTGGTAGAAGCTCTACCCCTAGTGGTGAACAGGCTCTGGAATCTGTTGACTGAACCTGGTCTTAAAAATGAGCCCCATCTGGGGCGTCTGGGTGGCTCAGTCGGTTAAGCGTCCAACTTCAGCTCAGGTTATGATCTCACGGTTCTTGAGTTCCAGCCCTGTGTTGGGCTCTGTGCTGACAGCTCAGAGCCTGGAGTCTGCTTCAGACTCTGTGTCTCCCTCTCTCTCTGCCCTTGCCCCACTATGCTCTGTCTCTTTATCTCTCAAATATAAACAAACATTAAAAAAATTTAAAAAACTGAGCCCCATTCAATCATATCCTTTGCCCATCTTCCCATCAATTCTGCTTTGTGGCTGAACTTTTCTAACTGGTGACAGCTAAGGGAACAGAAAGAAAAATTACTCTTGAATATTATATTTTTATTATAATTATTTATATTAGATTTAACAATGATAAAATTTTGTATACTACAGCTTGCAAAGTAGTTTTGTCCTTGTTGCCTTATTTTATCACTGAAATAATGTGGGAAGTAGCAGAGTTATAATTTTACATAAATGAGAAGACCAAGGCTCATATGTAAAATTGGAAGAGAAAGGAAGCATCACCCTCAAGATCACTCTGAGCTGGTGCTTTAAGTGCTTTAAGACCCTTCAGCCTGGGTCTTCCAATCTGTGTCTAATTTTGACTTTCCCTTGTATGTCTTACGTAGACAGCAGATACGGTGCTGCTCAGTCTTGCATAATGGGGGAAAAACAAGGTCTCCGAACTTAAGTCATTTATAACCTATCTGGATAAAGAGGCCTATTACATTTTATAAAACAATCTATGAAAATCAGGAGAGAATGTATAATTAGGGACTGCTTTACACAGAGGGCTTTCTCTTGGTTTTCAGCCCAATAATCCCATTTTTCTAATGCTGGCTGACAGGCCACTCCCTTCCCCAAAGCCTTCTCCAAACTCCCCAGGTAGAATTAGCCAGTCCACCTTCTCTAAGATGCCCTGCATGTGTCTCTTTCATCCTGGAGCACAGATCATGTATCTGTATGTAAAAGCTGTTGGTTTTTTAGTGGTGGGGGAGTGGGCTTGTATGACATCTTTTTCTTTTTCAGATAAATCATCGATGTGCTGAGGGTAGGAATCAAGCCTTTCTCTGCTCTCTATCTTGAGGGTCCCATGTGGTTCCTGACACGAGTTAAAGGTTCGTGGGATGAAGGTATAAATGATCTGGAAGAGAGGACGCAGCTTGCTGAGATGCCCAATACAGTCCCACAGGTGTCTTTCTCAAGCAAACCTTGGGAATTTGGAGGCAGGAGACCAGAGCTGAAGAAAATGCACGGGAGGAGAAGAAAACGGCTGGACCCACATACGCTTTAGAATTTCCGGGGTTCATCCTCCTGTCATCCCCGGCATCCATGACCTCTGTTCTTCCACGCTCCCTTCCCAGGCTACGTGGCTTTGTTTGCCACATCTGACGGGTGCTGTGATTCTCCTCCAAAAGGCTGCCTTTGGCACGGAGTGAATCAGCCTCCCTGTAGGCACCGGGGCCCATGACGATGTGGAGAAGCGGAGGGCGCAGACACCAGAACTGGTCCTGAGTGCTTCTCCTCCTCCTTGAAGGTCCGTCCCAACCTTTTAGGTGAGTTCTTTGCTTAGGCACTGGGAAAATCTGAATCTATGTTCATAAGCAGATGCATGAAGCAAAAGGGGCTGATAAAACGTAAAAATCCCCAGTTTCTCTTCCCACGGTTTGACCTTAAGGAAGCCAACCAACCCAACAGTGTGTCAGTTTACTTCTCTATAAATGAGTCTAATGATACTTCGCCTAACTCGGGGAGGAGTGGCGAGGCGTAATTAACCAATGCTCATTTCTCTCAGCACTTTGGACGTCCTCCATGGGCACAAAATTATGTTATTACTTGGAATAATAATAATAGTTTCCCCTAATAATTCTGTGTTATTATTACATTTAAGGAACTGTATTAGAGGCCTTCTGGATCTAGTTTAATACCTATAAATGTCTCTCCCTGGCAAAACAAGGGAGCGTTGCCCGGTGATTATGGTTTGTCTTACATTTCAAAACGAGTCGGTTTAAATCCTCAGCAGAGTCCTTAACACAGCGCCTGGCCAAGGGGGAGCTCTTTTGATCTCAATTCACTGGACCAATGGAAGCACTCAGCTTCAGCAAGACGGCTTGTTTTCAAAGCCCAGGACTTGGCAATTCGAAGGGCCCAAACTACCACTGTGAGAAGATAGGCACGCCGCCAAGATAAGGAGGCCCAGCTCCCCATCCTGCAGCCAGAGCAAGCGGCCTGTATCACAAACATGACTGCGGCTGCCCCGCATTATTTCCACCAGTTTCTGCTGGCTCTTAAACTCTGAACTCCTCCCCAAAGGACCCCGACCACCCCTCCACTGCATCTTTATAAACTCTCCCTTGCACTCCCTGTTCCTCCCTCCTGATCTTTTATTTCTGCAAACACACCAGGTTCTCTCTCTTTCTCTCTCTCTCTGGTCTCTATACGTGCTGTTCACGGCCTTTGCATAGGCTCTCCTTCTTGTCTTTGCCTTCAGCTTTCAGGCAGATGCTACCTCCTGCCTGAGCTCTCCTCAGGCGCCACAACATCCTTTGTTGCTTGGGCCAAAGCACCCGGCACAGAGAATTATACTTGTGCCTTGCCTTCCAGGTTTCCCCACGAAAGGCCGTGGGAGCGTGCGGTGTGCCATTCCTGGGCACTGAGTCTGCACACAGCAGGTGCTTAATCAGTATGTGTTGCATGTATGAAAGAATGCAGTGTCTCACTTTTTTTTTTTTCTTACAGTCCATTCTCTTATATTCTACAACCCACCCTAACCTTAATCCTTTCCTAACCATCCCCCTCCTCCCACCAACTCCATACCAATCATGGGCAAGTAAAATGGATAAAGAAAGAAGGAAAGATAGGAGTAGATTCCTGAAAGGAGAGAACCAGTGCAGGCGGGAAGGATTAGGAACAAAGCAAAGTGAGAAAGAAAGAGGAATATTTGGGAGGGGAGGGCCTGAAATAAAAATAAGGAATAGGTGCAAGCATTCGAATATGTTAAGATTAGATTATAATCATCGTTAAATTTTCTTTCCCAGGAATTTTCCACATAAGAGAGGTGGGGAGGGTGGGAAGGAATGTTGGGATTATTCATATACATTATCTCCCTTATTGCTCATGCTTACCCTATGAGGCAGTAATGAGAGCCACATCTGATAGAGAAAGGCAGGGAAGGTCAGAGAGGTGGAGTACCTTGCTCAAGGTCACACAGCTAACACATTGCCAAGTCTGACAATCAGCCCAACTATGTCTGAATCCCACCCTGACCATCTGGAGGAGCCGGATGTCCACTCCACCGATGGGGGTGCTCTTCCTTTGGGACTCTGGGATCCTCAAGGGCCCCTTCTCTTCAGGATGCAAAAGAGAAAGGGGGTAACTAATAACTAAGAAAAAAAGGAACTTAGCACCCAGGTGGGCATTAACTGCTGTATTTTGAAGAGTAGTTTTTCACTTTTACAAGGAAAAAAAAAAAAGATTCCTATTTTCTTTCAACTGAAGGAACATGAATTGATTTGCCTTGGCTCTTGGTTTGTCTTTCCTGGTATTACATACATATCTTGACGTCCTTCTGTGTAAATAAGCCCAACAAGCAAGTTGTTAATTCCTCATCCCAGCAATATTTCCCTGCACAGTGAGGGCCTGGCAGTCAGAACTGTGCTCACGGACTTCTGCAAAACCAGCACAAGAAAGCTCAGCAGACATGCTGAAGAATAAACTCTACACCATGATTTGCCTCTCTTAAAGGCTCTGTGACACCAATGAATAGATTCCAGCAGTCCAGTTGCATGCTGACATCTCAATAACTTGGTCTCACTCTCTGCTTTTCTACATCTAAATTTCCTCTCCCTTTGGGGAATGAGATTAAAAACAAGAGTCCTACACAGAGCAAGCAACTGGCTTGTCTTTGATTTATGCTATTACTGGACCTGTGGTCCTTGAAAGAAATTCCATCACTGCCATAATGAGGAGAAGATTCAGTTAACTACGAAATCCTTCAGGAGCGTACTCTGATGCTGTTGAACTTTTCATTAAACAATGATGCACAAGAAGGGAAGAAAGATTTTTAAATTTTTTTTTTTTAATGTTTTATTTATTTCTAGGAGAGAGAGAGACAGTGTGAGCAGGGGAGGGTCAGAGAGAGAGGGAGTCACAGACTGAAACAGGCTCCAGGCTCTGAGCTGGCAGTCAGCACAGAGCCCGACGCGGGGCTCGAACCCACGAACCGCGAGATCATGACCTAAGTGAAAGTCGGACGCTTAACCGACTAAGCCACCCAGGCGCCCCGGGAAGAAAGATTTTTAAACAGCATGATACAGACACACATCCTCTATGAAACTGGTAAGACAACCAAATTTATAATCCATAATACCACATTTCTCCTGAAAATGCTAGACAACTTAGCCTTTCTTCATTCCTGGGCCTTTCTTCTTAAAGGGAAGGGAGAGAACCAAAGCCTATCTGTGATTCAATCAGAAAATGCAAATGAGGTCAAGTTTCTTACAGGCTTGTGAGATTTCCCTAGAGAAATTTCCACAGGGTCTAGGCTGCTGCTGCCTGAGCCCTTTGGAGGCTGGGGCCAGTCTGTGGAGTGAAAAGAAAGGAGCTGATAATTTCCTCCTCCTTCCCTTAGACCTCTGGCTGCTTGGGCACTCGAAGTCCAGTAAGGGACTTCCGAGAGCTTTGGGAATAGCACCCTGGGACTGAAGCTAAACCTAGACACACACATGAAAAGGTCGCCTTTTTGAAGGTGGAGCTCACGGCCTATCTCAGAGCGAGGACCCTGGGCCCCAAATGAGGCAGCAGGGAAGCTCCTTGGGCAAATCCTCACGAGGAGAGATGCCAGAGGTGGCAGGTCTGCTTCTGAGACTGACGGCTCCACCCGTGTGAATGGCTCAGGGCAACCTGGAAGGAAGTCTCTGCCACACAACCCTCTCCTCCCGAAGAGCCTAAACTCAAAGTGTGTGTGCTTGTGTGTGCGCGCGCGCACGCGCAGATGCATCTCACACAGCCAGGTCCTCCCCTGGGCCACAGTAGTCTGAAGCCAGCCTGCTACCTTGCGAACGGGAACCATTAGTCGGGGACAAGTTGACAAGGGAGGCTGCCAAATGAAGACGCTCCTCGCTGCCTCCCAGCAACCTGAGGGTGGCTCGGGGAATTTACAGGGTTTCTCCTAGCTCAGCACAGGTCCTAGCTTGTGTTTTGAAAGTAGCCTTTTTTTTTTTCTTTTCGCCTTCCCAGAGATGGGTAAACACTGCTGATCAAACTGATACGGCAGTTCCCTTGAGTTTAAAAAGAGTAGACAATGTCAGGAGCTGGCTTTCAGGGGGTTGAGCCAAGGAGGGGGGAGAGAGAGGCCCGGCCCTCGGCATGCCGGGGGTCTCACGGCAACGGAACCCCTGATCAGACACTTCGCTCGTGGCGCAGGGCCGGTGGGAACCAGGCCTGCGTTGCGTCAAGGGGGTTTAAGATTTGAGGTCAAAAAGGTGCATTCTCTGTCTTGTCAAACTTCTGAAAGTTACTTGTAGGTTCAGTGTTGTCATTTTGGCCGGTAGCTTTCACAGGGAGGTGGAGGACAGGGGGTGCGGGGGAGGGCCAGGTGCCTGGGACTTACAGGAAACCTGGAGGAAAACAACACAGGTTTCCCCTAAGTGGTGAAGACTGCAAATCGGGAGGTCCCGATGTACGCGTCAGTCGGCTGGTCTGCATGTTTCAGCGCGGCGCTTCCCTCTACCACGTGTAGGTACAGCCAGTCCGAGACCACAGACACAAGAACTACTGGGGAAGCCTGTTAAAATGCAGATCGCCAGGCTGTGCCCTGAAAGGTGCTGGGTGTGCAAGAAGATCCCCACACCCTGTCCCAGCCCACGCCCTCTCTGCTACTCTACAGTCCCAGACTCTCTGGAAGGGAGCGTCACCGGGCACTGCAGTTCCCGCACTCCTACAGCACACCTCACCTCTGCCAGGTAATTACTGAGTCCCCCCTGCAGGGCCTAGGGCCTTGGCCAAGACTGGCTCTTCACACTAGCCCTAAAAGAAAACCCAGGAGCAGGGCCACTGGCCGTTGAAGGGATTTATCTTCCACTGTAGATGCCTTCACTGCATTCGGGTTCTCTGATCATCATCGCTCGTGGTGCCTGCTTCACTTCCCGCCAGCTCCTCCTGCGGTGGCTTCTTTCCGTCTCCCTGTTCCATACCGCCTGCCCCTCCCTTTCCGGCTCACTCCTGCCTGGTGCCTCTGACCAGCGTCATACTCTCTGCCTCCACAGCCATTTGGATCAGAGGCTCCTGGACTCTGCGTTTCAAGCTCGGTCCACTCCATGAGCTGCCCATTCTTAGTGCTGCTGGTTCTCAAAGCCTTTGGTCCTCTAGAAAATGGGGCTCACGTTACAATGGTTCCCCACCGCCCCCTCCTGAAATAATTACTCCCTTCTCTGCATTCCCCAAAGGTGTGGGGCACACTTCTCCTATGGTTCACATCATATCCTAATTATTCGTATCCATCTCTCTTTGCTGCCTAAGCTATAAGCTCTATGATGTCTAGGACTACGTCTTACTCACCCTTGCAGCTAGTGTGGGGCCTCATGATACTGATGACAAAACATCTACTGAGGGCTTAACTCTTTCGCAGTCACTGTGCTAGGTACTTTCAGGCAATATGCCACTTTACCCTTGCAACCACCCTACATGATTGACGCTGTTATTAATCTCATTAAATAAGTGAGACTAGTGAGGCCAAGGAGCTTAGGTAACTCGAAAAGTCATATAATAGCTAATAAGTGGTCAGTTTCATGTTGGAATCCAAGCAATCTGACTCCTAAGTCTCAAATTAAGAGCTCATTCAAAATTTGCTGAATAAATAAAGGCAATATGAACAAATGATGAATTAGAAATATCCAGAGAAGGGGCACCTGGGTGGCTTAGTTGGTTAAGCGTCCGACTTTCGCTTAGGTCATGATCTCGTGGTTTCTGGGTTCAAGCCCCGCGTCGGGCTCTGTGCTGACTGCCAGCTCGGAGCCTGGAGCCTGTTTCAGAGTCTGTGACTCCCTCTCTCTCTGACCCTCCCCTGCTCATGCTGCCTCTCTCTCCTAGAAATAAATAAAACATTAAAAAAAAATAAAGTAATTAAAAAAAATAAATTGTTTAAAAAAAAAGAAATATCCAGAGAAGCACTGCATTTTGGATTTAGTCCAAATCCTGATTTCACTGCTGGAGAAACCGAGGGTCAGAGCAGTGACACAAACCGTTTGAGGTAAAACAGTATGGTGGTTACGGGCCTCGGCTGTGGAAGAGATGGCTGGGTCAAGATACAGCTCTGTCACCCGCTATCTCTGTGAGTCTGGGCTAGCCGCTCAGCCCCTTTGTTCCTCAGTTTCTTCTTCTATAAAATGGGGATGACAACAGAATATATCTCATTGTTTTGCTGTAAGGATGCTATAGGCAATGCAGATTTCTCAAAACAGTGCCTGATAAATATAAATGCTCTCTGAATGTTAGCTATTGTCAATGCTGGTAGAATCATAGCACCTGAGGCTGACAACAGGTATTGTCCAACAGAGTTGGTCATGAGTCCAACTCTGATTTTATCAAGATGGAAACCGTTATACTTCCAAAACTAGGATTTGATCACTTAAGCTTTTTTTAAAGTTTATTTATTTACCTTGAGAGTGACAGAGACAGCATAAGTGGGGAAGGAGCAGAGAGAGAGAGGGAGTAAGAGAATCCCAAGCAGGCTCCACGCTGCCAGCACAGAGCCCAATGTGGGGCGCGAACCCCCAAAGCTGTGAGATCGTGACCTGAGCCAAAACTAAGAGTTGATGTTTAACTGACTGAGCCACCCAAGCACCCTGGAATTTGATCATTTAAAAGAGGCATGTTGATCTGCTAGTTCACTGCCCTCATTTTGTAAATGTAGGAGTAGCCCAAGGAGATGGATGACTTGCCAGAATCTTCCTCATCAGAGCCCAGCTGGGAGCAAGCCTGGGTCCCCTGACTCCAGCTGCACCACCAGCAACCCATCAGCCAGCCCATTCCCCACCACCTCCTGCTCTGGGCTTCTCAGCTCAGGAGCAGAGACTCCAACTGGCCATGACTTGAGTTTATTAGAAACACTCCATGCCGGAGCTCAAATTCACGGCAAGTGAGCCCATCAAGATCCAGTTCTTTCATATGACAGGTGGGTAGAATTACAGCATCACATTGCAACTGGGCATGTGTGAAGTCCACATTGGAGGAAGGCAGAATTCCTTCCCAGGAGGCTGACCGTTGGGTGAGTGAGTCAGCATTTGTGTTGCAAACGACCCGAGGATACAGACACTAGCCAGTGCTCCGCAACCAACACCCACCCTCCCTGGTGCCATCGAGAATCAGTGTTCTTTATGCCCCATGTGCATTAGGTACCTCCGAAAATGCTGATGCCCAGGCACCAGTCCGGACCAACTATAACAGAATCTCTTGGGATGAAGTTGGGCATTAGTATTTTTTAAAGGCCTCCAAGTGATTCAAATGTATGATGAGCTAACCCATAAGGCAAGTGAAATGTCCTCCGCCCATAACAACCAGGGCAGTGGTTCTTTAAGTGTACTCTCCAAATCAGCAGCACCCGGGGACAGGTCAGAAATCCAAATTCTACACTAGGTACCCTCTATTGTTTTTTTCTCACAGCACTCTTGTTACTTTCCATCAACACTCAGCAAGATGTGAAATTATACATTCATATAGTGTCCTTTGCCTACGCCTCACTACCCAACAGGGTAGGCTTCATGAAGACCGAGTCTAACCAGGTCTACTGTGTTATTCAGAGCACTTGGCATATGGGAAAGACTCAATAAATACAGATCAAATTGGGGCGCCTGGGTGGCTCAGTTGGTTAAGCATTTGTGTTCCATGATCTCGTGGTTTGTGGGTTCGAGCCCCATATCAGGCTCTGTGCTGACAGCTCAGAACCTGGAGTCTGCTTCAGATTCTATGCCTCCATCTTCTCCGCTCCTCCCCTGCTCACATTCTCTCTCTCACAAATATATAAACATTAAAAAAAAAAAAAAACCCAGTAAGCAGATCAAATGAATGAATGAGCAGTAGGTATGTGTAAGCAGAACATACATATTATTGCATTTTTCATTTTTCAGAGTTCACTGCCAGAATCCTCTACAGACAGAACACAAACATATGTAATACATACTTTACCTCCCCTCGAAATAAGAAAGCTAAATGCAATTCAATGTAACAGGTAAGTAGGAATTTTTAGGTAACTACCAAGAAAAGGAAAAGATGAAAAAAAAAAAAAAAACAATGGCTACAGACAAGAAAAAAAATCCATGTAATAACTTTGGCTAAAAGCATAGCTTTGCCTAAAACACAATTCCTTCTTTAGGTGGGATCCCTAAATATTTATTCAATGTAGTCAGAGGTGGCTAGTATATTAATAAACAATTTGTGAGCAACAATGAAGTTTAGGACATAGTTCATGGCCATTAAGTTGTTGCGAAGACAGAGCCCATTGATATGCATTTATAAGAAGGATAACATAAGTCAATAAGTAGTGAAACATTATTTCCAATATGCAGGTCTGTTGAATGCTTACATACACATGTGCTGGTCAGATCACTGGTCCTCATTTAGGTTCAGGGGAGATCCAAGGAAGACATCCCAAGGGAGAGAACACATGATGTGTTGGCATAATTGGGTGGGGGGCAGCTTTGTGGAAGATGAAGAGGTCTGGGACTTGGAAACATTCTTGACTCAACTAGGCTTTTGAAAGTCAATACGGTCAACATTTCTCCCCAGCTTTGTGTGGAGAACAGGCCTCACGTGTGAAGTCAAGACAAACTTTGTTCTTGGATGTGATTTGGGAGCTCACATGAAGAGAAACAATGTGAGGTTTAAATATAGTTTTGCTGATAGAAGCCCAGAAGCTCTTTTCATAGATATCTTCCCTTGTAAATGGAATCCTAAAGTGCCAGAAACTGCGATGTTACATTTAATAGTTATATCCATGTTTCAAAACTTAGTGTGCTGGTGGCCATATACTGTAATGGTTAAACCAGACTGGCTGGGTTCAGATCTCAGCTTCTGCCACTTAATAGCTGTGGGACCTTGTACAGATTAAACAGCCTCCCCTTGCCTCAGTTTCTCCATCTGTAAAATGAGGCCAGTAATGATTGTTTGGTAGGATGATTGTTGCTGTGAAGATGAGGTGAGGTAATTTATAGAGTTTCAGAACACTGCCTGACACATAACAAATGCTACAAAAAGGTGAGCCATCATCATTTAGAAACCAAACCCAATCTCAAACCCATGCAATCCATTGCTATGATCTATTTGCTTATCCAAAAGACCACCCAGAATGAACTGTGACTCTGCTAAGAAACGGGATAGCAGCTGGTAAAGGACAAAATAATCTGATACTGATGAAAAAGATCATAGAGGTGACTTCAGTTGGCGGAATATAAAACATCATAAATAAAGAGAGTCCAAACAGGGTAAAGTAGGACTGTGTAGCCACGAATTTCTGGAGTTGTCTAGTGCTGATGCCTCAGGATTAACTCAGGTGATTAGAGCACTGTTGTAAGGAAGGAAGGGCTATGGAGTTAATCCTAATTGGAATCAGTTGACTTCCCTCCTGTGCGGTGGTAACAGGGTATTTGGCAGCCTTCCAAATCCTTGTGCCACTGTTAACTAGCACAACTGGTAGAAAGCATAGTGGGGATACTTGCCACACGGCTAGGTACATCTGTATCCTCACCATACACATGCACAGAAGGCATTAATGCAATTATTGTATAGAAAAGTCAGGTTTGATAGAGCGGTAAAAATGATGTAGCTATTCTGTAGAAGTCACTGTGACATTAATAACTATGTTCACTATTCATTAGAGACCACAATTTGAACTATGGCAAAGCTATCTCAGAGTCTCATTCAGGAGGCTTGTTTGAATCACTGAAGTACCACAGGGGGTTTGATTCAAGGTGGCCTCATTTATAAGTCTCAAGGCTAAGTACTGGAGGCAACATGGTGAAATCCTAGCACAATACAGTCAGCTCCTAGTAGGCCTGCTTCCCCATCTTACATCTCTGTTCTTGACGTGGTGTGCTGCTGCTCTCCCGCTGGCACAAAGCACGGGCAGGGAGAAAGAGCAGCACACCACACGGCAGGAGCTTGACTTTTCCAGAATTTTCTCATCTATAAAAATATGGGAATTGGATTAATTAATTCTTAAGAACTTTCCACTCATAAAGTTCGAATCTAAGATAATCTTTGATATGGTTTATGTATAACTTAGATGATTCATTTTTCTTAAGTTTATGTATTTACTTGGGGGTAGGAGGGGCAAAGGGAAAAGACAGAGAATCCCTAGCAGGCTCCACACTGTCAGCACAGAGCCTTAAGTGTGGCTTGAACTTACAAATCGTGAGATCATGACCTGAGCTGAAATCAAGAGTGGGATGTTTAATTGACTGAGTGACCTAGGTACCCTGTAACTTCGATGATTCTTGAGCAGAACAAACAGCTCCCACATTGGATAACATGAGGCGCCTCCTTCCGAAAACTATCTCCCCTTCTCCCTAACACAGTTCCTGATGTTTTACCATCATAAATATATTTCTTTGGACTTCAAAGGCTTTTAAATTCTTTGGAGTCTTCTATTAGAAGGTAGGTAACCTTGAAAGCAACATGAACTTTTACTAGTTCTCACCTTACAGGCAGGGCCACCTGATCAGATTGCTTTCCAGATATGATGAAGAGAAATGTTGTATGAGAATGGAACACTGGATGGGATGGGGTGAATCCCACTCTACCTGAGAGCGGGGATTATGTCTCATTCATAGACCTAGGACTAAGTTTCTATACATATACTGGCACTTTCTGGTTGGTACTTTCAAGTGTTTTTGTTTCCGCTTTTTCTTAAAAGGAAGAAGGGAGGAAGGAAAGATTACTATTTTTTTAAAAGCTTTGTTTGTTTGTTTGTTTATTTATTTATTTATTTATTTATTTATTTAATCTTGGGGGAGGGAGAGTTATAGAGAGAGAGAGGGAGAGAGAATCCCAAGCAGGCTCCAGGCTGTCAGCATGGAGCCCAATGCAAGGCTGGATCTCACGAATCAGGAGATCATGACCTGAGCTGAAACCAAGAGTCAAATGATTTAACCACCCAGGCACCCCAGAAAACACTCTTGAGAGCACCTCCTGCATCTGACCTGGTCAGGATATACCCAAGGACACCTTTTCAACTCGAGTCTCAGGTGCTAAAAACGCTCTAGGGGCAATTTGCAGCCTCAGTGCTGACTCCCTTCGGCTCTGAGAGGGCGCTGGGCTGTCACTGAGGACTTTCAGGGACTCAGGCAGACCAGCTGCTGCTGTGCTGAGCCCTGCACCAGTTCTAGGCACTACACTTTTTTTAAGCACTTGATTTAAATGAAGAAAGAAATTGGCTTATATTTTTAGCAGCTCCTGCTACTAAAACTCATTTGACAAAAGTGCCAAAGGGACAGTTAAGTCTGAGTATGATTTTTTTTTTTTCCCATGGAGGAGGATGAGGGTATAATTTATCTGAAAATGACTGGTACTTTCCTGGCCTGGGGACATTATTCTACCTGCTCCCTTTTTTTTAAAGACATACTCTTTCTTTTTCTTCCCATCAGATTTCAAACTTAAGATATTTACTGTCTTTAGCTTTAGTTCCCAACCCCTAACGCAACCACAGAAAGGAAGAGGTGCACACTCTCAACTCAGAAACTCCATAACCTTCAATTACATTTCAGAATTAGAGGCATCTCATTGGGTAGTCCAACACCCTCCCCTTCCCCTGCCTGTGATACAGATAACATGTTAAGTACCTTGGAGGAGTATAACATAAAGCCTAATTGGAAAACAATATTAATGCTGTGTTGACATATACTGGGTGCGAGACTCAAAGTGTATGATTTTAGAGTGGCCCAAATCCTCTCTTCCCAAATGTTTCTATTACTGACTTGCCTTAAGATCTATGTGAGATCCTTTCCCCTACTGCCCCCCCTCCCCGCTGCTCCTCATTAGAGCTATGGAGAGAAATACTGGAATGAAAAAAAAAATCTTTTCTTTTTCTTTTATGAGAGTTAAGGCATCAGTCTATCAGAATCCTCTGCTACGAGGCCTGTGACTTATGAGAGTAAGTTTTAACCCAATAATACCTTGACATAAATGACTTCAAAAGAGGAGTGTGTTTGTAGAGATAGAGCCTTGGGAGAATGGCAGATCGGAGGGGGTTCGGGTTGGTAAGAAAATATCTGGTTTATATAAAATCTACAATAAACTCATTTGTTCATTTAATGTCTGGAAGCTTTCCCCCAGAAATTCAAATTATGACGGGTGGATATATTCCCAGAGGACAGTTTTCAGAAGTGCTCGAAGTGTAACCCTCGGGCTATCCCCAAACCACCTCTCATGGCAAGGTTTCCCTAAGAATGTGTGTTCAGGAACCAGCTTGGGCTCGAACGTCCTTCTTCCCGCTGCGCTGATATGGGGATATGGTGCTGCCTCGTGGGAGAGAAGGGGGTCTCTGAAGGAATGGGGCTTGAGAAGGAGCTGCCTGGGCTGGTCCCTGAGGACCAGCCAGTGTCATCTGTGGTGTCTGCTCCCCAGGACCCCAGGGGGCTGTCGTCTGTTCTTCATTACCACGGCTTCCAGTCAGGATTCAGGACCATCATAGGAGCTAGAAAACTGTATTCCAGCTACTGCCTTATAGGCAGACAGATGCAGCTTGTTCATGTCTGTAACCTCTGCCATAGTGGATGCATGTATTAGGTGCTCAGTGAGAACTGGCTGAAGAAAGAAAGATTCATGTACATTTCAGAGACGAGTGAGTACTAACTATAGTTAGTTAGGAGTGGTGGGGACAGCGGAGCAGACTGAGGAGGCTTCCTGAACACGGTTTGAAGGGGAGGGATCAGAGCTGGAGAAGCAGTGGCAGGTGTGAGATTCACTTCCTCTCCCCTCTCAGCCTTGCCCTGGACCTGGGACTGGTGCCGGAAGGAGGAGAGAGGCAGGCAGGGGAGGAAGGCGGTCTTGCCAATCCAGCGATCAGTCCCAGGTAAAGGAAGATTTGGGTCAGGGCTCAGAGGGCATCAAGAGGCTCCGGGAAGGAAAGAGCACGTGAGAGGAGGACGAAGGAAGGGAAAGTGGAGGAGACACTCTTTCGTGACTGCCAAGCCTGGGCTCAGTCACCAGAGGGGTCTATTCACTTCCGGGCACCTCCAGGCAGCAACTGACTGAGGTGCACGGGACGTGGCCACAACCTCTACATGGGGAATGGATGCACCCCTCACCCTGGCCCAGACCTTCCTTCCCACGGGAACATGGGATCGTCAAACAGAAAGCTCCAGGGAGGCACTGGGTAGAAACCACCTCGGGTATTTCTTAGGAAGAGAGGAATAAAAGCAAAGTCTTGGCTAATGGCTTCTCCAAGGACTCCCACTTTGCATTTTCCTTCCCTCCCTTCTTCCTGATTCCCATTGATTTTGAGTGTCTCTCGTGTTCAGACAACGTCTCGCCACCAGTAGTTCTGCGAGTCTCTCTCAAACCTGTGTAAAGGTGCAGAATTCATTTGCATTCATTATGGTCTCAGGGCAGCTCATTTACTTTCATCTTGCAAAATCCAAAGAGTTACTCATTTACTTAGATCACTTAAGGATTTCCAGGAGTCCTGCAAAAAAGACATTAGGAATCCTCCTTCCCACAGGACTTTCAGGAGAATTGCAAGCCCCACTAGGGGGAGGTGCTGTGTCCCAGAGAGTGAGAGAGACTACCAGAGCATTTAGGAGGAATCTACTAAGGAGGAGATGTCTTTTCTCTGGTCCAGCCTGGCTCAGGCCTCACCTCTGCTTACCTGGATTACTGCCAGTCTGGAGACACCATATGGCCCAGGGAGTTTTACAGCAGGAAGTATTCGTCTCCCTTGGCGTTTATTTATACCTTAGGGCTATTGGAATTCAGTGGGTGGCTGTTCCCTGGAGCACTGACCTGTTAAACTCTCTCTCACTGGAATGGAAGACCTCTGTCCTCAGTTACTGCATCAGTGATGGGTGCGGGGGTGGTGGTGGACAGTGTGGGCTGACAGAGGTCCTATTCTATTTCCTGCTGGGTCCAATTCTGGCAAAATTACTGGTCTGTTCATGCCTCTAGCTTGAGTTCTTGTCCCACAGGAGCCCTGCATTAACTAGGGAGAAGTTCTGCACATCTGGAGCCCTCCAACTCTGACTCCTTTCAGAGTCATCCGTTCCCTAATCAGTACAGCCTCGCCAGGACAACACATGGAAAGAGATGGTCAATTCTTCCATTTGCCTTTGTCGTTTTATGAAGCAATCAACTGAAAGGGCAGGGCCCAGACACTTGAGATTCCCACAAGGAGATGGGAGAAATCTCACAGGGTGCCAGAAAACTCCTAAAGGAAAGGTCAGACCTGGTGACCAACTCTTGCTTCTGTTCATCCAATGACTGATCCATCTATTAATTCATTTAATGAACACATATTTTATTCACCACTCCCTAAGACAATGAACATACTGCCTTGTTAGTATGAAGGTCTCCCCACTGTATGGCAGGCTTCTCAAGGTTGGGACCCAGGCCTTACTCAGTTTAGCTCTGGCACACAGTGGCAGCCCGGTAAATAGATGGCTAATGAACGAATGAATCACACAAATCTGAAACTATCCTACTGAGCACATGACTGTGTTAGAGCTCCTTCAAGGGTGAGGAGTCACAATATTTGTCTTGGACTTTTGCAGAAAATTGTCTATTTTCATCAACATCATCACATAGTCACAAAAGGGCATTTCTGTCTCTATTCTTCTAAAAATAAAGAACTTTCTATAATTATATGTGTAGGACATATTTGCATTAAAATAGAAGGAACAGTTGTTCATTTAGAAAATGTGGAAAAGATAGATGGTTTTAAGCACAAAACCAATGGTCTATAATGTCACTAACGCTGTTAATGTTTTGGAGAATTTCCTTCCAGTCTTTCTTCTATATACAGATTTATGAAGTTAGAAATGTGCTATATATGCAGTATGAGATCTTGATTCTTCCACTTAACATTATATCATGGGCATTTTACCACACCATTAAATATGCTTTGAAAACGTTATGCTTAATGGCTGCATAATACTACATTATAGCTCTTCAACTCTTAACTAATGCAGATTTATTGTCCTTAATAACTCCCTGAATCAGTGCACAATCAAAATTGTTCCCAGGCTTCTGTAACCATCACAGTGGCTGATGCTGACTGAAAACCTTTACGCAATGACAAGTAAGTACTTCCAGGCAAGTAAAACTGTTACAAGTGTGGCTGGATCTCATTTCAGCTTTTCCCTCCTCAAAGTTACTAATTCATACAAGCATGCTAATGCCTTTGGAATGTTTATTCTCTTAAAGTTGGAAGCTCCAGGGTACACAAGAAAACAGGCATAGAGTGTGATGAGAAACACATGGCAAAAGTCTAGTCGATTCACGAAACGTTTGAGATTTACTTGGGCAGGAGGGACCACGCCCCAGCTTAGGAAAAGAGATATTTTAATTCCCTACAGTGAAATGATTTTGCTAAAAAAATTATCATAGGCCATCAAGAAGAGAAACAATAATTCAAAGTCGACACATGGTCACACGCCTGTATCATCAGTATGGAGAATGGGAATACCCGGGAGGCTGGGATGATAGAGGAGGTGATGAAGGGTCTTTACCCAACTGGGAAACGTTGACTGAGTTGTGTCCTAGGCTCTCTTCTACTGAACAACTGATCGTCAAACACTGCCATATTCTCTCTAACTCCTTGGGTCCCTTCCTGTCCCAACCCAGTCTTCTTTCCCTTGAAGCTGGAGTGTTTGATAATGTGAATCTAAAACTCTAATTAGAAGGGTTTTGCATGGAAAACTCACTCCAGCACAGCAAGAACAAGGCTAGATGGCATGTCTACCAGGGCAGAACCGACTACCTGAGTACACTGGTTCCTTCCCTCATGACACATCAGCCTGGCGGTCGATACTACCTCCTAACAGCATGGAGCAGGCAGCAGACCTTTTTTTCTGAAACTTGGTCTGGGGTGCTAGCTAGCAAGTGAAATGGGCAGTTTTTCCCAGAAGTCAGAGTTGAGGCCAGTTCCTAACTTCCTACAACTGAGTACAGAAGCCCTCAGTTACATGTTTCTGGTAATATTTAAATATAAAACTCTAGACTCACTCATTTGCCAGCCCCAACCCCATTTAGGTATTTGGGGCCATAGTAGTGAGAGACCCCAGCCCTCCAGATGATTCTCTCTCACGTACTTTTTCATTGTGTCATTTCATGACTCCTGAACTGAAAACCATTCAGTTCAGAGAATGCCTCCTAGAAAGCATCTGAGTTTCCATGACCAGACACATTGCTGTGTTGCACTCAACTGCGAGAATGTCACAAGAAGCATTTGTGGCTAATACTTTTAAATAAGCTGGTAGAGTCCAAGGTCATCCCTATAAAACATCACTCTCCGATATGCAACCTGGATTGGAAAAAGGGTGAATCTGCAGCTAATATGGCGTTGTATATGGAGGCCACAGCCTGACTTTCCAGGGCGGTATTTGTGGAGCTATAATTACTGATACAGCACCAGCACTCACATAAAATCTTGTTAACTTTTGTGAACAATGTTCTACCAACAGAAATAGTTCTGTGTTACGGCAGAGATAGCTAGTTATGGCCCAGGATCTCTCACTCCCTTCTTCTGTAGGAAGACTGTAGCTGGGCACATGACCACCCAGAATAAAGATTACATTTCCCAGCCTCATCTACAGCCAGGTGTGACCATGTGACTAAGTTCTAGAAAACAGGATATTAACTACAAGTGAAACATACAACCTTCAGGTGGGGGCCCTACAACTAGCATGGTAACCATCCCCCCTCATTTGCCAGGAACTTTCCTGATTTTAGCATTGAAAGTTTCATGTCCTGGAAAATCCCCTAGATCTGAGCAAAAGTGGAATGTTTGGTCACTATCTCTCCACCACCCCTCTCTTCAGCCTACTTCCTGGAATACGGATGAGATGGTGAGCCACCTTGGGGATGCAGGTGAAGGAAAGCCCAGGAATGGCAGAAGAAGCCTGCGTCCATGCCAACTTCTTGTAGCTGAGCTGCCAGAGCAGCTCAGATTTTTACATGAAAGATGAATTAGTTTCTATCCTGTCAAAGGTCTCTTCTTTCCAGCTAACCTAACTGATCAAGCCCCATCTCTTTTACTACCATGATTTTTTTGGCTACCATAATAATTTCACCCATTTTCTGGCATCTGGTACCACTAGTCTTTACCACGCATTTGGTATTTAATCACAGACTTCTTTATATAGTTATTTGTCTTATCACATGATTACACCTCATCTCCTGGGAAGATTCTTTTTTTTTTTTTTTAATATTTTTATTTATTTCTAGGAGAGAGAGAGAGAGAGAGAGAGAGAGAGAGAGAGACAGCGTGAGCGGGGGAGGGTCAGAGAGAGAGGGAGTCACAGACTCTGAAACTGGCTCCAGGCTCCGAGCTGGCAGTCAGCACAGCCCGACGCGGGGCTCGAACCCACGAACCGCGAGATCATGACCCAAGCGAAAGTCGGATGCTTAACCGACTAAGCCCCCAGGCGCCCCTCTCCTGGGAAGATTCTTTAAGAGACAGTACAGTATGGTTGAGAGAACATGGCTTAGGGTTTAGCAGATTTGGGTTCGAGTCTGAACTTCAGTACTTGCTGCCTGCCTGATCTTGATTGACAGTTTTGTCATTTACGAGGTAGAAGTGACTATAATCCCTCCTCTGCATATTGCACTGTGTTGTTTTGAGATTAGATATTATGGGACTACTTCATCAGCCATCAGTGCACAGTAACATAGTTACCTATTCTTGAGAATTGGTCCTTTCTCTCATATTCACCTGAGAGCGCTAGCAGGCTCACCACAGTGCCAGGGATGTAGTGAATGCCAGCTCTGTGAATCTGTAGATAAATAAAGGATAGGGAAAAAATGTAATAATAATAGTTCCTTAAGTATTACGCAATTGAAATTGCAAAGAAGGCTCTGCCTGGACATCTACTCCTTCAAACACAAAGAAGGCACGAAACACTGGGCGATAACAAAACAAGGCCTCAGATACAAGTTTTAATTCATGAGGGGTTTTTCAGAGCCCCAGTACCGATTAATTCTTGGCAATAAAATCTAAGTCAACGAGGGTGGAGATAGGAGGTTTGTTCCTATGAACAGCAGCACCACTCTTCACAGCCTCAACGCTGTGTGTTCTGTACCTCAACACGAATACGAGGAAAAATAAAAAAAGGCTCCAGATACATTTTACGTCAGGAAAGAAATGGCTTCTACTCAGCAGGCTGCTAAGAGAGTTGCTATTTTCAGGCGCTCTATAGTTTAGCAGATTACCAAGGTGATGACATTAAGTTTAAGACTCCCTATTAATGGAAGGATAAATGTGAGTAATTCGGGGAGGCCACTTAAGCAAACACCAATTGAAGGATAAAAATCGCCATGAAGCTCATGGGGGAAGAACAGAGACGCAGCTTTACCCAACAGCTCAGACAACGAATCTGATCCTATCACATGCGTAGAGCTCCCGCATGTTTGTTGAGACAAAGCCATTCTGTTTGCGCCCAAGAGTGACAGAGCTCCTGCAGACAGCTCCTGCTCAACAAGGCTACGAGCTAGGCCCCCGAGCAGCTAGGTCCCTCTCTTGTTCCCCCTTTCCCCTAGCACCTCATGACGGTGTCATTTTCCCTCAGGACCTTTGCCTTGCAGGATATTCCACCCCCCTTCCCCCCAAAGAGCTATCTTTGTACTCAGAATAGGAGCCAACAAATTCAGCACCAGTGAGCTACAAAGGACTGATAGTTATTTTTCCTAGAAAGATTTAGAAGTTCAAAGGGGCGGGAGGCCTTAAACTCAGGAAGCGGATTTGACATTGTAGACCTCAAGTGTGTCTATGTGGCTAGGGTGGGAGTAGGGTTGTAAGGCCAGGTGGTTTGGAGGGAAAGAACCCCACTATCTTCTGAATAACATCATTTGGCTGCTCTCTTGCTGCCTTTCCACAAAGTGGGACCAGAACACTGAACACAAATTGCTCTGATCAAATCAAGGAGCCCTAAAGGAGATCAGGCTTGGCTTAAAAGCTCTTGGGCTATGAGTTAATAAGAATTTTAATAAAAATGGAAAGTATAGCCCTGGGCCGTGGTACAATATCTCTCCGGGTTGCTGGTGTTCTATCAGTCAATCATATAATCTTTCTGACGTTCATAAAGTAGAAAGGGTAAGCAAAACTGTGGGCCAAAGAAGGTTTCAAAAACATAACCTGCAGGAAGACCATCAGCTCTCTGAATGGCCCTCCAGGGACCTGAGACATACCTGAAAGTGAAGTCTTTCCCGCAAGACATCAATCAAACAACCTATGCCCAACACACTTCACACAACAGAACAATTTCCAGGGGCTCCTGGGTGGGTCAGTGGTTGAACATCTGACTCTTGACTTTGGTTCAGGTCATGATCCCAGGGGCGTGGGATCAAGCCCCAAGTCTGGCTTCCATGCTGAGAGTGGAGCTTGCTTAAGATTCTCTAACTCCCTGTGCCCCTCTCCCCCACTGGTGCACTCTCTCTTCCTCTCAAAAAAAAAAAAAAAAAAATCCATACACATTTAATTGTCATGATAACCTGTAGATGGCTCTCTGTGATTACTGCCCCCCATCCCCCAACCGATGACAAGCCTGTGGGTCAGAGAGGCGGTGATGGGGGAACCTGATGCCACGTCTCCTGACTCTTCTGTCCTTTCACAAATTTGTCAGTAGCTTACTTCCACTTTAAACTCAAATTGACTCTTTAACCATGATGATGATGCTCTGATTCAGTTTATTATCCTCAGATACAACCTAGAAGATGGCTCGTCTGCATCATCTGATTCACCTCCAAAGGTAGGAAAAAAAATCACTGATCCCTTTTTACCTCCAAAAATTGCCACTGAGATGAAAACTTACTATCGTTTTAAAAGCAAACAGCCTCCCTGCTATTTATCTATTTTTGCATAAAGGACTATCAAGTTCTGTGGTATTCAAGGCACAGTTCAATACACAGGGTGTTGCTCAATCACTTATTTACTCCATTACACCAACCTCTTTTAATATGCCTGTCAATAGGTATGTTTCTCATGATTAAACATGGGTCCTAACAGTTGATAGGCAGGATTGGCTTATAATACTTAAAAAAAAAAAAAAAAAAGGTAAATGGCATTCAGCTGAAATACAGTTGACATGGTGTAAAGCTTGTTTAGCCCAAACACGTGGGTACAAATGCCAGCCCATGTGAAGGCACATTCTTGTAGAGAATTACCAGGAGGCTTGAAACACCACTTAACAATTTGTGCTGGCCCATTGTGCTTTCTGTGCCAAATGAGAGGGGAGACAAAGCAGAGAAACTTCATTCTTGCTCTTGGTGTTTCACACACTGGTAAATGACATCGTGAGGATGAGACTTGGAAGTTTACGCTGGCTGTCCTGACCACTCTTTCTTCATCTTTGCCACAGGCTCCTCCACTTCACCTGCCCCTGATGACAGTCCCGCAGGTTTCTTTCAGAAGCAGGCTGGCAGGTCCAAATGCCACACTTTCCCTGGGCAATTGATAACCCACCAGCATCCACCTCTAGACATCCACCCGTCTCAAAACAGAGTTCTCCTCCCCGTTTTAGACTGACTCTCCTTTGGCTCCCTGAACATTTTCACCCCATGTCCAGTGGGGACTCCAGATGCAGCATTTTCAGAATCAAATTTGTGGCCTTCTTGCCTAATCTATGGCCTCTTGGGTTCTCCATTTAGCTGGAAACACCCCATCCAACCTCAGCAGGAAAGGTCGGGCTCTTTCTGTATCCCATCTTCTCTATCATAGTTCAGGTTCATTGGTTACTAAGTCCTCAAGGGTATAGCTCCTTAAGATTCCCCAGGGACTCCCCTCCTCAGCCCTCTCAGCCTGACTGTCCTAGGCTAGGCCCTCCATCGTTCATCTAGTCTATACCTCAAAATGCTGGATACACTGCAGCCAGTGTTGCTTCTAAAAGGTAAATCTGACCAGGACCTTTCCAACTGAAAAAATCCTTCAATGGCTCCCTGTGCTCATGATCAAGTAAAATCCTTACCTTGAGCCTTAAGCCCCTCTATCACCTTGTCTTTGCCCCTTCCCCAGGCTCTCTGAATGGGCAATTAAAGGGACGTGGAAGGTTAGGGGCAAATCCCAGGCCATAGCCCAGCAATCTTATTTTTCCATACTGAAATCTTGTCACAGAAACCATACCTTCTATCCTGCATTTCCTATTTACTGGTCAGTGCACAGAAATAGGAAAACAAAATGACTAGAAAAAAAATGAAGCCTGTGTGATTGAGGTGATTCCAGATGTGCCTTGAAGCCTGGCTCACACAAGCTTCTTTCCAGGTGGGGCTCTAGTGATTACACAATGGTGAGGATGCACGTATATCAATCAATGGGCACTACACACTGCCAGCCACATCCTTCCTTGCACACGTCAACACAGGCTTGGTAGCAGGTACTACAAGTTTAACATGTGAAAAACAAAGCAAGCAAACAGTGACCTCATTCCCTGCCTTCCATCGGGAGCCTGTCTGGAGTGTGGAGGTACACCCCCTCTAAATCTCATCTCATGTTGACTGGTAACCTAGCCCTTGGCTTCCATGTTGACCACAGAGTTAGGAAGAGTGCACGCACCATTTACTTCTCTAAAGAGCTAACTGGAGGTATAGCAGTCATTGTATCTATTAGCTTTGAAATCACAGAGGGCCCTACCAAAAAAGTTAGCTTCTGATGGTTTCCTCTCATGAAGCCCCAAACTGGGATACCTGGAAACCTTTAGAAGCAACTGGCTGTTCACCTGGTATGCAGGCATTTGGCATCATGAAGTTACATCCCAAAGGGTAGGGATGTCTCCCTCCTCTTTGTGTCCTTGTTCTCCAACACAGGGATTGGCACAGGAAATGTCTATGAACATTCCAGAAGGGATCTTATGAACGAATAACACAGGCCATATAGCATAAGGTGGAGCACAGGTGACGCTCTAAATTTTTTAAGACTTGGCTTCCCAGCCCTTCTCTAAATCTTTGAGATCCACCCGAGTCTTCAAATGCTGTGGAAAGATCTGGGTTCACTAGCTGTCTCTGACACCAACACTCTCCCCAGCACATGGTTCCAATGGAATCACAGCCCACAGTTTGAGTAATCTGCTGACAACTCTAGAAAACAAGGGCAAATTTCATTCCCATTAGCTCGGGCCAGATCCCTCTCTGCCGATTTAAGTCTGGTCTGGCCTACAGAATCCTGGACCCTCATCCTGCTTTTTACACTGAACACAAGGGCACCTAGGTGGCTCAGTGGGTTAAGCGTCTGACTTCGGCTCAGATCATGATCTCACGGTTCATGGGTTCGAGCCCTGTGTCGGGCTCTGTGCTGACAGCTAGCTCAGGGTCTGGAGCCTGTCATCAGATTTTGTATCTCCCTCCCTCTCTGACCCTGCTCATGCTGTCTCTGTCTCTGTCTCTGTCTCTCTCTCTCTCAGAAATAAAAAACATTAAAAAATTAAAAAAACAAAAAAAACACTGAACACAAGCTGACCCACACAGGGCCTAGGTGTGGGATTTTACCCTGGCTGTGACTGTACAGCACCAAGCATCTAGAACATCATGAAAAAGAGAAAAGGCTCTCCAGCTGTTTAAGAGACGACCAAACATCCAGATGTCTGGCATTGGGAAGAGGAAATGCCCTGGCACCTGCCCCATCAACCAGGCTGTGTTGCCCAAGCAGAAAACACAGCAAGTCCCAGGGCCTGGCTGACCAGTACCCTGTGTTGGCCATGGAGAAAGAAGTCTATGGTGCACCTTGTCTGTGCAGGATGAAATCTGAGACTTAAAGCCCGTCCTTCTGGAGGTTTCCTTGAAAAAAGAAGCATGAGGCCAAGTGAAGAGGAGAAACAACAGGCTGTTCATAAATAACCCCAACCACATGAGATACAACAGCTTCATACCTGCAGGTGTCAAAAGTGTGGCCAGGTCAAGATTTCCCTCTTTGCTTTCAGTTCCCAGAGAACACGATTTAACCAAAACCACATTAAAAAGCTCAGTGTCTTCTGGTTCTAATTCAGTTCCCCCAGACAATTTTCTTCTTTTTCTTGTAAGAGAGCATTTGGAGCCCCACCTGATTGGTCATCCTTGAACACATTCATTCAACACATATTAAGGGCTTACGTTGTTGGGCACTGTCAGCATAGTATACCCTACCTTTAATGAACATAATGACAGTAAGACTGAGCAATCATTATATTAATGATAATAATAACTGCTAACCTGTATCAATCCTTTATGTGCCTCACTGAAAAATCTCTTTAGTTGTATTTTTAACTAAATTTATCAAGCCACCCTAAAAATAAATACAATGATTATCTCATTGGGAGCTCAGAGAGATTAACTGACCCAAAGCCACACAGTCGATAGATAGTGGAGCCCAGATATGAATACAATTTGCTGGGCTTTGGAGACTGTACATTCACCTACTGTGTTATATCCTTACACCTCTACGTAGTACATATGGCAGAGGGGACCTCGGGTCTATACAGTGATTTCACAATTCCGGGGAGCACCACTCATGGTGGTCCATGAGACTGGTACCCATGGGAGCACAGCTCCATAGGATACACGGAAAAAGAGGACCCCTGCCCACCACCCTGGTGAGATAGAACAAACTTGTCCTGGGCTCTAAGAAGCACTAGAAACATACATGGAAAACTTCTCTATAGGGATGGCTATGTATGTCTTTGTATCACCGGTAGTGGCTTATATGGAAGCTGGCATCCAGGAAGAACTCTGACAATTTTGCTGCCTAATTAAATGAAAACATTTCATAAGGTAAGTAAAGAAGGAGGATTCCCAGACTGGAAGAAGATGAACTAAGAGTCTGTCATGCTGAGCAGGGTCAGGCAGGAGAGTCTTCCCTACAGGAGGACCATCCACGGTATATTGAGCTATGATAGTGAGAAGGGGGCTGAGTCTGCAGAGTTGGCCCTGAGATGGTTCTGGTAGGTAGAGGAAGGCCTGAGTCTGTAGTAGCAATTAGAACTGCTTCTAGGGTGAACCCTTGCTGGGGATTGGTGTTGCCAACTACTGCCATAACATGGGAGGCTTGCTTTCTTTGTGGGGTGGTCCATTCGAGCCTAAGAGAGCCTACTTGTAGGGGGAAGGAGGAGGTGCCTGTTTCTGCAACTCAGTGACTCTGGGTGACTTGTCCTCTCATCTAGATGTCCTCGGCATCTGTCCTAGAGGGCTCTGCAGCATCCCTGGGGGGCCCTGAGGGCCTGGCATTGGGGCTGGGTGAAGGCATCTCCCAGGTCCTCAGGCTGGATTCAGTCCAGGGCTACCTCTGCAGAGCCAGGCTCTTTGTGCTTCACCAAGAAGCGTCTGAACACTGAATTCAGAGCCAGTGACACCTTGAAGCCTGTTGTAGCTCTAAGCTGCAGGGGGGCTTGACCTTGGGAAGGCTAGTTCAGCCTCAGGGTTCCCATTAGGAAGATCATGACAGCTAGATGCTTGCTGAGTTGTTTTCTTCTCCCTAAAGGGACCTGCACGTGTCCAGTCACTGCCAGACTCGCAGAGGAGAGAAGGGAAGGAGCTCTGGGTTACCCAGCACACTTCTCACCCGGCCCCTCTCTTTCCTTGTCCCAGGAATGAGTGGGTCTAGATTCTGATCTGTGTCAAAGAAAGGATGCACTCATTATCCCCTAAAGCCTGCATCCATGGCCTGCAGCACGCCTGACAAAGCAGCCTGCCTTTTCGCATTGTGGTAACTGCCCTTGAAGCCTGACCAGATGGAGCCCAGTTGATGGTTTTTCGAAAGCTGTTACCCCAAAAAAAGCAACATTGAGTGAGGTGTAGAGATAATTATCTCTGCACTATCACACCACACGGGGAGGGAGGGTGGCGATAATACCACCTTCTTCCTCGACAACAATAACTTACGGAAGCCAGAGAAATTTGGGCATTGAGAATAAAAACGTTCACTGCACTTACCAAGTGTTGAGTGACTCTCCGTTAGCATTTTCAGCAGAGGACCTGCAGGAAACAACTTTTTCTTGTTTTCTCCCCACGCCACCCAGCAGCTGACCCTGTCTGAGGAATGAACACTCGCCCAGAGACTCCAAACATTCTGCGGTGGCTGGGAACGCTCTCAGGGGCCTCAGGCATTGCAAGGTGCCCTCACAGACTTCTTGGGTTCTGAAACCCAAGAGGAATCTAGAGCTGAGTGATTCTGTGCTACTCGAGAGAAAGAAAGAGGAAGCAAAGCCACAAGCTGGATGGTTCTGTGGCAGCCACCACCACCACCATCCAACCAGCAGGTCACCTGGCAGTGCCTACTGGCGATGGGTTCTCTCTCTCCCCTTCTGTTGCTCTTTCTTGCTCTCCCTCCCTCTCTCATCCTTTCCTGGGACTCATACTGCTTCTGGAGAAGAAGACACCTGCCCTTGCTTCTTCCATTACAAAGAAAAGAAAGATTAAAAACATTACTCAGAAACACCCCACTGTTATTCTGGAGGTTAGAAAAGAGGTCGAATAAGCTGGTTTTTCTGTCCCTTTGGGAGGGGTGCTTCCCTCAGAAAGGAGGTGGGTTGGAAATGACAGAATCTGAATTCCAAGGCCACAAGTTGACATTGTGGGACTGACGCCGCCACTCCCACCCTTCTTTTGTCAGTCATCTTACTCCTCGTCCTCTACTTTCCAACACTATTGCCCTCATTTCCATCTCCTCTTTTCTTTGGTCATTACTCTTTCAGTTCATTTTTCCTCATGAGGAAAGTATAAGCCATGTAAAACCATCTTGAACCCTTTGTGGACCAAGCAGGATACAACCATACAAACGCATCAATGTGCCAAAAAACCACGGTTTGGGGACCTGCGTCAATGGTCACCCCCACCCCCAGGACAGAGAACGGCTCACACCCCAGTTTGGGTTGATGCCATCTTTGGTACATCCTCCTTCATTTTCCTCTACTGCCTCCCAGCCCAGGGCCCAACCCATCCTCCGCTGCCATCTTCCTTTTTAAAGTTCTTGATTCTGTTTTTCCATTCCATTCCCTCTGCTCCTTCCCTGGGCCCTCATCCACTTTGCTTGGACATCAACGGAGCCTGCTCGCCAACATTCCTTCTTGCTTCCGGTGCACCCCAAATTGATGACAGGTGGAGATTTCCCCAAACAACAATTTCTTTAATGCCATTCCCTGCTGGAGTGTCTTCAATGGCTGCCCATGGGCTGCAGGACAAAATCTAAATTCCTTCCCTTGGCAGAAGGGAGCCTCTACATTCTGGCCCTGACTTACTTTTCTAGACATTAAGAATACTGCGTCTTTTTTTTTTTTTTTTAAGCTACCATTTATGGGGCAGTTACTACATGTCAGGCACAGCACTAAGCACTTTATCTGAGTTCATTCTTCTGAGAGTCATACCAAGTCCTGTCACTTGCCCTTCAGAGATGAGAAAATGAGGCCCACAGAGAGGAAGTGACCACGAAAAGCTGTATGCTGAGTCAGTGGGCGCAGCACTTGAGCCCTTCTGATACCAAAACCTATGGTCCAGATGGCAATGGGTGCCCTGTGCTACAGTCAGACCATCCTGGGCTCTGCCCTCTACATACGCTTCTGCGGCCATGGATCCACCCCCACCAAAACCCAACTGAGGACTCGGTGCAGAGGAGCCCCGAGGAGCCCCCAGTGCATATTAATTGAGAATTCTCAGCCTTCAGAGTAGAAATAGGTTGACAAACATGACACACAGCCTGGGAGGCTCGGAGGGGCCAGGCAGGGGGAGCAGGCCACAGCAGTTGCTGGGTGAGGGCAGGGGTGGTGGAGTTGGAACTGACTGGATCCATCTGAGTCGGAGGTTAACTGCATGCCACAGCCACCTCCCTCTCCCTCCACCCTCCTTTCCCACCTGCTGCCGCCATCTGGCTCCTGGAGCGCCATTCCCAGTGTGCGTTCTCCAAGCCTCCACACCCAAGGACTACTTAGGTAGGAAGCTGGGCTCTGACTCCCTCTTTCTCTAGCTGTTTTGCTACTAGGAGACTGAGGAAGGGGCATCCTCACTGGGCCTCCGGGTGATTCTTTTTCCCCTTGTCCAAGGCACAAAACTCCCAGAGCCTCTTTGTTAACATGAAACACTTCCTGGTCAGACTCTTCCATCATAGAGCACTCTGAGTTCCTAAAAGTCAAAGAGGTAAGGCAGAATCAGACACGGCAGGAAGCCATGGAGTCCATCCCCTCCATTGACAGGTGAGTTCCCTGGAGCCCGGACAGAAAGTACTTGTCCAGGGTCATTCAGCCTGAAGAGTGGCAGAGGCCAGGCAAGGACATGAGTTCCAAGTCTCCCAGGCACAGAGATCTTTCCCTAGCCCAGCAACGATGTACTACCACCACCCAAACCAATGCCTGTTCCTAGTGTCCCTACGGAGGTCATGGTTAAGTGTCCACTGACTTCCCAAGAGCCATATGAGATATATAAGCAATGCTTCCCATGTGCCTTTCAAGGTGTCAGTAGGAGTCAAGGACACTTTGAAGATTCACACTCTGACCACAGCAAGCCAGGTACGAGGAGGGTTCAATCACTTGTGAAAGGAAAGCCACAGGCTGAGTCAGAACCAGGGAGAGACTGGCAGACACAGCCCTGTCTGGCTGGGGAAGGCCAAGGTCTTCATTTTGGCAAGGTCCCGCAAGGTGTCCTCTGATTTTCCTGGGGTGTCTGGTGCATTCAACAGGTTTAAATCTTAAGGTGAAAGATCCCAGGACACTAAGTGCTAAAAATGCTTACAGCTAAAGATCCCATGATGCTATCCCAGTGTTTATCCCAAGTGCTAAACATCCCAGGACCATGCACAGAGCTCTTCTTTAGCTGGGTCAGCCCACCTTTCTACAGCCTCACCTCTGTACACCTGCTCAGCTCAAGCCACACTAAATACAGCCCACGTGTCCATATCTTCATTATCTCTTTTATTATTCCCTCTGCTGAGAATACTTTTTCCCTCTTTAACTAGAATGCTTGTACTTGACTTTAAATATGGATTTTAAATGTCTTTTCCTTTTCATAACCTCCCCTGGCTCTTCCTTCCTCGTCCCCCTTATGTGTCTTCCTTCAGAATTGCATTTATGGCACCTCTTGGCCCTTCCTGGGTTGAATCCTAGCTATTTGTTAACCCGCTTTCTCTCTATGGCTACAATGAAAATCTCTCAAGGGCAGTGGCTCAATCATATTCATCTCTGTACCCTAAGTAGATAGCTCCATTTCTGGCACATAGAGGGAAAAACAGAATTACCAGCTTCAATGACATAAAAATATGTCTGCTTAAGGAAAACTTTGCTCCAAATTCCCAAGTGAAAAGCCAGTGAAAGTTTTCTAAGAGTGGAGCAAAGGCCTCATTATAGATGAATGGCAAAGTATCATTTTACAAGCTGCTGCCACGAGCAAACCTCCACACATGCCTAAATGCACACGTGTGTGCATGCGCACACACATAAAAGCTGGAAGGAGCTGGACGCTCTCTGACAAGGTGCAGCAAAGAAGATAAGATCACCCTGCTGCAAAAGAAGGTAAGCCACGTGACCATGTGGGTAACCCCAGGCATAAGCGATACCCTCAGCAAGGCCCAGCTTAAATCTAACCACATCATCTTTTCATGAAGCAGACATGAAAAAGTACGATTAAAATAATTACAAAAAGGGTGGTTTAATGCCTTCTTATTGATGGTATCAAAGCTACGGACTCTGGAGCTACTTGGGGAAACAATTCTCTGAGATAAGGAGATGAACTATCTGCTTGAGAGAATATGCAGGAAGCCAAGGTAACTGGGCAACACATAACGAAACAGTTTGTGGCTAATGAGCCATCTAAACCAAAGTGTCCCTGGGCGGCATCAGTTGTGTAAGCGAAGGAAACCAAACCCACCCTTGCCTCAAAGTGAAGACTTTGTGGGGGCCAATCTGTGTGTGTGTGCGCGCACGCCTGTGTGTCTTAACCAAACATTATGGCTAAAGTGAAATTCACAGCTCCTCCACCTGTGGCTGAGACTAGTATAAAATGAAAATGTTGAAAAGTTGAGACTTATTTTCATGCAGAAGCCTTGAAGTCCTTTTCTGGTGACTCCACCTGCTGTGTGACTGTCTTGCTGAATGACCAGTGCTGCATCAGTGCACAGTGAGCCCCCAGCACTGGTTGATGATATCCCAGATGTGGGATTCCAGCATCATGGTGTTCTAGTACAGCTGGGTCTGAATTCTCTGAGCCACAGTGACAGGTCTGTCTCCCTCCGGAGATCTGCTTATATCCGGTCCCTGTTTTACTGCAATGTGGTTTTTCCATCAGTCTTTACCCAGTAAGCCTCCCAAGTAAGCTTCCCATGATTCTTTCAGGTCCCAGAACTATAAAACGTGATAGCTGGGATGGGCAGTAGGGCATTTAGATTCTAACCTTACAGACTCAAAGGCTTGTGCTGAATCTCAGTTCTGAATTAGTCAGTGCTCTTTGCTTTGGGGTAAGTTACTTAATCTATATCTGTTTTCTCATCTATATAAACTGGGGAAACTAGAACCCATCTCCTAGTTAACTTAGGTAAAGTACATAGCAAAATCACGAGCACAAAGCTAGACATCATGATATGGAGCTATTATTACTGTCACCACCAATCATCATCTATTCAAACCCTCTTGATATCTAGAAGATCTTGAGGTTCAGAGAGGCAAGGTGACTTCTCTCAAGAAAATAAGTCTTGGGTGATCTAGTAGCTATTGCCCCTGCTAGGTGATGAGTAGACTGGAGGTAGCAGTACTCGTAAGTGGCTGAGCTCATGGCAGAACTCAGATCTACTGAGTCTCAGCCCAGAACCTGATCCAATGTACCACAGTGGTGCCAGGTACTATTATTTACTATCATACATTTATTTTTTCTCCAGCCAGGTCTTAAGTCCCTGGAAAGTAGGGACCTCATGCTGCTTAAGTTCCTCCAGATTGTAGCACTTCACAGGTATTAGACAAATATTTGTTCATTGCCTGATTGCAATGATTGCTGCTGATTTTGAAGGCAACAGGTTTCTGTCGATGCTGACTCTCTCCCATACCATCACGTCCTTATAATTTGGGGAAACTCACTCAGGAAGGGTTGGTGCTAATGTGTTATCACAGGGAAACATTCCACCCCTTTTTGGGATGCAGATATAGATCGCTCCAGATTGCAGGCACACTAATTAGAGCCACTGGTAATTTGACTGCTGCTCTAAAGCCCCAAAGCACTCACTGAAGGCATCTTTGTCCTTGCACATGAGAGCTTCTGTCCCTATGTGTCAAAATAGTCAAATTGTCTTTTGATGGTGCTGCTGGTACCCACAGCCCACATGTCCAGGTCAAGGTGCCAGCCCACCAAGTTCATCATCAGAAGGGAACTTGGTGTCATCCCTTCTCCTGAAAGCAGTGTTGCACAGATCACTGGCTTTAAATAAGATATTCTAATAAATGTTGCTATTATTTTCACTGTCTTGTGCAGTGTTGAATATGCTCTCCTAAGCTGGCCTTTATGTAACCCCCATGAGCTACAATTTTAATTCAGATCTTTATTTTCTATTTCATAAACACTTTTAATTTAATATCACCATAAAAACTCTAAATGGATATACATGGTGTTCTTATTGTACTGAGCATTTTGGGCTGGACTTTCAGGGTTAGTATCAGGGATGGGTCACTGTGAGAGCACAGGAAAGCATGGTTATAGCTTGGGAGTGTCTAGGATATAGTTCTTGGATGAGCAACCCTCTCGTTGCTTCACTGGATTTTTCCTGTTCTTGACTTCTGCCCTTGTTTTCTGTAATGCTGGTATACTGAGTTGAATAAATGGCCCTGTCTATAAAGAAGTAGGAAACGTGTGGTTTTGACTAACACTCTCAGAGGATTAAAGGTATGAGGGGTAGGCAAAGAGATGAACATAAAGACCAATCAAATGGATAAAGGCAGGTGTTTCTTGGAGGTTCGAGCCAGGCAAAAGTCCACTCAGAGTGGATGTGGCCTCACCAGCCCCACCAGGGGACACATTCCTTTCTGGAGTCTATTCTATTCTTTTTATGAAGTTGGGAATGGCTAATGGCAGTGACATGTGCCCCACATTCTCTGTGACACCCCACTGTTCATTGCTTTTTCAAACAAACACTCCCTAAGTAGACTTTTCACAGGACTGTGAGACCATGTCCAGAAGTGCACCATCCAAAACGGTTGCCACAGACCACAGGTGGCTTTTGAGCACCTGAAATATGACTAGTCAAAACTGAGATGTGCTTTAAGCATGAAACATCCACCGGATGTTGAAGACATGTATTTTTTTAAAAAAAGGTAAAATATCTCATTATTATGTTCTTTATATTTTTTCTCTTTAGACTGCTTTAGACAATTGCCAGAGAAGTTGTTTCCATTGAAATATGGATCAAACCAATTTAAAATACAAGTCTTGAGTCCTCTGACAACTTCCCATCACACTCAGAATGAAATCCACGCTCCCATTCTGGCCCCATGATGCTGAGGCACCTGAGCCCTGACTACCTCCCTGGCCTTCCTCTGGATGCTCACTTGAGGGAGCTGGAACCTTCCTCAGAAACTCCAGGCTCAAGCAAGCCTCATGATCTCTGCAGGCTGTTCTATCTGGAATACTTTTCCTCATATGTTTTTTGTTAGTTGAGTGTCATGTCAAATGTTACCTTCTTAAGGAGGCCTTCACTTGGGAGGCACAATAATGTCCCCTAATGATGCCTACATCCTGTCCCTGGAATCTGTGATTATGCCACCTTACAGAGCAAAAAGGACTTTTCAATTATAATCAAGTTAAGGATTCTGAGATGGGGAAATATCCTGGATTATCGAGGCAGGGGAGGATCTTTATAGGAAAAAGAAGGTGTCAAGAGAGTCAGAGTTGGAGGAGATGTGATAATACAAGCAGAGTTTGGAGAAATGCAGGGCCAGCAGCCATTGAGTGCAAACAGACTCAGCAGCTATAACAGGGAAATGGATTCTTCCCTAGAGCCTCCAGAAGGAACACAGTCCTGGCAACCCATTTTAGACTTCTATAAGTCTATAACTTAAGACTATCTTAAACTGCAAGATAATACATTTGTTTTGTTTAAAGCCAAAAAAACCTTGTGATAGTTTGTTACAGCAGCAACAGGAAACTAATACACGTCTCAATCTGAGACTATGTACCACCCAATTCTCAGTTCCTCCTTTCCATTCTTCTAGGTTATTCTTTTGTTGTTAACAGACAGCATCTAATTTATTTGTTAATTTGTTTACATTTTTATTTTTAGTCTTTCCTGACTAGAATGTGAGCTCCCTGTGGGAAGACACCTCTTATTGCTTTTACTATTAGAGATTCTGCCTTTTGAACTAAGGTCTGTCACACGGTAAATGCTCCTTGATCTGAATAAATGGTTTATGAATGAGTAAGTGATAATTGGTTATTTAACAGATTTACATGCAACCAACTGGATCAAAAAAAGTACACCCAAGGAAATGAGATGAATAGCACTGACAGATACTAGAGAGTGCTCACTACTTATAAGGTACTATGAGGTACTGCAAAGATCCAACAAATTTTTTTTTTTTTTACAAATAGTTTATTGTCAAATTAGTTTCCACATAACACTCAGTGCTCATCCCCACAAGTGTCCTCCTCCATGCCCATCCCCCCCTCCCCCCCACATCCATCAGTCCTCAGTTTTTGTCAGCATTCAAGAGTCTCTCATGGTTTGCTTCTCTCCCTTTTCCCCACCATTTCCCCCCTTCTTCTCCCCCTTGTTCCTCCGTCAAGTTCCTCCTAATCCTCCTATACGTGCAAACATATGATATGTGTCCTTCTCTGCCTTATTTTGCTCAGCATAACACCCTCAAGGTCCATCCATGTTGCTACACATGGCCAGATTTCATTGTTTCTCATTGCCATGTAGTATTCCATGGTATAGATAAACCACATCTTCTTGATCCATTCATCTGTTGATGGACACTTAGGCTCTTTCCATGTTTTAGCTATTGTGGAGAGTGCTGCTATGAACATTGGGGTACATGTGCTCCTATGCCTCAGCATTTCTGTATCCCTTGGGTAAATTCCTAGCAGTGCTATTGCTGGGTCATAAGGGAGTTCTATTGTTAGTTTCCTGAGGAACCTCCACACTGTTTTCCAGAGGGGCTGTACCAGTTTACATTCCCACCAACAGTGTAGGAGGGTGCCCGTTTCTCCACATCCTCGCCAGCATCTAGAGTTCTCTGATTTGCTCATTTTAGCCACTCTGATTGGCGTGAGGTGGTATCTCAGTGTGGTTTTGATTTGTATTTCCCTGATGAGGAGGGATGCTGAGCAAAAGGTACAACGAATTTGATGACTCCAGTCTCTGTAGTGAGACATGCATGGGCACATGATAAAACAATGGCCTGTGGCATATTAAATGGCTGGAGTCAAATGGGTGGTAAGGCACTGAGTATGAGCAGTGATGTGCTCATAAACGAGCTCTCAAAACAATGATGGCCTGATTTGTAGTGCTTGCCAGTTCTGTTTAAATGCTCCTAAAGTGACTGCCTTCAAGCCACCATTGCAATCTCTTTGAATGTGGCATGGGGAAGAGTCAAGTAGGATCTTGCTGAGGAAGTAGGATTTCAAGTGGACCTAGAATAGTTGATGGGATGGGGACAGACTCAGGAGAGGGCAAGAGGCATGGAGCACACCAAGGAATGGATCACTTTAAGGCTGTGAGGTGGGGGTATCAATGGCCTTCGTGGATCCATTGGGTTTCTGATCATTGAGACAAAAAGAAGTAAGAGATTAACTAGAAGTCACCATGAAAAGGTGCCTAGAGAGATGCGGGAAGAGAAAATCTTATTGTTGGAAGGATCTTGATTTTTCCAGCCCAGAACCAATTTTAATGAGTCTGGGTAGAGTTAAGAGACCAGGCTAGGAAACCCCAGGAAGGAACAGTGAATAGACCACATTCACTAAGCTGGTTTAGAGGACACCTTGCCCTGAACTCAAGCTGATACTCTCACTTATTCGCCTCTCCAATGTTCGATGATTGATACAACACGCAGCACCCCTATGGTCTTGTCATAAAGATGAGCAGTCAAATGAACTTGGGACTACCCACTTGAGGTTCTCAAAGTGACTCTCCCTGAAATTTCCATGGTCACTTCCACGGTGTCACTTCCTCTAATTTATAAACCTGGGTGAATGGATTCTGGGGATCCTAGGGTGGTGTTTAAAAAGCTCGTGTGGGGGAGAGCCTGGGTGGCTCAGTTAATCATCCAACTCCATCTTGGTTCAGGTGATGATCTCATGGCTTGTGAGTTCCAGCCCCATGTCCAGCTCTGTACTGACAGCCTGGAGCCTGCTTGAGATTCTTTCTCTCCTGCTCTCTCTCTCTGCCCCTCCTCTGTGTTCTCTCTCTCTCTCAAAATATATAAATAAACTTAAAAAAAGTTAAAAGAAAAGTCGGTGTGTGGGGTCAGATGGTTTCTGGATTTGAATCCTGACTATGCCACTTCCCAGTTGAATGATGGTGGGGAGATGACTTGATCTCTGGAGACTATAGGTTCCTCATAACTAAAATGGGGCTAACCATGTCTTCCTCAGAGGGTTTTGAGAGGATTACATAATACCTAAGAGACACTCAGGGCCATGCCTGTGTGCATGTGCCTCGTCAGTGTGCACAACGACAGGGATAACAGTGAAAATCACGTTTGACCCCTTCTCAAGACCTTACCAGAAAGAACCTCATTTCCAAAGCTAAAGCTAATTTCCTAACAAGCCCCTTCCCGCCATCCACGTCACCTAACCATTGTCTTTGCTCTGAGCTGGAACCCCTCTCCTCACATACTCTCTAGACAACTGGTCCAAAGGCCTTCTCAGACCCATGACTTCCTTGTTGATCACTTTCAGAGCACGTATTTGTTTGTGTGCAGGGTGAGATGTTTTCCTTGCTTTGGGCGTGTTTCAGTGAAGGACAGGATAGGGCCATTATGTGAACACTGGGACAACAATGAAGACAAGACCGTTTTCTGAAAAGCACTAAAAAGCTTTATTTTGCCTGAATGGCCATTATTTTCATTCTTTTTCTTCCACACAAAGCATCGGAGTGCATTTCATTCAGTCTGCTGTTGAGTGAGTGGGTGTGAAGATGCCGTAACAACAAAAGAGGTAACATATTGCTGTTGTCAGGTCTCTTGTTAAGTGCTCTGCGAGGTGGACCGAGCTTCCCCGCCAGCCCACTGCTGGACTCATCAGGAACAACAATGCCCACAGATATATAAATACAAAAACCCTACCTAATCCTTGACATGGTTACATGACAATTTACAAGCAGGAGCTGGATTTCAGAAATCGGCACAACACAAAAGCACAGTGTTCTTCTGAGATGTTGGCAGCCTGTCACCCCCTCCGACAATTTTAGGCGTCAGTCCTGCTGCCACGGAAATGTCGGTCTCCATCTCCCAAGAAGAAGGCATGATTGCTCTGTTCCTGACACACCACAGCCCCTGGGTGTGCCTGTGAAAGGCTTCGGTGGTGTGAGCTTGGAGCAGCCATGTGCCATGGGGGTGGGGTGGGGGGACCGGAAGGGGGAAGTGGGCAAGGGAAGTTCAAGGTACCGACCCAGCTGGGGTGGTCTGGGTCCCAGGCTGTCCAAAGCACACAGCTCAAAGTAAGAGAAAACCACTCTCTCTGAGTTTTCTGAACATAAAAAGCAACTTCAAATGGGGGGAGGAAATAAATCTTGGCATTCTGTAAGTTTTCCTTTATGAAGGACATTGGTTCATGCTGTGTGTGTGTGTGTGTGTGTGTGTGTGTGTGTGTGTATTTCCCCACAAATGTTTACCTCTCTCCTTCTTCCTTTTTGGTTGGAACATCACTGTGCCAACCAGATCTAAGTTCTGAGAACTCTTCTTCTGGATCTCTGGAAGGTTCTGAAGGAGGAGGAAATGTTTCTTGATAATGTCTCAGCTCCTAAGAGTCGAGACTCTGCCACATTTCCTACAGGCTCTCCCTAGCATCCTGCATGTGCTCACACTGGAAATACTAAGTGAGCCAGTGAAGGAGCAAGGTCATCATGACACGTTTTCCCATTTCACAATCCCCACGAGGTCTTATCAGAATGACCCCTGCCCTGGCTACACACCAGTACGTGAGCCTCAGTTGGAGGTCGAGGGGCTCTCTGTGTATTTCAGTAGAAGAGCATCATGTTCAAGAACACCATTATGGGTGCTCTTATTGAAGACTAACCATATGCCCGGCACTGTCAGGAGCATGCTACTTGGGGAATGTGATCTGTGTTTGGGGTTCTCCTCTCCCTACCCACCACCAATGCCCATGGCTGGCACCCTGTTTTGGCACACAGGAGCTGCACAGCAACATGGCTCCCCTACTTACTAGCTGTGTGTGGCCCTTACAAAGTTTATAACATGTTCAGTGTGTAGAAATTCCAGTCTCTCAGGTATAAAATGAGGAGAGAAACACCTAACTCCCAGAAGCACCTAACACAGGGCCCAACACAAAAAAGGTGCTTAGGAAATTCTAGTGGCCAGCTTCTGTTTGATAAGTAATAAAAAAAAATCTGAGGGAATGAGATGAACATGTAGAAAGCAAGCTGGGGGACATTACAGACTTATCAAATAATAAAGAACCAAATAGAATAAATAATAAGATCTCTCAGGTGCCTGGTGGCTCAAATGGTTGAGTGTCTGACTGTGGCTCAGGTCATGATCTTGTGGTTTGAGGGTTCGAGCCCCGTGCTGGGTCTCAGCACAGCTTCAGATCCTCTGTCTCCCTCTGTCTGTGCCCCTCCTCCACTTACACTCTCTCTCCCTCTCTCAAAAATAAATATTTTAAAAAAATTAAAAAAAACAGCAAGATCTTGGGTATGGGCTAGAGCTAGGCACAGCGCGGGGAGAACTGAACATTCTGGCTGAGTCTGCAGCAAATAGTTTCAGGGAGGAAACAAATCTGAGAAGGAAAGTGAAGAAATGGCTTAAGTGGCTGTGGTTCCCCTTGAATAATAAGAGTGCTGATACAATAAAACATGCCATCTGAAAAAAAAAATCAAGTGCCAGATTCATCTCATGAGATCACGGGGGTAAAATGAATATGAGAAAGAGCACGGGCTGGGCCAGGTGTACAAAGTCCCTGTTCTGCTAACAGCATCTTCCCCCCTGAAAGGTCACCCGTAATATCCTTTGTGTCTATAACTGTGGCAATTAGTCATGGCCCCCAGCTTAGTGGGGAGAGCATTCCTTTATGACAAGAGCCAGCCAGACACAATCTTTCTACTCAGAGTTCAGGGTGTATGTATGGGGAAACCAGGCAGATTCACACTGTACATGCTTCCAATTAAAAATACAGACAGTGAAAAGCAAAATGAATGTCACAGAAAAGAAAGTGCTGCCACCCACTCTTGGCCTAAAGGTCACTGTGCCTCAGCCTTGGCCATTATCTCCAGCCGCAAAGGTCAGGGGGGCTGTCTGCATTTCTGGGGAGTATGTAGGCTTTCATGAAGCCTCAAAATGACTATTGCTCTGACACCAAAATTAGTGATAAGCTCTCAGGAGAAGATGATAATAGAGAAATGGAGTGACTGTAACCTTTTCTACCATCTCTCTTGTCGGCTCCATGAAGCAGAGTCACAAGACATAAAACGAGAAGTTTCCACATTCTACAAAAGACTACAAGACTGCTGACTTAATTGGGTGCGTAACAAATGGCTATACCATTGCCAACAAGAAGACATCAAAGAAGAAGAAGCAAGCAGCGATTAAAACATCTCATGACATCAGCTTGGTGTGGCAATGGGCTCAAAGCATATCTGGTCAGGTCTTGATATGACAGAACAGGGTGTTAGCAACGTGGTTCTACGAATACTCCGATCGCTGGGGCATACCGTGAGCAACAATATGACCATTTTATATGCAGAATTTCAGGAAATTTAAACATAGAATGAACTGGACTTGGAGTCAGACATACCTGTGTTCAAATCTCAGTGACCGTCCACATGTGAAGGGCAATCTGTATCACCTTTCATCATTACTATACTGTGCTTCCATAATTCATGCACCTGCAAACTTGGAATGATCTGAGTATCTACAGGTTATGTTAGAAGGTTAAGTTATTTGAAGATAAAATGTAAAAGAAGATGGAAAAGTCCTTTATAAATAACCAGGTATGATAGAAACACAGATAGTTATTATTTGAAAGAATAGCAGTTATTATTATTCGTGGTAACATCAACTCAGGGATTATCCATATATATTGAGGCAATGCTGCTTCTCCGTATTAGGCCCTCCGAGGAGAGAAGATTTTCTGCTGTTGATGATTAAGTGGAATCTGGGAAATGCTCCACATACTATTAGGTGGGACTATTCATAAAATACAACAAGGAAAGTAAACCAAGGCACAAAGCACATGCATGAGCATACGGCTGAATGTAGCCTTTGATGGGTAGGTATTAGAAACAAAATTAGCAACTTGTAGCAATTCAGCTAAGCTTCCTAGCAACAGAGATACATAAATAACAACACATAAATGATGATTATCCTAAAACCACAGTAACATTAGGACCTGCTATTAATTCCTCCAAGTATGCTCTAGCTAACAGCATCTGACATTTTTCAATTCTTCCAGTGTTAACAGGAATAGGGGAGGTTATGTTTAAACCTGCCAGGTATAGAGGATGAACAAGAATGACAGTCTGGTAGTTCAAAATATTTGTCCCATTTCTTACCAGAAGGAAATAGATTTTAGTATCAACAACACTCTAAAACATAGAGAATCACGCAACAGAGCAGTAAGGATTTTCTTTCTACAGTTCTATACCTGACCCTGGCGAAAAGGTCTGGAAAAGACACTTGTAGTAATTTTGAGCATAGCTTAGTAATCCAAAAGTAGCTGACTCAGGTTCCGGGTCTGGGACAGAGCTAAAGACCATGTTCCTCAGTGTGGCTGACCACACTGACTCCCGACACTGTCTGCTGTGTTGGCCAGCATATATAATTCGCTGGTAGACACAAGCTATTTGGTAAGATGTGGGAGAAATCTGTTCTTTAAAGTTTCCTGGAGCACTGGGTATCAAAGGAATGAAGTGCCTCATGGCCTTTCATGTTGCAAACGAGAGTGAAAGACACAGCCTAGCAGGGCAGCTAAAACTTAGGATCAACTTTTACGATAATACGGAAACCACATGACAGATCGTACAGGCGCCTGCATAACTTCTGATTCATTCCCCAGGTGCTTCTGCTCTCTCTGCAGCTCCAAGAAGGTACAATGAAGAGACAAGCCATTCTTGTTATGGCCAAGATTCTTCACTTGAAATGTATGGACCCCCTATCTCCTTTTATTTTTTATTTTTTTAAATTTTAAAAAATGTTTTATTTATTTCTGAGAGAGACAGACAGACAGCATGAGTGAGCAGCGGCGGGTCAGATAGAGAGGGAGATACAGAATCTGAAACAGGCTCCAGGCTCTGAGCTGGCTGTCAGCACAGAGCCCGACGCAGGGCTCGAATCCACAAACTGTGAGATCATGACCTGAGCTGAAGTCAGATGCTTAACTGACTGAGCCACCCAGGCGCCCCATCCTCTCTCCTCTTTGTTAAAGAATCCATGCATGGGTATAAGACCATTGTGCTTCCACCAGATTTTCCAAGGATGATTTTTTGCTGCTCTTTCCTGAACTTCCCCTCAAAAAGTAAGAACCAGCACAGTATACAATTCCACCTGGTGGAACTGGGAAGATTTAGTGATAAGTTTATGAAGGAGGACAACAGCAGAAATGTTTGTTTCTTTACAGTTAGTTATGTTTGAGTTTACTCTGCCACGGTTCTCCCATTGGGAAGGAGAATTTGACTCTGGTCTTGGAGGGCAAAAGTGTGGTGTCTTACATTTATATTATTTACTCTTTTGCAATGCTTGCTTATTTAAAAAAAAAACCTTGTCTCTGTGTTAAATTTGAAATAAAAATAAAATACAGATCTCTGGGCTTGCTCTGTATGTAGTGAATCAGGAATCCTAGTGAAGGCCTAGGGATCTAAACTTTTAGCAATATCAAGTGATTCTCAAACTCACTCAAGTTAAAGATGACTGTGCTGACGCTTCCCCACGAACCACGGCCCTTAACAGGTCAGAGGATCCTCACCACCAACTCCGGAACTGGGTCAAGTGGAGAAGGAAATATGGGACTCAAGGAGAAAAGCTTGGGTAAAACTCCCTTCCTGGCATACCTGAAGCCACAATTAAGTCGCATGATCCTGTCTCTTAAGAAGGAACCCCTCCAAATGCTTCCCACTACTGTGTTTCATTTCCCCTCCAACTCTCTCCCTAGCAGTGACACCCATCAGCATTCACCTTGGTCGAGACTCTCTGACCAAGAAGTCAGTCACCTGTTAAGATTTGAGCTCCAGTGGCAAATCTCCTGAATGGAATCTCTTGGGGTGGGATTCATTCTTGTTTTATAGAATTACTGACTTTTAAATTAGAACTGGAAGGGTCCTTAGATAGTATCAAAATATATTAGCCTGCCAAGTCAGATTTTATTTCATTTTTCAAGAGAGAATTAGCATGTGAGTGGGGGAGGGGCAGAGGGAGAGAATCCCAAGCAGGCTCCACACTCAGCACAGAGCCTGACACTGGGCTCAATCACACGACCATGAGATCATGATTTGAGCCCAAATCAAGAGCTGGATGCTTAACTGACTGAGCCACTCAAGTGCCCCTGAACGAGCCATATTTTGGAAGTCACTGATGCAATGAATTGATACTTTCACAACTTAAAAAATAAAACAAAGCAAAGAATATGTATACACACATACATAATATTACATTGTGTATGGATCAAGGGGAAAGAAAAGAGTGTCTGTAAATATAGGTTAGTCTTGGCAATTGTTTGTTTATTTCAAATAGAGCAACAGAAAAAGTGCCCCCTTTTTCTCTGGCCAGAGAACACTTGGAGAAGGAGCAGAGTTTTAGTATCGTTTCAGAGGTGGAGGACAGAGAACCTGGGCTGTCAGAGGAGTGTGACAGAACGGAAGAGAGGGAAAAGGAAAGCTGTTCTGGATAAAGATGAGCTTGGGGGAAGGCTTGGAGGAGAGAGAGGGCAACTGTCAGAAGAGGAAGGAGTCCTAACAGTAGAATATCAGAAAGACAAAGGAGAATCTTGCCCCTGATCTGTATGTAGAACACTGCAAGGGGGAACGCACAGAAAGCAATTATGGCTTCATTCATTCCTCCATTCTTCATTCAATACACATTTAGTGGGAGCGCATCCAGGAATGAATGACATATGGCTGGTGCCCTCAGCCAGGAAAATAACAAGAGACATTTTCATTATGGTAGGGCAAGGGTTGTGATGGATGGAGGTGCAGGGGCATGTGGGCAAAGCATGAGAGCAGACAGAACACGTCAGGGAACACTTTCTAGATAATGTGGCATCTCACGAGGCTTGAAGGGAAACAGTGAGCAGAGATTTCACTCATAGGGGAAGATAAACCAGGAGACGGAGGCACCGTGGAGAAGCCCGAGACTAAAATTCTCTTTGCTCGTGTACACAACATGGGAATAAATGTATCATATGTGAGCCTTTGCTCTCTTCACCTTGAATACCCCATCACACAACATGTCAGGCTTTGGAATACAGCCAACAGTTTACCTTCAGCCAAAGGTTACTGATGTTGCTTTCCGGGTATTTGTAGCTGAAGGTATGCCTATTTCTTTCCAGTATAAACAGAGGCACTAAGGCTGGCACCAAGACAGAACACGGGAGCACGCAGCCAAGTTGAAGGCCTGCCTGGCTGCTGAAGGCGTTCTGCAAAATGGCACACAGGTGCTATCATCTAGCTATCAACTTCGGCAGCAAAACGAACTGAAGTGTGTTGACAGCTGCAGTAAAACACACTCAGAGTTAAACATAATTAAGCAAAATGATTAGCACTGAATAGAAGCTGGCAGGGAAGAACTCTCATTTCCGACACAACGTTACAGGATCATAGCCCATTTTAGCTGGGAAGGGGTCTCGCAGGCCACAGAAAGAGTCCCCATTTTACAGAGGAGCAAATGAGGTCCAGAGAGGTGGGCAAAGGCAGAACGGACTGTGGAATCATCTACGAAGCTGTACTGCATCAAGGGAAGAGTGAGATCGCAGAGATCAAGCAGTTGGGAGTTCCTATTCCAGGTCTGGAATTCACTGACCTCAGGCAAGTTCTTTAGTCTCCCTTGGCCTCAGTTTCCTCTTTGAAATATGGACTGCTCATGAGAACCTTACTCACGTTACTGCAGTTACCCACGTTACTGCAGAGTCAGAACATGAGATTCACATCCTTACTCCACCACTTATAAGCTGTGACTTCCCGGGCCTCAGTTTTTCCACCTGTGAAATGGGACTAAGAATGCTGGTATCTGCCCTACTTGCCAGGATAAGTTGAAGTCTTAAAAATGAGAGCTGTGTAAATTTCTAAGCAAGCTGTTGCTATTGCTTTACTATTATGGCAAAACATGCTCTGGGCCTCCCTGCTGGTTAGAAGCAGGGCCAAGATGGAATAGCAATGAAAGAGAAAGACCAGCTGAGGGTCTTCTTTCTGGGCCGCTGTTGGATTGCAATGCATGGTATCTGCCAGCTGGGATCAGAAAGTCTGAGAGGAGCTAAAGACTGAGAACAGGTCTGCAGTATAGGCAATCCAAAATGATCTCATTTCTGGGTGGCATCCCAAGGGACAGTGGGGATGGAGGGAAGCAGGGTGGCAGCAGGAAGGACAGGAAAAAGCCCTGGGGGAAGGCAGCAGCCTGCCTGAGTTTCACTCTGAGTTTTCAGATTTATTAAAAAGAAAAAAAAAACATGAAAATAAGAAAAAAAAGCGTAAAAAGCAAGCCCCCAGTTTGGTCAATCCGCGAGAAATAATAGCAAGGCCGCAGAGAGAGCTGAGAATGGGAACGCCCGGCATTTTTGCAGCTTCGGCTGGCTCACCATCCCGTTGGCTTGGTGCATCCCCCGATCCCACATCTCCAATGCTCTCATTACATCGTGCAGCAGAAAGAAGGCCCGGTGCCCTTGGATGTGAGCAATTGCTTACTTGCCACAGGAATGTTCTGTGCTTTCATATGCTTCATTTTTTCCCCCTGGGGGTTGGGAATGAACTGGGCAAAATTTTAGGTGTCTGCTCTGCAGAAAGATGACAAGCTTATATGTGGCTTCCCTTCTTACCCAGGCCCTTGCTTCTGCCTACAATACTCTTCTGGCCTCCCTGCCCGCTCACCTCCTAATCACCTCTAAGGCCCAGGGCAGGGCTCCCATAGGGCTCTCTTCACCTCAGTCTCTGCCCTGAGCACTTGCAGAATAGTTTTGTTTACCTGTCTCCCCGCCACAAAGTAGTCCTGGAGGGCAATGGCCTTGTCTTCCTCGTTGATTCACCTCTGTGTTCCCTACACTTGATCCAAATGCTTTGCACATGGGGCATTTGCTCAGAACATGTATGGCTTAGGGACCCGCGGCATGAACACCACTTGGATGGAGCCTATGAAAGATGCAAAGTCTAAGACCCCACCCAGCCCTCGTGAATCTGAATCTGCAATTTAACAAGATGCCCAGGTAACCTGTGGCCACATTCAAGTTTAAGACACTAGACAAGGTAAGGTGGGGAGCACAGAACCAGTTATTCCTGCCAAAGTCCTCTTTCCTCCAGGAGGACACACAGTTGAGGGAATGCTAACTCTTCAACCCTCTCTCCTCAGCCCTGCTGATCCCTGGTGTGAACTTGGCAGAGCTTGGGGGGCCTGTTTCCATGTACCTACCACCCACACCTACTACTTTCAAAGAAACCACAACCTGGACCTGGAACAGAACCAGACGTGCCAAAATGCCTGAGGACATTTCACCGAAATGTGGCTGGCCTGATGGGAAGCTGGCATGACCAGAAATATCAGGAGTCTTCTCTCTTGAGGTTTTGAGCTTTGTGTTTTTGCTCATTCAATGGTCCGGATTGAGATCAGATGAGTCAAGTTCAGATAACCATCCAAACCTTTGAGATGGGGACTGAAACCAAATCTGTGTTCTCAAACCATTCTGAATGTGTTGATCGCTGGCTCTGGCTTGCCGTACAAACCAACCCAAGAGCATATAGTCATTTCTCTAATAGCAGATGCATAATTTGCTCAGCAGTGGAAAATCTTAAGTGTAGCACCAAAGGTCAAAAGTTGCAAGAAACTTAACACCTTTGGGCCAAACCTCAAGCTTCCAATAACAAAGGCTCTCAGTCAAACCCTCAGAGGAAAGTAGAGGCCATTTGACCCGAAGTCCAGCATAAATAGGTAAGAACTATGTGGTCCCTTAAAAATGGCTGATCTATGGTGCACCTGGGTAGCTCAGGAGGTTAAGCATCCAACTGTTGATGTCAGCCAGGTCATGATCTCATGGTTCATAGGATTGAGCCCTGCATCGCTGACAGCATGGAGCCTTCATGGGATTCTCTCTCCCTTGCTCTCTGCCCCTTCACCTGCTCCCCAAATAAATAAACTTAAAAAAAAAAAGGCTCAACTCTTTGCTAAAGTGTTAAGGATAACAATGCCAGAGTAGTGCCTTCTGGCCCCAGAAGATGAAAGCCCACATATGGTTCATGGAACAGCAACCTGTAGCCACGGCCAGTGGGGTATGGAGGTACTGAAATCCAGGAAGTGAGACCAAAGCCCTCAGCCTATGTCCTAAATTCTCTGAATTGTGACATGCTAAATACATATCTGTTATTATCTGAGCACAAAATTCTAAAATGTCTGTTGCATGTCAAAGCTATTAACTCAATGTACATATACTGGGCATTCACTGTGTGCTAGAGAAGTGTTGGGTATTTAGAATTCAGTGTGGAACTCCCCGTTTTTACCCCTCACTGACTTTATCTTTTCAAATATTTAGTGACCATTCACTGGGTACTAAAAACTGTGCTGGGCCTGGAGCGGGAAATTTGCTGTCCTTGAGCCCCTGGTGTCCCAGCTGGGAGCAACAGATGCATCAACCAATTTTGTGGCGGGAAAAGTCTTTTAATAATGATGTGCAGATAGTCCTTAGGGATATCCTTAACAATCACGCTCCAGCTTGAGCCCCTGGGAAAGACTTTTGGGCTGTTCCCAAGGATGTCAACAATAACACTAGATCCTAAAGACACCACTGACAGTGCTATATCCTTTTTGGGATTGAAAATGCATGAGGGAATCACCATGCATATCATAGTCGATAAAGAGGTCAACCATCCATAGCAGAGGTGGCTTAATGTCAATTACATGTCTCAGAAAAATGTGCTTACCTCTTAATTTTTGTAAATCAACTCCCACTAGAGGAGCTGGGTATGTCTGTAGACTCAACCACTTACACTGGTTAAGCACCTTTCTGTTTAAAAGCACCTTCATAAATGTTTGCTCCTTGGGCTCTCAGAGTCACCCTGGGGGTAGTTGGTGGCTTGTCACGATGTGACATGGCCGGTATGTGTAGCATGGAGATGAGGACTCTTTTTACACTGTACTCACGGTCAAGCAAAAGGCAGTAATTTCTTATTTTTAAAGTGATAGAAATATTTTCTTTTGAAATTACAAGGAATGAAGGGTCTCCCTAAACTGCCTTTCCTTTTATGTAACTTGACACTAAGTATTCTGGTGTGTTAGACTCCTCTCCATTTCAGTGGCCCTGCAGAAGGCCACACCACTCATATTTCAACAGAGGAAAGGATCTAAAGAAATTCTAGGTCACTGGGCTCTCCTCAATTGGTATACTAAGCTGCCCTTGAAAAAGGTTCTTAGTTTTAGGAAAGAAAATAATTCATGGAGGTGGTCAACTTTTTCAAATTATTTTCACTCTAGATTTTATCTTAGCTCTAGTTGATGAATACGCCAACCTCCATTAACATGGAAGGCAACCAGCTCAGAGAGATAGGAAGTGGGCACTTGAGGAATATCTTCTATATACAAACCTTTAATCTCCCTTGGAATTTTTCTAAGCTTGTGGATTCCTCTTTATTCAAATGGCAGGCGTGGATTTTTACCCGTCCTCTAAGGTTACCTCCTGTGGGTCTTGGCATCCCTCTTCTCTACAAAGGTCAGGACAAGAAGGAAGAGGGAAAAGTACAGAGGAACCCAAAATTCTCTATATGTTAAGATTCTTATCCAGGATGTTTATATGGGCAAAAAATTAAAAACAGTAGGCAAGAGAAAGTAAAACTAATATATGGGCAAGAAAGCCAATAATTCCCATAGGGACAAAGCCTTGCTTGAGAGTACCAGACACGACTCTCTCAGACCCACAGTCCTATGGATCAAGACACGGATGGACGACCCTGTGGAAAAATGTGGAAAGTGACAGGGCAGATGCCACTGGAGTTGGTAAACTGCATCCTCTCCCACCAAACAACACATTTCCAGTAGTGAAAGGAAAGAAGTGGGAGGTGGGAGGTGTGCTCTGGGTTAGGAAAATAAACAAAGAGAGGCACTTGTATGAGTTTTCATGTTATTCAGTGAAGTCATAATAGGACAGACTCTCTTCCCAAAGCGGGCCCAGAACAGCTATTTCAAGGGGGTGGGGTGGGGAGCAGGAACTGTACAAGCTTCTACTAGATTGTGAGGTCGGAGCCTTAATTAGAGTCACGATTGTATTGTACGTCTATTTGTGTAACTGTTCAATTAGAAGTGTAATAGCTGGGACAGAGATCTTAATGAGCTTTTAGTGTCGTGATGCTTTAAGACTGCCTTTTTTTGGGTTATTGTTATTATTAAGCTTTCATATGGGCTTTTTCCTCTCCGAAGTCCAATTATATAGTTCTCCCTTCAGACAGGGTGAAGTACAAGGCTGTCTTTGTATATCGACTGCCTGGCATTAAAGATGGCCTGTTTTTCCCTCATCATCTTCATGATTAGTAGGTGAATGGTTGTGTGAATCTACCCTGTGGTCAATACAGCCTCTGGGAATGTTGAAACTGGTGGGCAAATCTTTCACAGTGGGGAAAACTGAGATTCAGAAAGATGGAGTGACCTACCTGAAATGGCACAAATGGTTACTGACAGAGCCGGGGCTGGCACCCCAGTATCCTGACTCTACAGGAATGAAACAATGAGAACGCATGTCCATGTCATAGTTAGACTAACATGACAATGTATACAAAAGCAACCCAACTGGATCATTTATTAAAAACAAAACAAAACAGGGGCGCCTGGATGGCTTAGTCGGTTAAGCGTCCAACTTTCGCCTAGGTCATGATCTCGCGGTTTGTGGGTTCGAGCCCCGCGTCGGGCTCTGTGCTGACTGCCAGCTCAGAGCCTGGAGCCTGTTTCAGTTTGTGACTCCCTCTCTCTCTGACCCTCCCCTGCTCACGCTGTCTCTCTCTCTCTCCTAGAAATAAAAACATTAAAAAAAAAAATTAACAAAACAAAACAAAACGCAAACAAGAAACCCTCTTTCCCAAAGACTTTGTTTTGTTGGTCTTAACTCGGTAAGTACTTTACTTCTCTCTGCCCTTCACTCCTTTGACTTGGATACAGTTAAAGATGATACTACATTCTCTGTTACATAAAACGGACAGCATTCAAATGCACCCTGATTTAAGCAAACCTGATCTATGAAACCTGTATTCATGAAGCCTCATAAGTAGAAATGGCATTTCTGTTTTGTCTGTTGCTTTAGAAAATGATTCTCTGGGGGCGCCTGTGTGGCTCAATCAGTTAAGGTCTCACTTTGGCTCAGGTCATGATCTCACAGTTAGTGAGTTTGAGCCCCATGGCAGGCTCTGTGTTGACAGCTTAGAGCCTGGAGCCTGCTCTGGATTCTGTGTCTCCGTCTCTCTCTGCCCCTCCCCTGCTTGCGCACTCTCTGTCTCTCAAAAATGGAAAAAAAAAAAAACCATTAAAAATAATATATAAGATTGGCATAATAATGGCAACTACCTTTCAAGATTATTGGGGGAAATTCAATAAAATAATACAGTTAACCTGTTTAGCATCCTATTTGACAGTCAGTCGGTCTCGATCAATGCTAGCTGGTTCTACTTTTCTTCTTTTTTTATTATTACAAAAGGATGGCCAGAATACTCTGTACCCAACCAGTCAGAATCATTTCTGTATTTGTAGGAGGAGGTGGAGAGGGGAGAGGCTTGGTAGCATGCTGGGGTGCTGTATTTGCTAATACTGTGAGATGATTAAAAAGAAAGAGAAAATTAATGCCAGAGCTTGTGAAAATGGCTGTTGCGACAAAACAATTATTCTATTATAAATTAATAATGTGATTCATTTATGATGTGTTATTGAGTGCTTGAAAAATGAACTGCCCTCAAATATTCTCTTCAAAATCCATTTACTGCCCAAGATAAATTTAAGAGTAGTGTCACATTTTGAAAAATGTTATTTTATTGGCCATAATTTTTCATGATTCCAATGGGAACCTGGTGACAGCCCAACACAGCAAATGTCCTTCATGTTGCCATCCTTCCTTTTTCTTCAAAGCTGAATTGTCCTGGGACCACTTGAAAGGTGATTTATTTGTCCCTGGGCCAGCAGAAGGTTCCATGTAGGTGAAAATGGATGTTTGGCCAGTTGAAGAGAAATGAAATGAGACCCGCAGGCTGACTTATTTAGTGGAAAGAGGTAAGTAACTTAGGAACATTATATCATTCTACATGCTGACGACATGGAGGTCTGGATGATTCATGTCCCTCAGAGATACACATGGACTTACATACGATCTACTGGAAGGAAGAGGGTAGGAACACAATAAAGAGAATGGGCACGTGTGAGCCTCTCAGTGCTATGCCTTGTGCTATACGCTTTACATATACTTACTCATGGAGTAATTACAGTAGTCCAGTGAAGACTGTTACAATAGTTCAATGAGATTAGAAAACATGTTCAGAATCACAGAGCACCGAGTACCACCAGCACTTGTTTTGTGCCAAGTTTGGGCTGAATCAAAGGAATCATGGGGTTGCCAGTGATTCAGACACTTGGCTTTATCTTGTCCCTTCCTTTGGGGAATAGTGTCAGGCACCACTTTCACGATGAAACTGATTTTTTGATGAGAAAATAAGAGCCTAGAGAAACTCAAGATAAAAATGAATGAAGATATGTTTTGAGTCCTGGCTTTCCCACTGCCCAGTCCAATGTTCTTTCTACCACACTCTAGTTGTCAGGGATGAGGTAGGGGACTGCAAGACATATGTGATGGACCATGTTTAGGACTGCCTGTCAGAGAAATGGGTTCTAGCTCAGTCTGATAATGTGACTATCTGCAATCTGGCCTTTCACTTCTTTGCACCTCTGTTTCCTCATCTATCAAATGAGGAAGCTGATCTAGAAGATCTCCAAGGTCCATTGCAGCTTGAACATTCCATTATTCTATTATCTTTGTGCTCTGATAAGTAGAAGCATGTAGCCCTGGGCTTATTAATATTAACTGGGACAAACAAGTGAAATTACTTTATGAAAATCGAGCTGTGGTTGCTGCTTGGAGCCAAATCTGTCTTATGAGGCTCACTCTAAGCATTGGTAATGGGGTTGCTGATGGCTCCTTGGCCAGGGCCCATGAACGCCCTGCAGTTTCACTTTCTAGTCAATGCCAAGGGTGAGTGTCCTCCATAGACACATGAAATTGAGGCACAACGCAGTTTAAGTGAAAGGAATAAATCAAATCAGTCACATTTAGCCTGACTCATCTTTTATCCATCTCCTTCCCAATGCTTGCTCAGTGCAGCTCTGCTCAAAGGTTATCCCTTCCTAGAAATGGCCCCTAGAAGGCTCAGCCCACACTGATAGGTTAGTTCTTTGAAAACTCAGAGTTCCTGCTCTCTATTTTCTTATCATTCCTAGTCTGGAGCTCAGGCATGTCTACATGTTTCAGTATCCGAGATCTGTAATGAAGATCCTTTGTGCCAGGGCAACGTTTTATGCTTTTGGGAGGATAAACATGGAAGGCCACAGACTTCCTATTTGACCTATATTGCCCTGTTCGCCAAGTGTATCTTAATGCTCCGCTCTTGGGTTCTAACAGAAGATGCTTCAAGAACAACTGCACAAAGTATTTTAAGGCATATCCTGTAGGAATTTTGCTAAGGCTACAGCTAAGTTGATCTCTCAGTACCCCCAATATTAAGTCCTATGAGAGAGATTTTGTTTCACCATTTAATTTCAGGAAAATAGCCAACCTCTTTTGACCACCATTTTGTTAATAAGAGTTGTAAACTGACAGTGCCTCCCCGTTTGTTCTGGCTTCAGGGAAGCCCAGGTCAAATAAAAAAAAAAAAAAATCAATACAGTGTTTCTTATTCCATTTGATCTGTGTATTTTTCATTTGGTCATGGCAGTTCTCAGTTTTATTTATACTTTCTCTGATCCTGCTTCTCTAGTCTTATTTATATTCTCCCACCGTATATCAGAAATTTCCTTTTAATTTGCCACAAACATTTTTTAAAGTTTATTTATTAATTTTTAAAAGACAGAGAGCCAGGGGCAGAGAGCAAGAGAGAGTCCCAAGCAGGCTCCGTGCTCTCAGCACAGAACCGGACATGGGGCTCCCTCTCACAAACCGGTATCATGACCTGAGCTGAAATCGAGAGTCCAATGCTCAATCGACTGAGCCACCCAGGCACCCCTGCACCAAATTTCTTAAAAGGAGGTGAAATACAAGGAAATACATAAATAAAATCCATTATTTCCTTGAATTTGAAATGCCTAGCATCATGCCCGAAATTCAGTCGGTACTCAATAAATGCCTATTGCTTGTTTTACAGGGAAACACGTTTCACCTCAGAAAGCCGCAGTTTCCGAGAGTGAGAGCTGTGTAAAGAACAACTGTGTGGTTCTGGTCACCAGGGGTTCTGTGAATATACTGGGTAGGCACTTCGGCTAACTCCATCTCTGTTTCCTTCACTATAAAATAAGAGCAGTAATATCTCCCTTTGGGGTGAATAGTATATGAGCTGGTGCACAGGAAGCACTGAAGCTTTTGGGGGAAAAAAGGAGCCATTAGTATTGAAAAGGATTCACGCATTGAAAGCGATCTTGTTAGTTTAAGATTAACTTCCAAACCTGACTGTCCTGTTGAGTTAGCGAGCTCTGTTATCAGAAGAATCACAGACTAGGAGTCAACAATCAATCCTGCTTGCTTGGCTATTGTGAGGGGTTTTTAAATAGCTGATGAGGGGCTGAATGAGGTAATCTTTAGGCTTCCTTTCAACCCCAAAGTACATGATACTGGGGTTTCAAATCCATTCAGTCAGAGGCAGCATAAGGGTGTTGGGGGGGGGGGAAAGACTGTAATGTCATTTTATTAGAAGCTTTTAGGGGCACCTGGGTGGCTCAGTTGGTTCGTTGCCAACTTTTGCTCAGGTCATGATCTCAGAGTTCATGAGTTCAAGCCCCATGTTAAGGCTCTGTGCTGACAGCTCAGAGCCTGGAGCCTGCTTTGGACTCTATGTCTCTTTCTCTCTGCCCCTCCCCCGTTCATGCTCTCTCTCTCTCTCTTAAAAATGAATAAGCATTTATAAAAGAAGTTTTTGAGCCTCCTGAGTGGCTCAGTCAGTTAAGTGTCCGACTCTTGATCTAGGCCCAGGTCATGATCTCATGGTTTGTGAGATCAAGGCCGCGTGGGGCTCTGTGCTGACAGTGTGGAGCCTGCTTAAGATTCTCTCTCTCTTTCTCTCTCTCAAAATAATAAATAAACTTAAAAAAAAAAAAGGCTCTCTCTTCTTTCATGTCTACATTTCACTTGGGATCTTATCAATGACTCTTAAAGCATTTTCCAGGGAAAATCACCCAGGAAGAGAAGACTTGAGAAAATGTCAGAGAGTGCTTCATGCCTTGCTATCTATCGGTAAGTAAAGAGCTGCTAGCTCTATGGCTTGCCAAAAACAAGTTGGCAACTTGATTATTTCCACTAAGGCGCAGACAGCACACTTCAAACAAGGGAGCTGTCTAGAATGCCTGCCAAATGTGATGGACATTCAAGTTTCATTACTGTCAACCTCACACCGAACTGCTCCATTATGCACCCCCATTATTTTACAGTCTTTTGATGGTGGTGTCCTTCAGAAAATGTGCCTCATCTAGGAGAAAAAAACCACATCAGCTCTCTATATTTTGGCTGGAATGACCCTAAAATTGCAGGTCCACAATGCAACCATGGTAACTATCTTCCACTGACCTTTGTCTGAGGAATTGACCTGAGTGGGATAGAATTATTAAGAGGTGGAGAATGCTCCAGAAATATAGAAGGCATAACGTGATTTCATGATTTATAAAATGGATTGTTCTTTTTCATGAAAATCGCAGAATGGGCAACTGTTGTAGATGCTGGGGTTGTGGATGTCCCTCCAGGTAGTCTACAATGTAGATGGTCCAAAGGCACCTGCATCCGAATAGAGACAAAATGGCAGTCTCTGTAATAAAGGATGGGTTTCAATGTACTATTCCTGGGTAGTCAATACTTTGGTTGGACACAGGACTGGCAATCTCTCATTGGTAGAGCCTCTTGAACTGTGAGTGGGCAGGACTGGTGGCAAGCAGTGGCAAACTATGCCCACTATGTGGCCATCCACATATACCACTTGGTATAAATATTTAAGAGTTTCAAGCTTGCTCAGCAGGTCCCAGGCTAGGGCTTTCATAAAGCTCTTTTTTTGGGAGATTCCCCAATCTTTTGAGGAAAAGGGGAAGAAAAGTTAGAGGGCAGGGGTGCCTAGGTGGCTCAGTTGGTTAGGCAATGGACTTGTGACTTCGGCTCAGGTCATGCTCTCATGGTTTGTGGGTTCAAGCTCCACATCAGGCTCCATGCTGACAGCATGGAACTTGCTTGAGATTCTCTCTCTCAAGAATAAATTTAAGGAAAAAAAAAAAAAAAAGACACATTAGAGAAGAAGAAGGCAACTATAGCTCTCTCTCTCCTCCCTGGAAAATCATAAAATGGACAACTAAATCCAGTGACGCTGGTCCTAAGGAGAATGCTGGCCCTGAAAGCCACGTCATCCTCCTCTGGCTTCTGTGTGTGCTGCCTTGCCTCCTCCCTCCACACATCCCCTGCTACATCTCAGAGAGAGGAGACAACTCGGCTAGGATATAGTGTATGATTCTGAATTTGTAGCAATGTCAAAAAAGGTGACTATGAGGTTGTCTATTTTCTTCAGTTCTACTTATCTTTCCTTACTTGGGACTAAAACCTCATCAAGGTTGATCAGGTCAAAGGAAAGAGACACATGAAGTGATTTCTGCAACGGTGACATTAGAATTCAATCAGATATTTGGCCAAGACTTGCTATTATTCATAATTTCACTGATAAGGTAGTGAACAAGGCTAGGGTTATTGTCATCAGCTGAGTAACCAGGTGCTGTTCATTGAGATATTTATTTATACACATTTTAATGTTTATTTATTTATTGATTATTTTGAGAGAGACAGAGACAGAGCGTGTGTAGGGGAAGGGCAGAGAGAGAAAGGGAGACACAGAATTCAAAGCAGGCTCCAGGCCTTGAGCTATCAGCACAGAGCTCTACGTGGGGCTCAAACTCACAAACCGTGAGATCATGACCTGAGCTGAAGTCAGACGCTTAACTGGCTGAGCCACCCAGGCGTGCCCCTACTGAAATATTTATTGAATTACCATCATGTGCCAAGTAGCATGCTAAGTACTGTGAGGGTATTTAAAGGTAAATTAAATGTAAATCCTGTGCTCAAATTAACTGTACTAAGTGAGGAGAGATTAGGTACCTACTTATATAGCACGAAGGTAAGAAGTGCATCTAAGAGTCATAGAATTTTGGGGGATTTTAGCAGGGACACTGATGTCTTCTTTATACAGTTATCTCCCGGAATGCATGAAAGAGGCTACTTACATGCTGGTCCTTGAAGGATAAAAAGAAACTGGCCTTGAAAAATGGTGGTGGTGCCGTGACAAGTGGCATCAATGATAAGGCACAGAGGTGGTTAGCCAGCTGATGTCTGTGTCCTGAAGGCTAAGGAGGCACTTTGCTATTCCATCATGTAGTCAGCTTATGGCTGTGTGTGTGTGTGTGTGATGCTCCTTTTGCACAGAAACCTGCTTAATGTCAGGGAAGTCTAAGACCTGGCCAATCGCCTGAGCTTCCCACCTTCCAGTGAGCATTCTGGTCTCCTCGATGGTGACACTTTTATGCTGGCTCAATTCCTCACCATCGGTAGCCACAGATGGGTCACTTGCAGAATCGGTTCACCATCCCTGTGACATTAGAATATGCCTGTCTCTGGCCCTCATGGGAGATACATCCTAACCACATTGTTCTTTTCCATGATAATCAACACCATCTTCTGCAGGAAATTATTTTTTAAGCAACGTTTTAGTGTTTTCATTTACCCCTCCATTCCTATCATGAAGACATGCCAGAGCTTACTGGTTTGCCAGAAAACTCAAGCTGGAAATGTTCAGCCTGATTCTCTTTCCTCCAAAGTGAGATTTTTTGGAAACAGCACATTAGAACAAGCATGGGAATGGGGATTACAATGGACTTCCAGGCACAAGAGTTCAGGTTTAGGAAAAAAGATGGGCCGAGATCTAGGCAACAGAAGTTTTGTACATTTTCCCAAATTACACTCCTGCTATAGATCAAAGTTGTGAGTATGTTTGTGTGTGTGTGTTTTCACAAAACCACACCAAAGCACACATTTGGAGGCCAAACCCTCCAAGGGCACTTAAGACGTATTTGGTAACTTTCCTGTTAAATTTGGAGTTCATTTGGCAAGGCCAAGGTGTACGAAATAATGACTTCACTGAACCATTGCCCTAGCAAACAAAGCATCGCTTATGGGACCAGAGGACTATATCTACACGAGGTCTGAAGTACTTTATGAGCACGATTTATTTCCAGAGATCATGAGGAGCCAGATTACCCATAATGCCACTCATCAATAAGTATCGGCAAGTCAGATTTTGACTCCTCCACTTTTTTTCTACCTTGTTAAAACCATTCAGCCCAGGAGAGTTAATGAGGGGAATGCTACGCCTACATCCTAAAGGCTGGCTGGTTTTCCCACTAAAAACCTTCTCCCTTTACAGGAATGGCTTTCCTTTCCAACCTCACCAGGTTCAGAGTCTTTTATGTAGTCACTTTCTATAAACCACAATCATGTATAATTAACAACTTGAAGGATGCAATGTAGCAACCTAGATTGCATCCTGAAATGGAAAAAGGACATTAGTGTAAAAACTTATGAAATCCCAATCAAGTCTTAACTTTACTTACTATCTACGTGTCAGTGTTAATTTCTCAAGTTTGCAAATGAATCACAGTTATGTAAGAGTTAATATTAGGGTAACTGGGTATCATCTCTGTAGCTCTTTGAAAATCTAAAATTATTCCAGGGGCACCTGGCTGGCTCAGTTGGTTGAGCGTCTGACTCCTGTTTTCAGGTCAGGTCAATGATCTCACGGTTTGTGAGTCCAAGCCCCAAATCGGGCTCTGGGATGACAGCATGAAGCCTGCTTGGGATTCTCTTTTTCCTCTCTCTCTCAAAATAAATAAATAAATAAAAATATTTTAAAATTATTCCAAAGTAGGGGCGCGTGGGTGGCTTAGTCAGTTAAGCGTCCAACTTTCACTTAGGTCATGATCTCACAGTTGGTGGGTTCGAGCCCCGCGTCGGGCTCTGTGCTGACTGCTAGCTCAGAGCCTGGAGCCTGTTTCAGAGTCTGTGACTCCCTCTCTCTCTGACCCTCCCCTGCTCACGCTGTCTCTCTCTCTCCCAGAAATAAATAAAACATTTAAAAAAAATAAAATTATTCCAAAATAAACAGTTTATTAAAAAACATTCTAGATGAACTTATGTTTTAGACAGCAACTCACTGGCAGTGCTCTAAGGAAATCACCAGACCAGGAAGCGAGTATAACATAGCAGAGAGGTCTAGGAGAAGCTCAATATCTGAGGCCCTGACACCTCAATATCTGTGAATGAAGATGCGGTTCATTCATAGGCAGGGTGACTCTTGCTGCACTCAATGCTAGTATCACTGCAGGTTGAACTGTCATTCCAGTTAGTTCTCTTCTACCGCAGAATATAAGGTCATTATTCTCTGGCTCCCGAGAACACAGACTATCAAATTCAACTCCTTAGCACGGCACACAGGTCCTTAACCTTTGCTCATCTCTTGTATTCTTCTGTTTGCTGTTTCACAAGCACACATATTGTTCCATGCTATATGCCTTTCGCCTGCTCTTTTGACCTCTTTGAATATCCGTTTGTATCTTTCTCAGCAGGGTAATCCCTAGTCATTTTTTCTTTGTCTTATATTTATTCCCAGTCCTTTATTTACAGCCTCTCACCTTTCTCCATCCTTCCTTCTTCTTGGTTTTTTTCCATGATCTTTCCCTTCCCCCAACCTCAACTGGTTCCTCTCCCCAATCCATGATCAAATTGTTCATTCCACATCCTGAACGTCTACCCAACATCCTCTTCACCAGATGGTGGTCTTTTATGGGTAAAGGCTGTGTGTGTGTGTGTGTGTGTGTGTGTGTTTTCCAATATTCTAATCTTTTAGTTAAGTATTCAGCACAAAGTAGGTTATAGGAATAAATGAATTAATGAATAAAACAGTCACACCACTTAGATCTATTCCAAAAGTATGCATGTACTTCTAAGGCCAGGAGGACTTGGTATTAAACATTAGATGTTATTTCTACAGGAATAATTTCCAAATACACTCATACAATTAGTAGTGAGCTCACACGTTTCAGTAGTACTAACAGTATGTACACAGCATTTTGCAGAATGACATAATGAGAATGACAACATTTTATGACTAAGTACCAGATAATGAAAGATAATTAATTAATGCACTGCTAAGATAAATGACTATAAGAACTTGGGGGGAAAAACCCTGCCATAGCTATTATGTTTCCAAGTTGGTTCTGGAATATAAAGTAGCTTTTACTGAGCAACTCTCATATCCAATTAGCTGTATTAGCTCTATTAAATTGGGATGCAAGTAGAAATACCCCAGCTGCTGTTTTAAACATCCCCAAATAACACATTCTGGAGCAAAAAGCAAATACTGTAGGTAACTGCCAGGTGCAAAATACTAGGGAATTGATCTTTGCATAGTAATTCATGAAAGAAGGGGCAAGGACAGACTGCAAAGCAGTCTGTCTATCCTTCTAGGCATATTTGTCTACTAGCTTTGCGAAGACTCCACCTAAAACAAATAAAGTAGTTTTCAATGTCAACATTAATTTTACCAAGCCAAGGCATCAGGTCCTAAAGGCGGCAGGGGGTGGGGAGAAGGGGGAGGGGAGGAGAAAAACCTAAACCAACTGTTTATTTTGCAGCTAGCATCCACCCCATATTTGGTAAATGCTCAAGAAAATTGATAAAAATCTCATTTTATGAGTTCACTGCTCATAAAATTCGTGTATTTGAACGTTACATTTTATAGGTTTTGGAGGAATAGCTTATTCTAAACTGCTGCTTATTTGCAGGCTGAAGCCACAGTTCCCAGGGCATAGCTGCTCAAGTTACACATTTCTTTTTGTCATTCATTTTTTCAAAACTATGTGTCAAGCACCTACATCAAACTATGTGCTAAGCATTGTTCTACATGCTGGAAATACAGTAGTAAACAGGATAATGTACCCAGCAGTGTAGCCTGACATTCGAGCTCAGGTGTTGGCAAATTTCTTTTGTAAAAGGGTCAGGAAAGTAAACGTCTTTTGGCTTTGCACCCAGACCGTCTTTTGCAGTACTCAACCTTGCCATTTTGGTAAAAGTGCAGTCATAGACAGTATATAAAAAAATGAATGTGGCTGTATTCCAAGAAAACCTTCTTGATATAAACAGGCAGGGGCCCATATTTACCTTTGCAAGCCATAGTTTGCAAGCTTCTGTTACAGTTCATGAAATTTATTATCAGTCACTAGAATGAAATAGTAGTGCTACAGAATTTATCGAATGGCTTATAGAATTACAGAAATTCAGTGCTGAAAGAGGACATGCACTTATTTTAACCTTATTTTCCCTTCATGTGGCAATATCGAGGTTCAGAGTGTGGCCTTTAGAGTTAGCCTGCCAGGATTCAAATCCTGCCTTTTCCACTCACCAAAGGCAATTTGGGGCATGTTACTTAATCTCTCTCGGCTTCATTTTTATCATTGATAAAAGGAAGGTAATAATAATATCTACATCTCAGGAGGCTCTTGAGATAACCCAGATAAATACTGATCAAGGCACATGGTGCACAGGAAACTCACAAGTTCTAGGTACATATGACAACAACAAGAACAATAATGATGGAACAACAACAGTTGTGAGGTTCAGAGAGGAGACATGACTTGCCTGTGAGTACCCTGAGGGGAACCCAGGGAGCGTGCCTTCCAAGGACCTGTCTGAACCACGTGACCCATGAGTAATAAAAGCTGGCCATGTCTACAGACAGTAGCAAAACTTAGTCCAGTTCTCCAAGAAAGCTTAGGGCTGCCCTCTGATGTATGGAGAGGGATTCGGGGAAAAAAGGACTACCCTAAGCCCTTGGTTAGAAAGGTATGTGCTATTGTCTCATCAATATGTTCAACAGTGAGGTTTCCAGGGGTAACTGAGGGAAGAATATGGCCATTCAGAGAATAAATTTCTTAGGAGAGGCCTAAGGTGGATAAGAGAACCCAGTTCCCACACGCACAAAGAAGGCCAGGACTTCTGTACATTTACTGTAAACTGGAATGCCTGGATGAGGTTCAACGTTTTGGCTTCTTCTACCTGGCAGTGTGTTCTGGGAGACCACCCAATGAGCATTTTGAAATATTATTTTTCACGATAATTATTTTCAACCTTTTGCTTGTTTCACTTTAGGATCAGGTTCTCCAAAAACTCTTCTGAAGACCACAGTTGCTCAGGCTATTTAATGAAAGTTATCCTCAGGGGAAGAGAAGAGCCAGAGCTGTGAAAGCCAAGGGTTTTGTGCCTTCATACACCACTCCTTCTGGAGGCCCACATATGTCTGCTATTTCAAGCAAATCAATCCACAACAGCATAAAGGTTCTCTCAGGGAACTTTAAGCTAAATAATTGTGAGTGTGACAGAGTGAAGAAAATTAATTTCTTGAGGTTGGCCCTCCCCTCAAAATTGTTTTTCTGAGGTTGGTGTTTTCTGGGATCTATCATTTGTGGGTTCTGACAGGAAGTAGGAGGGCTAAAAGACCATCACACGGTTAGAATCAGTAGAATTATCCTTTTGACAAATGGTTTAGCTGACTAGAGACATCTGGGTCACTTTGGCCTTGAATTTGACTTTAAGGTCTTTGTTCCCAAGCCAAAGACAATGGTCACTATTGAAGTCTTATATATCACTGCACTTGTGCTCATACACACCATTCCTCATCCACTTTTTTGGGGGGAGGGTGCAGGGGGAGGTTATATACTTATTATATATAAGAGACTTTAATGATCAAAAGGTATTTGGACACCACTTTGGGAACTACCTCCACTGTTATTTACACATCCACCCCGTAGACTCTTCTTCTCAACTTCCTTTCAGAAGGATGTGGCAGATTTGTATTGCGGAGCTCATGGAGGAGATGGGACGCTCCGGGTGAAGGGAACAGGAGGGCAAGGCACAGAGCTGTGCATCAGAGGCACATGGTTGGGACCCCTCAGAACAGTTCTGGAGGGCAGGTGCGCAGGGAGAAAGTCAGTCGTCTGGTGAAGCTGAGCAGTTCTCCCTGACTGCCCTGGAAGATCACTGAGAACTGAGAACAGTAAATTATGTAGAAATAACTGGGTGGAGGAAAGCTGAAGAGAGTCACAAAGGAAGGTCGGAGGTACCCAGAGTAAGAGGTAAGTCCACCAGAGTCCGTGTCACTCAGATCCCTGTGCTGGAAATCTTCCCCAAAGGCGGTAGAGACTGGGTTTTAAGGTGGCAGACCCTCTTGCTGACCAGAATACTGTAAGACATTCTTGCTTTCTTTCCTGTTTTAATTTTTTTCTATTGTAGTTTTATCTATCATCTATCTACCTACCTACCTACCTACCTATCATCTACCTATGTATGTATCTATGTATCTATTTAATTCCAAGTTAGTTAACATAGAGTATCATAATAATTTTCAGGAGTAGAATTTAGTGATTCATCACTTACGTATAACACCCAGTCCTCATCCCAACAAATGCCCTACTTGATGCCCATCATCTGTTTAGCCCATCCCCCCACCCAACTCCCTCCAGCAACCCTCAGTTTCTTCTCTGTATTTAAGAGTCTCTTATGGCTTGCCTCCCTCTCTGTTTTTATCTTATTTTCCCTTCCCTTCCCCTATGTTCATCTGTTTTGTTTCTTAAATTCCACACATGACTGAAACAATATGATAATTTTCTTTTTCTGGCTGACTTATTTCCCTCACCCACTTTTAAAACCTTTGTTATCAGATCAAGGCAATGTGGGAGAGTCACATGACTTCAACCAACCTATGTATTACACTCGCTGAGATGTTTGTTCATTTTGTTTTTGGAAACCATTTGGAAGATTTGCATATTAGCACTTCCAGGAAGTTTTCAAAAAGCAATTCTATCTAGCATTCATGATTCAAATATTAACTTGTTTAATATACATGTATGGGAAATCTTCTACATCTAGGAGTTACGTCACAAAAACACAGTTCTTTCTGCAAGGATGAGTGAGTCTGACAGACACTCAGTTACAATTCAACACACTAAGTGCTATTACAGAGGTATATACAACTCTGGGGAATATGGCTAAGACCTTTTAGAAGAAATGCCATCTGGATCTGAGGGTGAGAATCAGTTAAGCAAAGAAACTAAATGGGAAGAATGTACATGTGCAGGGATGCTAAAATTTCTTGGAATCTAATATAATCTTACTAAAAATTGGAAGCTTATATGCCCGTCACCTGCTTCAGTGTGGTTCTTATTCCTCTTATATATCCCTATCTCCCCAGGGCCTACCATAGTGCCTGGTATTTTGTAAGAACACTATAATGATGTTGAATGAATGAATGCTCTTGCCTTTTTTTGGCAAGCATTCCTCCCTAGGAAATAAGTTCTCTGGGAATAAGGACTGGGATTATTTTATGTGATTCTAAGATATCTTAGGATCCAGTGGATTTAGCTGGTGATTAAAAAACAATCAAGGTTTAGACAAGGGTTACAAGCCAATTCAATGGACAAAGAAGAGCCTTTGAACAAACGGTTCAATGACAACTCTGAGTCAAATGCAAAAGAATTAAACTGGACCCTCACCTCACACTGCACACAAAAATTAACTTAAAATGAATCATAGACCTAAATATAAGAGCTGAAAACTATAAAACCCTTAGAGGAAAATGTAAGATGAATCTTTATGACTTTGGATAAGGCACTGGTTTCTTAGACTTGACACCAAAAGTCTAACTGACAAACAGAAAATATAGATAAATTAGACTTCTACAAAATTAAAAATATTTGTGCTTTAAAGGAAATAATCAAGAAAGTGGAAAGACAACCCACAGAATGCAAGAAAATTTTGACAAGTCATATATCAGATAAGGGATTTGTTTCCAGCCTATATAAAAAGATTTACAACTCTTTAATAAAAAGACAAACAACCCAGTTAAAACATTTTACCCATTTCTCCAAAGAAGATATAGAAAAAGACAACAAGCTCATGAAAAGATACTCAATATCATTAGAGACTATGCAAATCAAAACCACAAAAAGTTATCATCTCACACCCATTAGGAATGACTAAATAAAAATAACAAACAGTGACAAGTGCCAGAGAGTATGTGAAGAAGGTGAAACCCTCATACTTTGCTGGCAAGACGGTAACATGTTATAGCCCCTTTGGAAACGAGAGGGCAGTTTTTGAAAATGTTAAACATAAAGTTACCGTATAACTCAGCAATTCCACTTCCAGGTATATGCCCTAAAAACCTAAAAACACATGTCGATAGAAAACCTTGTATATGGATACCCATAGCAACATTATTTATAATAGTTAAAATAATGGAAACAGTCCAAAGTCCATCAACTGATGATTGGCTAAACAAAATGTATGCATGTCCATACAATGGAATATTCCTGGGCAATAATAAAGGAATGAAGTATTCACACATATAACCTCAAAAACAGGGTAAGTGAAAGAATCTTACAAAGAACACATATGGTATGTATGATTCTATTTGTATAAAATATCCAGGTGAGCAAATCCTCAGAAACATAAAGATTAGGGTTGCCAGGAGCTTTAGGGAGGGGGGGCAAGAAGAATGATATGGGGTTTCTGGATACTGGGTTTCTTTCTGGAATGATGGAAATACTCTGACATTAGATGGTGGTGATAACTGCACACCCTGTGCATATACCATTTAACTGTGAACTCACAAACGGTGAATTTATGGTATATGAATTATATCTCAAAAAAGCTGCCATTAAAAGAAGATCATGGTAGATGTTAGCAGCCTCATGATAATCATCACTGTCAACATCACTGTGGCGAATGCTACAAAGCACTCATGCCAGTTGAGAACTTTACAAGAACTGCTGATTGGATTGGATTTCATAGAGACTTTAGCCCACGGGACTTTTTTTCTTAATAATTTTTTCTAATGTTTATTTATCTTTGAGAGAAAGAGAGAGTGCCTGCATGCACAAGGGTGAGTGGGGGAGGGGCAGAGAAAGAGGGAGACAGAATACAAAGCAGGCTCCAGACTCTGAGCCTGACACGTGTCTCAAACTCATGAACGGTGAGATCATGACCCGAGCCTAAGTTGGAAACTTAACCAACTGAGCACCCAGACACGCTGGGGACTGTTTTAAAGCAGCCTCTTCCGTCTTCCATCTCATTCACCTTGGCCTAGAATAGAATTCAGTACACATTTTCTGACTATTATAGAAAAGCTACTGTCTTTTCTCAATTTGAGAAATAACCAAGTGTTTTTAATGAAAACACCAAAGTTCACCCTAACCTGCATGAATCCATTTCGAAGCTTAAAACTCATTAACAATTAGAGATCATACTCACTTGTGCTCATTCCTTAAAAGCTCAAGTAAACTCAACAACTAAAATCCTGCAGTCAAAGCAATAAAAGGGAGATTTCACTTTTATGCTATGGAATTACATATGAATGTACCCACAATTTCTTTGCTTTACAGATAATAGCAAAATTGCCTAAATCATACCAGCAGTGCTCTAATGAGACCTGATTTGAGTTCATTTCTATTCAAGGCAAACTAAAGGTGTAAAATGCCCTACTTCTAACGGCTCACCATAGTACCCAAACCTTAAAAATGGATTCCCCTGAAGTAAGTTTGGGCTGCTGAAGAGTCGAGCATGGAGCTTAAAGTAGTAAGATTTTCCAGTGTTCAGGAGGGCGGAGTGACCTTCTCCTGACCAGCACTCACCCTCTTGGGATGCAACCAGAGCTGCCGATTCGGCATTGCTTTGTTGGTGGCTGGTGTAACTGAGAAGGGAGGAAAACTGGAGTTCAAGAAACTGAAGACGTGATGAAAATGCCTTGCTCCTTTGTGGGTTCACCTTCTCATCCTATGGTGGTCGAGTTTAAGTCATTTTCTGAGGCCAGTCCTGGTCCCTGGCAGGCTGTGCTTAGAAGAAAGGTCTACTCCTCTACAAGCAACTGTTCAGCTACATGGCTAAATCCCAACTTCTTACCACCGCTCAGACCTTTGTCTGAAAATCTGGGTCCCACAAAAGCAGTATCAGAAACAACATTACTATAGTGACCTACTGTGCATATTTTTCCAGATGAAGTAACTTGTGCCCAGAGGTAAGGTCCCCAAATAACTGCAGCAGATTGGTTAAAAGAAAATTCTCATTATGCAGCCTCCCTGTGGGTATCTAGAATGGGTGCCTCGTCTTAACAATCTTTCGTCTTTGTTTTCTTAATTTGAGCTCTTTGGATTCCAGAACTCTAGACCTCCACTGTGGATCTATCTGCTCCTTCAGTCCCAACCCAGCCACTCACCTGTCAGCTTGAACAAGTCTCGGGACAGGACTCAGACATCTCTAATGACCCTCTAGCTCTTGAAGTCATGCATTTTGAGATCCAGTTGCCCTTGGCCCTCTTGGCTATCTAGTCCTTCTACTGCCCATGTTCCTGTGTGACAAGATCAGGCTGTCGCCCTGTGTTAGAAGCACATGCTTCATCTCCACTAAGCAGCCGCAGAGAATAGTCACCTGTGCTTTGGAGGGTACCATTATCAAGAACAAGGGTGACCACAAGGGTCATGGGGCCCATAGTGCTGAGTTTAAATCCTGATTTGCTAGTTGTTAGCCAGGTAAGTGTCAGGGAAGTTGTTTTGTTTTCTTTTTAGCTTTCCTGAGCCTTGGTTTATTGGTTTGTTCACTGGTAACATGAGAATAGTCACAGTACCCACTTTATGGAACTAGTGGGTAAGAGTATGTGAGGTGATGTATATAAAGCACTTAGAACGAAGACTGGTACACCGCAAATGCTCAGAGATATTAGCTGTTGGTGTTATGTGGAGAACCAAAAGCAAACAACTCTCAAAAGGCAGTAAGATAACACGCCCAACAACTAATTAGATGCAACCTCATCATCTTATAAAATGCACTATGTATATAATTCGAAGCATTTTCCCAAGAAGGACATTTAGTTTCTATGATCAGTTATTTAGATTACAGACTCCCAAGTGTGAGGGCTCACTTTAAGACCATATGAAGTAACATCAGTGGACAGCAGACAAAAGAAGAGATCAGTAAAATCTATCTCTGACAGCCTGATAGAATTGGGATTTAGGGTCAGGCTCTGGAAATTCCTCATAGACAGAGAGGAAATGTTTTGAAATTTTATTTGGCAGAAACAAATAATTTTGTTTTACACTACTTGTAAAATAGGACGCAAACATAAACCTTCCACCTCTAAGTGTCATTTTGGAATACTATTTCCTAAAAACAAATAAATATCATCATGACTGTGGTATCGTCATCTGGGTCGCTATAAGAAGGAGATTTATGAAATCTGTGACTGCATTTCCTGTTAACATGTTTGATGAAAGAAATCTACGCCATCACCCATGGGTCCCCTAAGAGGGCCTGCATGCAGAACTTCTAGATAAAAATATAAGAAGCAGATATGCCTCCCTCCAAGACTGAAATGTTTTCTTCTGACCGATTATATCTGCTGTTACTCTTCAGTGTCCAGGAATATTTACGGCTCAATTAACTGACAACCCTGCAGGTCCATGGGCCTATATGTCCCCATTCTCCTACCCCCCCACCCTGTCCCTTGAACTGGTCCTGATCCAAACAACAATCTCCAAGAGGCTAGAGATGTTGCCATTTCTGTAGGTTAAAAACCCACTGAATTGCAACAACTTCATTTGCTTCAACCTATTTTTACCATTTTTTTTTTTTTTTAGTTTATGGCTATGTTGTAGGCCAGCTCAAGGCCTCTGTAAAAAGAGATAAGAGATAAATAAAATGAAATAAATAATGGTCTGATTTCTACAGACATTAGAATGATGAAACAAAAGATTAAATTTCATATATTTCATATATTTTCTGCTTTGAGAAAACTAGGAATACAAAATAATTCTGCCACTGGGGTTAATTTTTTCCTCCCTTTAATTACAGGATTCCCTCCCTTAAATGAAAATGGAGGCCTTAAAAATATACATATTTTGCCATTCAACCATTCATTCAACACCTCAGCCACTATCTTCCATCCCCCATTTTAACCTTGAGGCCTCTTCCTCGGCTCCCCCACCCCCACCCCCAGGGCTCTTTAAAGCACCTCTTGAAAAGCACTGATGTGAAGTAATAAACATTAATTAGGAGAGAGGTGGGAACAATGGCCAGCACTCCACCTTCCTACAATGAGTCTTACTGACTCTTCACCAAGACCTTGAGACCCGTGATCTCTTTATTACTGTACTGTCAGTCTGGTCTCTGCTGTTTTAGCTGCACTTGCTTGTCTTCCCCCTGGGCGCCTAAGCTCCGGGGACCTCCTGCACTGCACCCTCCCTGGGCACACCCACCATGGCTGTCACCTCGGAGAGAGGTCTTCCCAGGACAGGGGCCCAGGCAACACACACTGAGCCGCCCCATCAGTGGCCCATGATTGTTCCAGAACACTGCAGTCAACACATCCCACTCTCTTGAAGTCCCCTGTCTCAACCACTGGATGAAACAATCATTTGAACATTCAGGAGAATTCACCACCTTTATTTAAAAAACCAGGACCCTGCTTCTACTAAAGGCTGGCCGTGAGAGCTGAGGCTCAAAGACACTGCAGAACACAAAATGGCCACTTTGCCACTGTCATCCCATTTTTAAATAACCCCCCTAGGCTTCCTTTCAAAAGGGAGCGAGTGAAAGATAAAGTGTTGGAAAACAGGGTGACTCCTTGGCGAAACAATAATTGCATTAAAAAGTGTCCTTGAGGCAGAGGGACCACTCAAGAAGGAAATAACACCTCAATCCAGGGGGCCATTCACCAAAGGGAGGTAACGTTTGAAGCTTTTTGCAAAATGTTTCCCTGCTTCTGTCTTCCCTTGTTCACCACAGGACTAGTGAAAAAGAAAGATGATGAATATGTTTATAAAAAAAGAACCCATTCAATAATTCATCACCTTGCTGCCGCACAATATAACTACTACAAAAGAAATTTGTTTTCCTACCCACTGACCATGAATGGGCACCTGAGACCTAACTATGGCTCAGAGCATTGTCCTCGTGTGCACGTGTTCCAGAACTGTCCTCGGCACGCTATCCAGGCCAGTACCCAGGTGGCACTTCCTCCTCAATTAGCCCTGCTATTCTTGCACCTATCACCTCTTCTGCCTCCCAATACAAAACACTGGCTATCACCCAAAGTTTTGTTTTGCGGCAACCATTAACATTTGCTAGACACAGAACTTTAGTTTGTTTTGCCTTAAAAGGGTGCTTTTCAACTGGGGGCAATTTTGCCCCCAGAGTACGTTTGGCAATCTCTGGTGACATGTTTGACTGATGCATCTGGGTGTGACAGTGGTTACTGGCATCTAGTGGGTAAAGGTCAAGGATGCTGCTAAATATTTTACAATGAGTACGACAGCTCTCACACCAAAGCACTGTCCTGCCCCAAATGTCAATAGTGCTGACACTGAGAAACTCTGGCCTAAAAGAAAAACGGTAATAAAAATCTGATGGGCCCATCTCTCATTTCACAGACAAAGATACAGAAGCCTAGGGAGGGATGGATGGTTAGATTGGGAGCAATATGCAGCCAGGTAGTAGCAGAGCCAAGCGTGGCATTCCGCCAGGTTAGCTGGTTGTATGGGCCTTCCCGAGGGCGTGTTTATTCTAAAAGGAATTGCTCTCAAAATGGCACTTAACCTCAGAAAAAAAGGATACATACTTAAATGTAATCTGTGATTATCTGTGAAAAGTAGGATTGCGCTCATTTTTCTCCTTTGTTCTGATATGTCCAGCCTGGATTTATTTGGTTTGTTGTTTTGATTTGCTTTCACAATAAGCACTTAGTGCTTTTATAAGCAGAAGCCATGACACACGGTTTTCACTTTAAAAGAATGTACAGAATAAAGTGAAATTTAGCTTGACTAGTTAGTCTTCATTGCTAGTAGGGCAGAGACCAGCATTCGAGGTGGTAGCATGATGTTGGGTGAGTGGTACAAATGGGGCTGTTTTCTAGGAAACAAACAGGTAACATACACTCAGACTCTTAAAAAGATTCAGTCTTTGATCATCCTGTAAGAAACTGGTCCCAAAGAAAGAATCGGAAAGATTTTCTTACCAGAATGTGAAGTGAAGCTTTCTTTATAATTAAAAAAAAAACAAACAACAACATTGAAAATAATGTAAATATCTAATAGCATGTGATTAGTTTAATAAATTCTAGCTTGGCTTAATAAACCAAATTACAGAAAAAGACAGTGTTAATCAAATACCACATATATGCAAACGATGGACTGCTATACAACTGCTAAAAGTCATGTTTTTATTGTTCTAACATTGGTGTCCCCATTGAACTAAAGTCTATGAGTCCAAGGATCTTGCCTTTTTTGATTCCTACTGGACTTCTGTATTCTTGGTAGGTATCTAAAAATTAATTTTCAATTGATGAACATGGTTACCAATGAGTGACATTATCATAACCTGTATCTTTTTATTTTTCTCTGTTTTTCAAAGATTCTCTAATGAGTTTGTTATTTTTATAAACAGAAAAGATTCTTTTGCTGTTGCAAAAAAATAAAAGAACGTAGTAGAATCTAAGTAAGGAAGGGAAAAAATGCAGTAGGCAAGGGCATCCGAAAGGACGTTCAGTACTTGGGAAGCCCGATCCATGACGCAACTGAGGGATGCAATGATACAGCTACCAAGGATTCAAAATATGGGGATTATAATAACCCACTGGACCAGCAGCAGTCAGTCCTTTTGTTATAACTGGTTTACTCTTTCTGCATTCTTCCCCCACTTGAGCCTTTCTCCCAGTGGTAACACCAAGAGCTAAAACAACAGAAAAGCCACAAATCAACAGACTCGTGTGGTCAGAGGCTCCAGTGGCCACAAGATCAGAGGCATTGTGGCAATGGAGGCTGGGGGTGCTTTTCAACTGGATGTGCGTCTGCAGCTGACAAATGGAATAAAAGAGCTATGCTGTGGCGCTCAAAATAGAACAGAAAAAAGTATCCCAAAGAGAGAGAGAGAGAAGAAGAAGAAAATGACACAGACATGAGAGGCTAGCTTCTGGAACAACCTAAAAAGACCAGTGTTAACCCAGACCCATGAGTATAATCCTCACAGCCTTTGTAGAACTTTTTTTTTTTCCCTTTTCACAAATGCCTCATTGGGACAGCAACCCTGAAAAATGCCATCTGCCCTTTTCTTGGAATGGCTAGATCCTTATGTCACAGGTAGGAAAAAAAAAAGTGTGATGGTGTTATATATTTGACACCTTGTGGTCATCCTGGTGGGGTGACCAAAGAAAATAAGCAAATCTCAAAGTATAAATCAGCATGTGTGTATGGAGAAAGAGTAGGAGAGTTACAGAAGGAAAGAAGAGAGGAGCAGAGAGAAACTGGGAGCATGTGCAGAGCTTACCAGAAGGAGTGGACCCAAGCAATCACTCCCTGGGGTAGCATGAGCTGGAATGGTCTGGAGTTTATGGACTCTGTCAAGGAACCTCTGCCCAAACCCTTTCTCTCTTGCCTTCTTTATTTCCCCGAAACATAGAGAAGCATCACAGTCCTTTTAACAAGAAAAAAAAAAATCCTTCATGTTCCAAATAGAAATAGAGCTCACAATGAAAATGGCTCCCCAAAGGGCATGTGAGTCATACATATCTCATCTTTCTCGAGCACAGGTTTTAGGGACATAGAAGAAGGGTGAGACAAAGGTGGGAGTCACTGAAGGTAGCAGGCCACAAAAACGAATGTGGCTTTCTTCATAGCTTGGTCCTAAAAAGCAGTCTTTCCCTTGATCCCATGCAAAGAACATACGTGATTGTGGAAGACAAAAGATGGCTCTAAGTTCTTTGGCATTCCTCCTTCTCAGAAGTGGGGTTGAGTTTTTCTCTCCTTGAATCTAGGCTGGCCTGTAATGCCTTCACCAGGAAAGTACAGCAGAAAACGAAGCTATGCCTGTTTGGGGCTCATTCTTTAAGAAGATTGGTGGCTTCCAGCATCTTGGAGCCCCAGACTGACATGTAAGAAATCCAACCACTCTGTGGGAGGGCCATGGGGAGGTAACTTAAGAACACATGAAGTGGGGGAGCCCAACTAAGCCCGAGATTTCCAGCTGTACCTGCCAAGCTACTGAACACACAAGTGAAGCCACTATAGACCCTTCAGACCAGCCTGGCTATAGGTGAAAACCAACAGTGACTCCACTTGATCAGCAGAATTGCCCGGCCTAGCTTTGTCTGAATTCCTAACCCATTAAAAATGTGAGACAGTATAAAATGGCTTTATTTGTAAGCTCCAAAGTTTTGGGGTAGCATGTTATATGGTAATAGATAGTCTAGGCAAGAGAGTTATACTGGCTGTTTATTTTCAATATGAGCTTTATCTCAGAAATAAATCTATCCATCCATCCATCCATCCATCCATCCATCCATCCATCCATCCACCTACTTCTATCTTCTATCTATCTACCTACCTACCTACCTATCTGAAATAAGATAAAATATAGTCTGTGCTTGAAATGTAAGACATAGCAAGTAGTATCCGTCCTGCACTGCCACTTGGCTAGTAGATGACTCAGGCAGTTATAATCCTCTTTGAGCCTCAATGTCCTCATCTGTAACACCGGGATAATGACCCCTACTTGGCAGAGTTGTTGTGAGTGTTATATGAGAAAGCAAACATAAAGCACGGAGCACAGCGCCTGGCTCACTGGCAGAGGCCTCCACAGTCTGTGATCCCCACACCACCCAACCCAGCCTGGCCTCCTGTGTCCGAATCTCAGCTAGTTTCTCTGCCACCTCATTTCCTGCACACTCTGACTTTTCCAGGCGACTGACTGCCTATTTGTCTTGTTTGTATCTCAACCCGACTCACTGCTAGAACTTTACCAAATAGAGGGCATCTTTAAAAGAATTCCATCTGGTATGCAGAAGGTCCTTAAAGGGAAAGGCAGACAAGAACTTAGTACATCTGGAGATAGCATTTCCCCAACTATATCAGACAGCATGATTTGATAGAAGGCAAGCCACCTAAACACCCATAATATAAACATTAAGAAAACCAAGAAAGATGTAGAGGGGCCCTGAAAATGGAGGTAAGAAAGAAAAACTCAGAAGGTTCTAATATGGGATCTAGTTACACGACTAGGCCGGGACCCCTCTGTAACTATTCCTCCATCTTGTCTCACAGCTCACTAGGGCTGAAGCATAAGTAGGTCTCAAAGGCTTGACACTGCAACATTTTGGCCTACAACCGAGTGCAGGGATATCCCACATGAAAGGACCAAATTCCATGCCTGGGTGGTTCCCGTGGAACCTTTCCTTACTCCTGCTTATGTTAAACTCCTTATAGAGTCAGCCTGCCAAGGGCCACCCAGTTATAACCATGGATTTCAATTCCTCCTGCAAAACATTTCAACTAATTTGCTTAGTCAATATAGACAGATTTGATCTTCACCTGAGGTGGGTCTACAGTAATGAAAAAAGCAAATCCTCCTGCATAAACGATTTATATGGATGAGGAAAGGTTTTATTAAAACTCTTCAAGAACAACTTAATCCATTACTAAAATTAGTACCCTATCATCTAGGTTTTGCAATGAATGCATTTTAAGGCCACGACTTCTTCCTAGACAACTGGGTCCCTTCTGGAATGGTTTGGCACAGACCTGCTAAGTGTCTGTGGCACTGACTTGGAAGACAACTGACAACTCTAAAATCCCTACCATTTGGGGGCGCCTGGGTGGCTTAGTCGGTTAAGCGTCCGACTTTCGCTTAGGTCATGATCTCGCGGTTCGTGGGTTCGAGCCCCGCGTCGGGCTCTGTGCTGACTGGCAGCTCAGAGCCTGGAGCCTGTTTCAGTCTGTGACTCCCTCTCTCTCTGGCCCTCCCCTGCTCACGCGGTCTCCTCTCTCCTCTAGAAATAAATAAAACATTAAAAAAAAAAAAAAAGTAAAATCCCTACCATTTGCAAAGACCAGACGAGACTTGTGGGCACCGCATTTAAACCTAACGGCCTCCTAGAATAACATCATCTGCGACTCTCTCTCCTCTGCTCCTGGACCACTAGATCGCCTTCCTCAACAGGTCTCACTGCTTCTGGAAGTGACCTGCTCTTCATCAGGCTGTTGCAAATAAAAACCAAGACAGGTCAGAAGAAAGCTGGCTTCTTTGTCAGCAATACACTTTGCTGTGCCAGAGCTGAGAGGAGAGAAAAAAAAAAAAATGAGAGAGCAAGAGCGAGAGAGAGCTGGAATTAGTAAAAAGGTTTCAAGTGCCTCTATGATCTTTTAACAGAGATGTTACGCATATCAGATTTGCAACCCTTCATGGCCTGAAGGGATCTAGTTATTTGGTCAGTTGTGAAGACATTCTCTTGTTCCTACTCTATCATGCTGTCACTAGGGTGCATGCCTGGTTCACGATAAAAGGCAGCCAAACTGCGGTTTTACAGGAATTTCAGAAGGCTCAGCATTATTGAAGACCCTTGCCAGGATTAAACCCAGGTTCGGGAAAGCAAAGTGCTCTACATATTATAGACAAGAGCAGAGGAGCAGAGAGAGAAACAAGGAAAAGGCAAAGGAACAGGAGTATACAATAGGTAGAAAAAAGTATCTTTACAGGCACGTTTGATGCGACTTTGGGGCCATCTATTTCTTTCTTTAGGGTTGTACGCGTGTGGTTATTTGGCATTTGGATGGGCAGAAGGTAGGGAGGGAAGGACCTTTTAAAAATAGCTCACTCTCTCTGGCACAAGACAGCGCTAGCTTGAAAGGCTAGTTGTTCTGAAGTACTAGGGCAGGCTTGGAGCTGTTCCCTCGCAAGTGCCACACCACAGCCTCACCTGTGCCTGGCTGCAGTGATAAGCAGGAGATGACATTCTGTCTCACCTAAGAACAGCCGGACTTCTCGGAGCTTCCTTCACATGGTCTCATACTTCATGGAGTCTCCCCATGAGGCGGCTAGTGAGAACTCAAAATGCAGGGATCTCAAAATGTAGCCCTACTCAGAAAAGAAAGGGTATCCCTACATAACTCAGCCACATTTACGGGGTGAGCTCCAGGATGGTCTCTCGCCATTCGTGTTTTGCTCTGCAACCCTCACCCATCAACCAGGCTCCCGCCCTGGGGCTGTTCTCTTTCCCCTGGCCTCATACACACCTGGCCACGCAACGGTTTCACTGGCTTGAATCACAGCACTTCCTCTGAGCAGGTGTTCTCTGCTTTTATTGCTATGGTCTCACCTGTCCTCCAGCCCTCTGAACTCCAGGGGCTTTTCTGGCTCCCCTCAAGATTTTCTTTCCCTTTAAGCTACCAAGCAGGGTGTTTGTCAATTCGAGACTGCAGCCAAGAGCAAGCTGTCCGTGCCCTGTGTGACGGGAGCCTGCCACTTTCCACGTCTTTCCTGAGACGGCAACAAACCTCCTTCCCTGGGGCGGGGGGCAGATAGACTAGACAGATTGCCCCTCACAGCCCTTCCACTCAGAGCAGTGGGATGGGGGTAGCAGAGAATGGACCTTCAGCACAGAAAGAAAGACAGTGTGTTGTCAATGTACAGACAGTCACTGGAGCCCAGAAGATGATGACACATAAGAAGATGATCACACATAAGAGATGCTAAGAACAGTGCATGGTCCCATTAACATCCTACGTATGCCCCACCACCATCCTGGAAGGAACTGGCTACTTCCCACTTTGCTACGATCTTCTTGGCAGCAGGAACCAGGTCCCCCAGTGCTGTGCATCCAGCATGCTGCACAGTTCTGAGTAGAGAGAGATGTCACTGACTGTTTGCTGAGTGACTGATCATTTAGCCCAGTCTCCTTTGGTGGCAGAGGAGGAAACTGGTGCTTAGAGAGAAAGCAAGAGAAGGTGGGAGGGAAAGGAATCAACCTTTCTGGAATACCCACAGACCAGCAGGTATCGTAGGCATTTGACATTTATTAGTTCATTTTCCTCCCGGAACCCCGGTGAACAGGCTTCACCGTCCTGCAGACCTGCTAGTGAGTGCTGGGACACGCAGGGATGTGGGAGACAGCCAAACTCAAGGTTCTACACGGTCAAAGCTAATGAGTTGGGGAGAGTGACCACCGCACAGACAAGTGTCTGAAGCCTCCTGGTGAGCTGAAATGGGAGCAGCTCTGTGTGGGAAGGATGCTTGAGAGGCACCACATCCCACTGGAATTTAGATCTGGCCTCCCTTGCAGGCAAAGATACAGAATCTCCCAAGTTGAAATGTCTAAGGGCTGCAGACCCAGGCCGGGAAAACACACAGTTCTGTCTTACCTCCTTCACCTGTGTCCATTAGCAGACTTAAATTTATACCAGGTGCAGCCCATACACAGAAACCAATATACACTGCGGCAGGAAATGTGAATCATAGCAACCCTTCTGGATGGCAACGGATGTAAAAATACCTTAAAAGTATAAGAAGATTACTTCTGAAACCTGGGAACGACTTATGAAGAGTAAGAGATTATAAAACATCATCAAGTAATTTCCCAATTTTGAAAATAGAGGAAAATGTATTATACATATATACGTATATTCTGGAAGGTTCACTACTCATGGCAGAGATTAGGATTCGCAGGCTCCGTCTTTCCACAGTAAGTAACTCAGACGTCACAGTCTTAGTTTCTAATGATTTGTGCCGGACATGTCAGCATCCATGCATTAGGTCAGTACTTGCTTCAAGTCGCCTGATGTTAGAACTCAAGGCACTTTCAGGATCATTCATTCTAAACCCCTGACTTTACATCTGTGCAAACTGGGAGCTCAATGAGTTTTCTCAAAGTGAATTGTGGAGATGAGTCTAAAAGACTGCCATGTTTCTAAAATGTCTCATTAATACTGCTTTTTAACTACTGGCCACCCCAGCTCCTCTCAGAAGAATGTGGGTACACACTTTAAGAAACGACATGCTTGCTATTAAGAAGGATACTGCCTGTCCACACCATCCCAGCTTTTCTCTTGTCCGGAGGCCCTGGCAGCAGAAACGTGAGCATGTGAGCCCTGGAGGGTGATGCTCTGGATAACATGGGATCCCGTGGCCACGGCACTTTGCTCCAGGGCCCCTGTGCAGGGACTGCAGAGAGCAGCTGAGATAAGGTGTGGCGGACAGCTGTTCTGTTTGTGCCATTTTAGCGGAGCTGAGATGTTATGCAAGGAAATCTTTGGCATTGCAATAATCCTGGATTATAAATAATTTAGCATATTTCTTTGTAAACTACAGTCCAGAATCCTTGCAAATAAGAAAAGGATTAAGTTTTTTAGAAGTACTTGCTCTTGAGACTTTAAGTTCAAGGCAGAACAATGCTTGCCGTGGTAATTCCATCTATTTTAAGATCACAAAACCATACCAAGTTGAAACCGGAGCAGAAGATATTAATGCAGTGCTCTCTCTGAAGTGCCCAATAGTGGGACGAGAAAGCTTTCAAAGGGAATTAAGTAGACAGAGAAAGCTCCCTGTTCATGTCCAAATCACAAGGAGGCGGCTGAATAGGATTCACAGTTCTCCGTGGGAAGGACCCACACCACAGCTAATGTTCAAAACAGGGGGGAGATGTCTTGGGAAGATCAAGGACCCAGAATTCTGCTGTCAGAATCAGCTGCCTGCCCATTAGAGCCTCAAAGGACCCTCTTCCATGTGCGAGCTGATATGATCCTGCAAATGAGCCCATTTTTCTTTTTCTAACTGGCCCAAGCTCTATCTGAAGGAAGGTGTCATTATGTAATATTTCCTAAGTGCCCTTGATGTAAGCTTCAGATCTGGTGTGTGTGTGTGTGTGTGTGCATGTGTGTGTGTGCGTGTGTGCAATGGGAGAGGGTGAGGGGTCAGTGAAGAATAAGATGTACACAGAAAGTAGAGAAATTGGATATGGAGTGCTCAGAGCGTGCAAGAACAGACAAGCATCTGGGGTGGGCCTCCGGTCAAGGGTCAGCAGCTTGTCAGGTCATATGGACAGAGGTCAGGAGAGGAACAATGTTAGCCGCAGAGAGAGTCAGAGCCAGGGACAACTGAAGGGTCAAATGGGTAACAAAAGATAGAAGCAGAGAGGTACAGACTCAGAAACCAGCAGCCGGCATGAGAGGGGCAAGGCGGGGGCATGAAAGACAAGAGGCAGGTCAGCAAAACCACACCTCCAAAGCCTGGTCTCCAAGACCCTCCTTGATCTGGTCTCTGCCCGTCTTTCCAGCCTCATCTCCTGCTGTCCCACATGGGACACCTTATATGCCATCAAAATAAAATTGCAGCAGACTCTATGTTTTTCTCCATTCTTGCCTTTGTTCCTTCTGTTCTCTGTACCCAGATGATCCTTTCTCCCATCCCCTGGTCATTCATTTTCCAAGATTTAGCTTCGGAGTCACCTCCTCCTGGAAGCCTTCCTCACTCCTCAAAACTCAAGGCTGAGAGAAGTCCTACTCCTACATGCTTTGGTGACATTACACCAATTTTCAATCTTCTGTCTAAGAAACATGGAAAAGAGTTTTCATGCAAAGGTCAACTGTGAACTCTGAAAGGCTCATGGCTACGTGGAAGCAGAGCGTTGAGAGGGATTCTGAAGCCTCATCTGGAATCACAAGGAAAGAATGCTATATTCTGGTTAACGACCCACTTCAGGGCATGGGCCATCATTTGCCATTTCTGCTTTAGACCAACATCCTCATTGGCCAGATGAGGAACCCAAGGTTGAAAGCACCACCCAGCACCACAAGGCTGGCTGACAACAAAATCACAAGAGAAAACCAGGTCTTGTGAGTCCTTAACCAAGTGTTCCTTTTAAAAAAAATTTTTAATGCTTTTTAAAATTTATTTCTGAGAGACAGAAAGACAGCGTGAGCAGGGGAGGGTCAGAGAGAGAGAGAGAGTGAGATACAGAACGTGAAACAGGCTCCAGGCTCTGAGCTAGCTGTCAGCACAGAGCCCGACACAGGACTCGAACCCACGAACTGTGAAATCATGACCTGAGCCGAAGTCGACACTTAACCGATTGCGCCACCCAGGCGCCCAACCAAGTGTTCCTTTTAAATAATAAGATTCTCAAAGACTCTAAATCTGGGATTTTGAAAGTCTCAATAGATTCTCACCTCTTTTCAGAGGAGGAGAATAATTACATAGTGATGGAGCCTGTGAAGAGAAACAAGAATTTAGTGATACGGCTTGGATACCACCTGCCTGACCTCTGTGTCTCGTAACGTGGCCTAATCCTCCCAAGTCCCTGCCCTTATGCTTGTCTCCAGCCAGCGCTGTTGGCACTGCCAGTGTCTGTTACCCAATATAAAGTGGAGACTTCAGAACTGGCTCTCCCGGTATATCACAAATACACTCCTCTGTGTCAGGGAAAAAGCCTGAATCAAGTTGCAGCTACTTTTTCCCAATTTTGTAGTTCACTCCTCACTCAGGAATCGGAAACTTTCCTGAGAAGGAAATATACTCAGAATGGTTTCATGAGATGAACTCTTTCCCTGTCTTATCGTGAAAGGAATTTTCCAGGGGTTTCCAGTTTCGAGAGGTTACAGGGTACAAAGAGAAGGAAAGCTGGCATGCACTTGGTCTGACCAGAAGCTGCCACGTTACCACTGTCCTTAAATTTAGCGAGGGCATCTAGAAGTTTCTGAAATGCACTTTGCTAAGATAGTAAGTGGTGATATGCGACACGTGCTTGCCGACCCCCTCCTCTCCCATTCTGTGCTTCCGTTAGAATTTGGGATGTGAGATGAATTCTCCCAGCACGGCCCGAGCTTGCAAAGGATCGTCTAACCTTTAAACTTCAGTTCGGTTGAATGGGCTGAAGCGAATCACCAGGATGTCCCCCTTTATGTGCTTCAACAGCAAATGGCCTGCATGGCCAGGTTACCCAAGGACACGGCTCTAACCAAAGACGGGAGAATTCCCAGAACTGGAGGCAAATGTGAGACGCTGACGGGACATTGCCTGAACCCCCCCTCCCAGAATGCTCAACAGCAATTAGCAGCCATGTCCTTTGTCTCACCTCCGCTGTGTTTTTAGCAGCTCGGTTTCTTCAGAGGACAGGGCAAGTGGGAATGGGATTCGGCCGGGAGTCCTCATTTTCTGAGGGAAGAGAGCACTATTATATGTTTTCATTTCAAGTTTCTCTGAAGGATTTCTGGATCACGAAACCCCTACTCTGCCCGACCCAGACTCTGTCATCTTTGGGTGCCCACTTCACCCCTCCGTAAGAAATTAAGCCAATTTGCAGGTGAATTCTAAGCAGCTGAAGAGAAGAGTTCACTGTATGTGTTGTTATTTTTTTCAAGCCCTACAAGCAAGAGGCTCTTAAGGGACGAAGGGGCACAGAGGAGGGAGAAGTGGGTGACAGCCTCTGAGGGATCAATAAATTCGACTGTTTCTGTACACACGGGAAGGATGGTACAGGGAGGCAGGTGGGAGAAGGAATCCCAGAGTCGTAAGTTTTCAAACTGAAAGGACCCTTAGAGGTCACGTGGTATAACCTCCTCTATTTTGTGCGAGAAGCAACCACAGGTCAGAAATGGTAACGCCCAAGGTCATGCTACGTGTGAAGAGAGAATCCTGCCTTCCCAGGTCCCCAATCCAGTCCACAGAGACTGGACTGCCGTCACCCCGTCAGGAGCCACGTGAACGCCGCAGTGCCTACAGGGTGACCCCATGCTTGTCCCCAAGAGGCCTCCCATAATGCTCCTTTCCTCAGAACCAATGTCATGGCTGCTCACTTTCTCCAAAAACTACCTTCACCGGCCGCATGGGCACAGAGACAGCTCTTCCCGGGAAGAGCTCTCACGGCTGACTTTCCCGGGGAAGCTGGCAAAGCTGCTTCGGCGATCATTTTTTAGCTCGGCAGCTCCCTGACAAGAGGATTAAAGCCGGCAGCTTTCAAAAAAGTCTCAAGAATAATTTAAAACTCAGTATGCCAATGCCTGCCCAGAGTTTTGCCCACTTTTGTGGGAAAACTCATCAGTCTCTCCTGCCACACCCTAACAGCAATCACCGTGTCACTGGCAGGCCTTCAGGAAGTTAAGGGAAAACACACACGCACGCACGCACACACACACACACACACACACACAAGGGACAGTGAACCCGATCATAATCATAATTAGGACTAGAAACCCAACTGCGTGCATGAAACTTTCGAAGACACAAACCAAAACCGAGCGTGGAGTCGCAAATCTGGGGGTTTTTGAGGGAGTGGGCGGCGGTTCTTGAGGAGGTGGCTCATTGCACTCCTTCCTGCAAACAAGACGAGCGAGGGACTAGAAAATCGCGCCTCACAAATGGGAGCTCGCGTCAGAATGACCGTGAGAGCGTGCTAAGACCCGGATCCCTGGGCCCTGCTCCTTGATTTTCTGATTCAGCAGGTCTAGGGCGGGGCCTGAGAATCTGCATTTTTCTTTTTTTTTTTAATTTTTTTAAATGTTTTTTATTTATTTCTGAGAGAGAGAGAGCATGAGCAGGGGAGGGTCAGAGAGGGGGAGACCCAGAATCTGAAACAGGCTCCAGGCTCTGAGCTGGCTGTGAGCACAGAGCCCGACACGGGGCTCGAACCCACGAACTGCGAGATCATGACTTGAGCAAAGCCGGGCGCTTAACCGACTGAGCCACCCAGGCGCCCCGAGAATCTGCATTTCTAACCAGTTCGCGGGCAGCGGCGATGCCCCAGGTCTGGGGAACCCCACTTTGAGAACCCGTGGCCTGGAAAGGCCCACCGAGGCCTCTGCCGGGGTGGGATTCGGCGGCAGGGCGGGAGATGGGACGTAGGTGGAATTTAAACATCGCTTCAGAGCCGCAGCAGCCAGGGTGGGAAATCGAAGCGCACAGACGTGAGGGCCCCGTTGTCATAGCACCAGCATCGAGCGGTCCCATGAACAGGGAGGTGAGCAGTGTGCTCCGGCTCCTTTAGTCACCTCGAAAAAGATACTGCCTATCCGAGCAAAAGCAGACACCGGGAGGCTTAAAAACCCTGGGTCCCCATGCTCGTTCCTCAAGCAGGAGGGAAAATGCCTTTATGTAGAGAAAGTGCAGTGTAAATAGAAAGTAGGGCTCGATTTCCACAAGCTCGAGTCAAAGAATCTGCTGAGAAGGCCACATGACACACGAAATGAAATCCAGGTCCTTGATACCCGGAGACAAAAAAGAGAGCGGAAGATCCAAGAAAATCCAAACGTTCCCGAATTTCTACAGTACACAGTTCTGATCGGATTCTCTGACTACTGCGGAACATACATGAAGTTCATTAATTGGCACACATTAAACAGGAAAAAATAAAAAAATAAAAAGAGAAGGTGCTGGAGGACAAATCAGTAATTGCTCCTTTAGAGCAAACCAAAGTTACGGAGAAAATCTCCTGTAAAGGCTCTGTCAAAACAAGTCACTTAAGGATTAGTGAGAGCTAAATCCTCTGTCAGAGAGATTTTCCTCAACAGTCGTAAATGGGTTTTAGTATCGGAAAATCTTAGAAAAAATACTCTCCCTGCCCCCACCCTCCTCTCAGAAGGGCTCTTTCAATAGCTTGGCGTCTTGTGGAAGCACAGTGTTTCCTCAGGCTGAGACTTCTCCTTTAAAAAATAAAATAAAATAAAGTAAAATACACTGTCATTCACAGCAAAGTCAGTGGTTGGAAGCAAATTGCTACAGGCACTCCGTGCATGTTCCAAAGGCTCGCCCAGCAACACACAGGCTCAAGCACTGTCCTCTCCTCCCTCAGCCATTTCCCTGAGAACAATTAATACATGGCTATTATAAGCTAGCACTCTGACTTCAGCTTTCCACCGCTTTCTATGCAGTCTCTCCTTAAGATTCAACTGCTCAATTTATTCATTTAGTGAGGAAAAGAGCGTAAACTTCTTCCTTAAACATGTGTAGGTGATTACTTTTTTTAATTAGAGAAAGGTAAACATTGATGATATCGAACTTTTTCACAGGCAGCCTTCTAAGAGTGCACAGTTTAATTCTCTCACTAAAGGGTCATCTGTTTTACTCTCTTAAAACCATCAATCAGGACTTGTGTTATAGTTTGGAGCAGTGTCTGGAGTTCCTATCACCGGATTAGGGAGGTCTGTCTCTGTTCATTAAGCTAGTGTATAGGAAAGACCCACTCACACTGGAAGCACTTAGAGACGCTCTGGCACTTAATCCCCGTGAGAGGGTGACCTGGCAAGACCGTTTTCAGATCTGCCTCCCAGATGGTTACACTCCACTTTTTCTGCCCAAACGTTTGTTCTCATATCAGCTCTCAAAGCTAACGTACCCTGGACATCACCAGTGCCAACCAAGGGAAAGCTAACACACTTGCAAAATGCTCCACGTGTGAAGAAAGATCGATTTTATCCCCTTGGATACAGACTACGTTTCTAAATTTCCCATTTCCACCATTAGACCCTCAAAAAAAATCTACTGCCTAATAAAAATATTCACCTGATATGCATACAGCAAGTCTTAGTTATAGACCCGGTGTCAGGCTATTCCTTCGCACCATGTGATATGAGGGAGTGACCCCAGATTCCAACCCCCAAATATTTCCCTTCTCAATCTACCTTATGCCTAAAATTTCACAACTAAAAAACCCTTATGATATTTTAGGTCCAGGTATACCCTTTTCACATTAAATTAATCCAAGAGGCATCCCATTAAATCTATTTAATCAGCAAGACTCTCTAGACAATTTAGCCAGTCTTATCTTGGTGACATCGCCAAGAGCATTTAGCCTTGGGGTTATACAGACCTGGGCTGGAATTTAAGACTCTTTCCTGACTGTGAACTTGGGCAAGTCACGTCACCTTGAAGAGGCTCAGCTGTATCACTTACAAAAGAAGAATAGGAATACCTACCCCGAGAGGTAAAAAAGAAAGAGGAAGGGCACGCTGTATAGGGTTTGCCATCCAGACAGTGCCCAGTAATGTGAGTTCCCCTAATCTCAGGCCGGCGGGTCAGGGAGAGAGCCGTCAGGATAGATTATCCTCCTCAGGTTGAGAAGAGATAAAGAAGCTGGGCACATCCTGGGAAGGGCAGCTCCAGGAGGGGGTCGCCACGGGCACATGTACATGCACGTGTGTGCACATTTGTGTGTGTGTGTGTGTGTGTGCGCATATTGTTTAATGGCAGCGGTGAGAACAAGGAGAATACCAGTCACCTGGGAGAGAGGACCACAGAGCTGCAGTAAGTCATTAAAAAGAGAGAGGCCAGAGGAGGCCTGTGAGGGCTGCCAGTTGCCTCCTCTATCCATCAGCTGACACATACCTCTACCCACTGCCTTAGCAGTACCCCCCCCCCTCAAGTTCTGCCCTGACTTGATTACATATCAGGACTTTTTACTCATTATCTACCTCAAAAAATGACATCTCAAGATCTTTGTCTGTGGGATTAATGAATAATCAGGATGTACACACAATCTCCGCTTTGGTAAAGATCAGTGGCCTCAAATCTGGTTCTTAGAGTGGAGGGGGTCTGAATGCTAGATGAATAGGCAAAGGAAAGCATGAACTAATGATCTTGGTGACACAAGTGCCTATTTTTGGGGGGTGAGGATAAGTTTCCCCCAGTATGATTGACCACTGCTCAGAGAAGAATCTGAGGTTTTGTGTTCCATGTCCACTGGCTACATCTGCTGTGGCTGAAGACATATTCTTGAACCCCAAACAGAGGCACTTGTTTCCAAGAGATCTGTGAATTTTATTTATGTGGAAGTTCTTATGAAATTGCACTTTCTTTGCAAAGATGAAGCTTACATGGAAGAGATAAACCTGGAAATTGTATGATGCCTGCTCACAGATCAGATGATGCTTACACACGTAGCACTTACTCGATCCCCTAAGAGATGACAAGTATAGTCCCACATTTTAGTTCATTTACTTCCTCTTAAACACAGAGGGACACAATTGGGAAAGCAAAACTGTGCCCATGATAAAGAAAGAAAGACAAAACCCTGTGAAAAGAATAGGCAAGGCCCAGTGAGTTAGAGAAAAGATCCCATGTTTCCCTATACCCTTACCTCCTTCTATCCTTATCTTGGATGAGCAAATGTTGAAGATGGATCCTAAGAAGTAGTCAAGAAATGAAGTTTAAAAAAGGAAGCTCAATTTCTTGAGTGTTTACTATGCACTAGGCATTTTATATGCAACAACTTACCCAACATTAGACATAACAGCACAATGAAGCAGAATTATTTTCTCTACTCTATAGGCCAAAGAAGCAGAGGCTGAGCTTGGCCAAGCTGTAGATGATTAAGTAATGGAACTCATATTCAAATCCAGTTCTGGTGACTCCAAAGCATGAATGGGGGTAGAATCAGGATGATCTTCAGGCTTTGGAGGCCCTCTGTTTACTGGAGGGATGGTCTTAGTTCTAGGTTCAAGGAAGGGGAGTAATCAGAGTCACTAAAACTCTGTATAGCTCAGGTCCTACAGGGTCAAAAGGGAGGCAGGAAGGCAGACAAGGCAGAACTCTTCAGAAAATGAGGCGATACTTTTTAGGAAACCTCACATGAGGATAGATGGTGAAGTGCTCCAAGAAGAGCTATTCAGACTTACGGTGAAGAAGTTCCATCGAGTGTACAGTTTTCAGGGATCTGATAGGAGGGCATGGGAGTAGGGAATGGGGTGAGGGATGAGCCATGATCTCAGGCTCGTTGAAGGATGAGGCTACGGTAGATATTCCCTGGAACTTGCAGACATCTAGCAAGGAGTCTCACGGGAAGCACCTGACCTTCATGCCACTGTCAGCCAGCATGGAGGTCAGAGGTGGTCTACACCCAACTTCAGGGGAACAAGGAAGAGCATTTCATCTCCGGGCTGCTTTGAGCAGCCCAAATAAAAGCGTGTTTTTACGCATGCCATTTTCCAGCCTCCTCTTCTATCCTGCTTTAGGATCTCCTAGGCAAGATCTCAGAGAAGTAAATATGAATAATCATTTTTCAAAAGTCCTCAACCTGAAAGGCATAGACCACCTGGGCAGGTCAAAAGCAGATTATCATACAGTATGCTAAAGTATATGTCCCAATATGGACATGGAGCCTTCACAGCTCTTATCTGATTGAATGCACAAATATGGATTGGAAATGACATGATTACTAATTTTCTGAGGGGAAAGGGGGAAATCCAGTATAATGACTGGGTAAAACGTTAGTAATGAAAGGTAAGTAACTCAGACAGGGAGTTTCCTGCGCAAGCATAACCCGGCAGTTTTTAGCCACATTTCTTTCATGGTGTTCTCTTAAGTTTGGGTTGATAGATATCTGACGTGCTTGACCATCTACTGAAACCGCCTCTTGCCATTTCACCAGGTAGGGACGTCAGCAAAAATCCTTTTCAGCGTAAGTAGCAACCCACTTTCCAAAACAACTCTCCACCCTTTAAACTAAACAAACGACTAATAAACCCAGATTAAATACAGCTTTATCAGGATGGAGTTTGAGTAATCTCTGAATCAACAAAATCTGGGGAATGTGTGTACAGAATATCCATTATACAAATGTCAGACCACAAAGTCAAACTTTTTCGAGATGCTGTTGAGGACTCCCTAATCTAACCAATACAGTACAGCAAGGGAAGCCCAGAGTCAGGCCGGCTTCCACCTGACAGCCTGTTTTTCCATACGTAAAGATCAGGAAAGTGTATTTTCTGCAGATTTATTTTAGTTGTTTCCTGGAAAGAGCAAGATAGCCTTTCCCCCTTAGTCTGAATGGAAAATTCCTTCCCCGAGCTGCTTTAATTGCTATGGTTTAAGCTTAAACATCATACAACCTGACAATCACAACACAACTCGCTTCATTTGGTGCTTTTTAACTTTGTTGGGTACAAGTCACAGAGACCAAGATTAAAGGGTCATTTGTTGTCTGCCAAATGGAATGTTTCAAAGTAAAATGGTTTAACCACATAATTAGGGGGGAAAAGAAAGAATTAAAATATTCACTCACTGAATTAAGTATGCTCCCACACTGATCAACACAGCAAAATATAAACACAGTAGCCTGAGAGTAAACAGGTACTGGGACTGCCACGAAGTCCTAACACGGCATCTTCTTGATGCATATTGAAACATGTGGACTGCTATTTCAATATTGCTGTGACAATAGTCCCAGATACCGATACCACAAGGCTGAATACACTTCAGAATCGAATAGAGCTGGGTCAAATACAAGCCTATTCACTCGCTACCAATGTGTGGTTTGGGCAAGTGTCTTATTTCTGAAACTGTCTTATATTATAAAAAATGAGAACTACAGGACCTTCCTCATATGCTTTTACACAGATACAATAAGATTACGTGTGACGTCTTTGCCCTGACACATAGAGCATCCTTCATATTGTTATTGCTCTCCTCCAGCTTTGGGCAAAGAGATCTCACATGTATGTCTCTGTAGTTTTATTTATTTATTTTTAAATGTTTTATTTATTTCTAGGAGAGAGAGAGACAGAGACAGTGTGAGCAGGGGAGGGTCAGAGATAGAGGGAGTCATAGACTGAAACAGGCTCCAGGCTCTGAGCTGACAGTCAGCACAGAGCCCGACACGGGGCTCGAACCCACGAACCGTGAGATCATGACCTAAGCGAAAGTCAGACACTTATCCGACTAAGCCACCCAGGTGCCCCTCTGTAGTTTTAATGCCATGTCTATATATAATAAGAACACAATAAATACTTCTCATCATTTATTCAATAGCATTGATTATTTATCTTTTATACTGTCTAATCCAGAAGTTCCCAAACATTCTTCTTTTATGATTAATGTAGCAGTAATTTAGCACTCCTGGGCTAAAAGAGACAACCTGAAAGTTCTGTGTATTAATTAGGCCCAAATAACTTAATATGTATGTCCTACCAATTTAGCAATTTTTGGATATGTATGGATAAATAAAAATGGGATTTTCATTTCATTGTTAAATAATCGCAAGCACTTACTTTGTAACTTATGAAACCCTGGCATTAGATTGGAAAGGCCCACCCTCATTTCCTGCGCCACACTGCACCACGTGGCACTGCTTTATCTTATACCAACTGCCAAAACCTCGCTTCGCAAAGGTGTGACATCACTGAAAAGAGTATCATGCGTTCCAGTAGTGAAACTGTGAACTACCTTGAGCTGGTAGTTCACACAATGTCTGAGAGATGTCAGGAACTGATACACTTTCCTCAACTATTTAAAATATTTCCTGGCACTCTTCTGAGTTCGCTGCAATGCCCAGGGTGCCTTGGCTCCCTGTCTGGGAAACAAAAGGCTAACCAACCATATCAAATCAGATTCTTCTTCTATGCTACCGTATCACAGAAATAGGATAACAATACAGGTGCATCTGCATAATAACAAGACTTCTCATATCAGAGTTCTGGCTGTATTTCTATTTCACACTTTCGCCTTGAACATTTCACTTATTAAAAGCTCTCCTCGTAGTGTCATCTGGTCACCAGAAAAATTCTGCAGTGACAGTTCTGGGAATTCAAACAGATAAACATCTACTTATCTCAATATCAAATGTTCACTTACCTCGAAAACCAAAGGGTGGTGCAAAGTTTACCTGGTGATCTTTCTCATTCATAGGAATTTGTGAGCTGTGGATCAGCTTCCTAGAAGTTCAAGTGAGATGAAGGAAGGGTCTCCCCTTGGACATGTGGGAAGGGCTCATCACTTAAGAACTCTGCGTATTTACTATTTGGCATCTAGAACCCAGGCCCAGAAAGCAAGAGGGCTTGCCGCTGCTCCTATATAGACTCTATTCTATCTTGTTTTCCAGGCATGTCTACAGAGCTGAAAGATGATTAAAACCTTGCTCAGGAGACTGGTAAGGAGACGTAGGGTGGGGCAGAGGGTATATGTCGCATGTGCTTAACAAAGGCTCCCTGAGAGGAAAAACCCTGCTCTGCAGTGTTGGCTGGTTTCTAGGTTACAAACCCCCCACCACAGAGGAGTTAAGGTCACCAAGTTCAGAGTCGGGACATGAAGCACATCATCAGCTCTCGGTTTCTTCTCATCTATAGCTGCCTGCAGAATGCTCTGAACTGAGGGACACACTTTTCTGCTAAAATGAGATATGCAAAAGTTCAAGTTTATGTTCTCCTAATTGAGGATTTCTCTCAGATGCAAATAAATAAAGTTAGGGGGGGAAAGGGCTCTGGAGAGAAACTAGGCTAATGTGAACCCTTCTTGCAGGGGATGAATTCTGGCAAGTCCCTCTGGGTGCGGGGAGACTATCCTGACCTTGCTGACTGAGTCTTCCAGCTCAGGGAAATCAAGTCAACGGGCATTCAGCCGGCAATGACCAGGGGCCCAGTATCTGTGTTAGTAGGTTTGGAGGGTCCCAGAAGAAGACAGTGGAGACTCCGTAATGAGATGACAATGTCAACGGGGAGAGGTGACCAACCTGGCTCTAGTCTCTTCTCACTGCAAATTTAGAGTATATCCAGTAACATGGTCTTCCCCAGGGCACTCTCAACAGAGGCCACCAGGGTCTGCTGTTTCTACCGCTGGACACCTTTATGGGCCCTGTTTGTCTATTTGGCAAGAAACTTTACATAAATGCCTTCTGGAATCATTCTGCCCAGGGGGAGTCAGCAGCCTCTGAGTCCCATACACACACTTCGCCTGGGGCCTCCTGTTTCTCTAGGCCCCAGGCACATGATCTGGTACTGATTTTCAAAGCCCTGCTTCGTTGTGAAGTTCATTTGGCAAAACTACTGTATTCCACCAACTCTTTCTCCCAAGTGCTATGCAATTCGAGGTGGCAAATTCAGACTCACCATTGAGAAGGTACCATCCTATCCCAACATATGTTCACAGAGGAGTACGCACAGATATAAGTAAATAGAAATACAGTAGTTATGACAAAGGAACTGCCTTCCCAGGGAATTTAGAATTATGCAAAATAGAAGGCCAGTCTAAAAGTTCACATAACTGATTTTAAATGAGGCAGCAGTGAGTACAGAGAGAAACCTCTAACATGTTAAAATTTCCATGGCAAACTCCTATTATAAAACACTTTGCTGTCAAGGTGCCTGGGTGCTCAGTTGGTTAAAATTCTGACTTTTGATTTTGATTTCACAGTTTGTGGGTTTAAGCCCCATGTCCAGCTCTGCAGTGATAGTGCAGAGCCTGCTTGGGATTCTCTCTACCCCGCCCCAGCTCTCTCTCTCTGTTTCTAAAATAAATAAATAAAGTTTATGCAAAAATTCATTAAAATAGTTTGTTTTTAATTTTTATTTATTTTTTTTAATATTTTTATTTCTAGGAGAGAGAGAGAGAGAGACAGCGTGAGCAGGGGAGGGTCAGAAAGAGAGGGAGATACAGACTCTGAAATAGGCTCCAGGCTCTGAGCTGGCAGTCAGCACAGAGCCCAACGCGGGGCTCGAACCCACGAACCGCGAGATCATGACCTAAGCGAAAGTCGGACGCTTATATGACTAAGCCACCCAGGCGCCCCTGTTTTTAATTTTTAAAATGATTTGCTGTCCCATTAATTTGATAGGCCTGCAGCGATACATTTTGCACTCTTAACTAGTGATATACAAAGTATCTTGTTTGTTTTGAAAAATGAAAGGTCAATAACAATCCTTGGGCTGCTATGATTTCTCTATTATTTATATTGAGTGCCTACTAATTCTGGGCCTTAAACTCAATGTTGGGTGCAGCATCTGTTTTGCCCCGAGGGGCTGCACACCGTTACAAGGCATCGGTTCTTTGTAATGTTTCAAACACCATATAACCATGTAACTAGAGTTGAAACAAGGTAACCATTATGCCATTGGCGCATTTATCCTGGCTGGTTACTAAAGGCTTTCTCTCTTACTAGGTTGACATTTAGGATCTGGAGGTCCTGACTGGGAGGGAACAATGCTTCAGATACAGGGTGTGTGGAGTAAAAGAAGTCTTTTCCTTAAATGTTTATTTGCATGGGGGCTGAGGAGCTTCCTTGGGATGAAAAACAAGGATCACCATGGGAGATTCTGGCACAAGTCTGAGATTCTGGTGGGGAGATAGGCTGGGTGTTCTTCATTATGCTAGCTGGAGTTTCAACCCATCCAGCCCTAATCTTCTGGGGTTTGTATACATCTTGGGGAGAAAGGGTTGTACGTAGAAATCGAAAAGACTCCCTCATCAAATTCTAGAATACTTTCATGTTCAAACTCCTTTACTAAAGTGAAACCTTCCTAAATGAGTCCAGACACAGAAAATAATTTTTCCTCACTTCAACATAGGCTACTGCTCTGTCCTGGTAATGACAGATTTGAGAGGGTTGATGGCTAGAGCCAACCATGGATCATGAGAAGAGGCAGAAGTCCATAACTAACAGTAAAAAAAAATAAAAAATAAAAAAAAAATAAAAATAAAAATAAAAATAATAATAATAATAAAATAAGGGTGGTATGGTTTGAGGCCAATATTGATGGCCCTAGTGGAACTCAGAATAGCAAGCAGAATCCAGCGATGAGTAAAGGCCCAGACTGATTCCCAAACATACATAAAACACCACATTGGCAACTCAAAGGGATGCTGAGTTTGGAATGAGCTTTGTAAGGGGCTGTGTTACCTACATTAATTGGTAAAGGCTCGAGGCTCTGGTCTTAATATTGATGAGACTTACTTATACCCATGGGCTGGAAAGGCTTGGAAACATTTTGGTTACATAAGCTTAAATCAGCCCCTCCTCTTCTTTTAACTGACAAGCAGTCTTAGCTGTGTTATCCTCTCTGATCTTGGACCACTTCTCTGAGTCACTGTGCAATCAAGTTATCTGAAAGTTGAGGAGAAAAGTAAATTCACTGGTCTGCTCCACATTGACCTGAGATTCCTTGCTTTGCATTGCTATGTGAGTGCAAAACACAATAATAAAAAAATATAATTCTTAAGACGCACCGAAGACAGCTCATTAGATCAACTTTTTTTGTGTATCTGTTTTTTGTTTTGTTTTGTTTTAAACAGGGACCACTGTGCTTTCTTTCAAGTGACAAGAGTTATGACAGTTGCTCTATAAGGTATTCAATGGTTAATTAAGACACCAGTGTCATTGCTGAGCTCTTTTGTGTTTCGTAGAAAGCAGTTGCTAAACAGATGAAAGTAGGTCTGAGGCAAGGGGTAGCAGAACTATCATTTCAATTAATAAATAGCTCTAAAAGTGAAGGAAGTGATAAGGTCCTCAAGAGCGTCTGTATCTGCCCTGGTTCTGTCAGGAAAATTAAACAGGGCACTAGTGATTGCCATGGCTTCTGTTTAAGGGATCCAAGCAAGTTGGGTCACCTGTGCTGAGCAGGTTAGAGTCGGCCTGGTTCCTGGGGCACCCCAAGTGACACACGCGGATACCCCGGCACATCCCACTTCTTCGAAAGGGAAAGAAACTGCCGAATTCACCTCTTTTTCTTCCACCCACATCCTCTCCTCCAGTCTCCCCCTCCCCTGCCTTCCACCAAAGAAGCCCTAAAATGTATTTTCAGACAAATATCAGGGAAGCATTTATAAATATTTCAGAGGCGTTTCATAAATAAATAAGTAAATCTACAAAAAGACTTCCCTCGTTTAATGAGATCTTGGCTGTGGTATATGCCTTTTATTTGAGCATCATTAAAACCAGTCGGGGAGATTTTTATACTGGACTCTCTTTGGGGCGGTTTCAGAATATATGAAAAAGCCTGCTATGCATCTCCAAAACATGTAGCCTCGTCCCTGACAGATTAGGCAGTCTTGGGCACGAGGGAAGAGCTTTTACTCTTTTTAAAGTAAATGCTAATCAATAGCAACTGTACCAACAAAAACCTTCTTGCCACCTAATTGCACTACAGCTACTCATAGACCCCAACAGAATTTTCCCCTGGATGTAACAAAATTAACTACCAGGGGCAGAGCTAGTGAGTTATCACCATCTCTCTATTTACATGTCATTAACACAACCCCCAACTGCCACAGGAACCGTTAAAGCACCATTTTATTTATAATTTCCAAATAGGGTCTGAAGGTCACGCCCACATCAATCTTTTCAATACACTCGTCTGCTCAGGAAATCAAGCTGGCGGGGAGGTGGTCCCAGCAATTACAGGAAATCTCTCCCTCTCTGAAATCTCGTTTGTAGTTCCTCTTCTGGAGCTTAATGCCCTCTGTGGTCTCTCTGGCCACGTCAGAAATAGCCAGACTGTACCAGAGGCAAACGAGGGACTTAAGCTGACTTAGCAAACAAATCTAGTACCCAGGTTTGGGCTGATCTAGCTGCTAGATATGTAGAAGTCTTAACAATAGCTTGGGATGAATACTATGGCCACTTTAGTTAATAATAACTAATATTTTTATCACACATTAGGATTGTTTTTAGGATTGTTCCTACATTTTTCTAACTCATTATCATAGTTGGCAATTACAGTAATAGCAGTGGCTATTTGTTGAGTTCTTGGACTCAACAAAAAGCTTTGCATATATATTTTACCATTTAGTCCTTGTAATAATAACTTTATGAGTTAAGTATTACTGCCCTTATTTTAAAATTAAGGAAACAGAGGCTGGGAGAGAGTAAGTGATCCAAGTGCTCTGATGACTAAATGAAGGAGCAGCAGGATTTGAACCCTATTGTCTGACTCTAAAGCTCATTCTGGGAGCACTTAACCACTTTGGGAAGGAAGTATCATCATCAACACCACCATCAAAAACAGCTTCATCTGCGTTCTACAGAAGTGGCAAACAAGGTACAGAGAGGGAGAGCAACTTGCTCAGGGCTGCCCAGCACATAAGAGTCTGGAAGAAGTTATAAGAGACAGTTACAGGGAGGGGTTAGTGGCATCTCTGACTCCCTAAATGTATATCATGTCACAGTAGCCATTCTGTCGGTCTTCAAGGATGACCGCAAAGAGCAATAGAAGAGTCCAGAGACCTAGTCCATGAACCTGTACAAGACACATGCTGGGTGATGTTCAGCCAGTGACACCCTCTCTCTGGACTCAGGGACCCCAACTACAGAACAATGAGTTAGATAAAATATCACTTAAATCCATTACAGATCTAACATTTTAGGCTAGTCGTAAATTCTTTGAGCCACAAGACTGTACGTGGAAATCTAACACAGCATTACTTTCTTAAACTTGATCTGTAATGTCCCGGTTAGAACCCAGATAACCATGTTGTCACACAGCCATCAGTTTACAAAAGCAGCGATGAGCTGAGAATGCCCACATACAGCTTTCTCATGAACAATCAGCCATTCCAGGAGCCAACAGGTAAAGATAGCATATGCTACACTCCATCTAGTTCCCATGTGTAATTTGGCAAAGCAGCCCAGTTTGTGAAGAGGTCTGTGCAAAGTCACTGAAGTCTGAAACTCCAGTCAGAACTCAAGTACTGTGGGGCACCTGGCTGGCTCAGTCGGTAGAGCATGCAACTCTTAATCTTGGCGTAGTGAGTTTGAGCCGCACGTTGGGTGTGTAAGCCTACTTAAAATATGAAAAAATAATAAAGAAAGAACTCAAGTATTGTCATTGTTAAGCACTGGACTCTGCTGTCATACTTTTGTTCCCAGGTACATGATTAACCCGAAGGGTGCTTCTACGAGGGCAGTTTCTGGACTTCCTCATTCATAGACTCCCTCGTTCTGGCCTCTGAGACGGTGCATGGGGTCTGAATGCTCAGAACTCCCCACCTCCACCCAAAAACACCCAGGCCACATGCTCATGTGGTTTCTTTCCTGCTCACAGCAGAGCCTGCGCAGGGGGTGCCTTCCGTAGTTGAGTTTATAGTTGATCCATCTTGGTGAGGCCCCTGTGTCAGGGCCTTTATCAGACCAGCTCCAAGGGGACACTCGTGCCTGAACTAACCATGTCGTGACTGTGTGTGTGTGTGGGGGGGGTGGTGGGGGGGGGTGGTAGGGGGAACTTTAGGGTCCAGAGATCCTTGGCATCAATCTATTTCCATTTAAATATGTTTTCCCTTGATTCAGAATGAACCAGGAGAAGCAAAAATACTAATCAAATTGGAATGCAAATATCCAAGGCTCCTTTCTCTCAGAAATGCCCTATTTCTCGCCCCCCCCCCAACCCCCCCGCTTCATGGTACTAATGTTGTAGAAATAGAAGGCACCTCTGGAGGGACAGGATAATACAAAATTTTAAAATCTGTAGAAAATGAGTACAGGGGTAGGCGGCACTATTAGTGCTACTAAAAATAAGCTCTGGGAAGCTACAATAAATGGAAAAACCAGAAGAGTCATTCCTTTTTTTAAACTGTATTGAAAATCCTGTATGTCCGGGAGCCATTTTCTCCAGAGATTCTAACAATAATACTTTGGATTCAATATTCATTTCTATTCTCTCTCCCATTTTGTTTCCCTCTCCGACCCTCTCCTCACCAGGGCCTCAGTAATGCAGGCTGAATACTGAGCTTATTATGCATATTAGACAGTGTGGTTTTTGCCAACCGAATACTGTGCCAGATACCATAGCATTGGTGCAATTATGCCCTGCTTGCTGCCTGGTATACTGAAGATGGGAATTATTTTCCTTTTTTTTAATTTTATTTTTTACTGAGAGCTCTTAGGTTACCGTAGACCAACAAGCCAGTGCTGGAGAGAAAGGATGGGCCCTCAGACTCTGGGATTCTCTCCTCAGCAGAGCCCAGGGTACTGTCCAATCTGTCTTGCCCACCATGGATGGACCTCCCTGCCCTTGTTACTTCAGGGCGGCAGGGGAGGTGGACGGGTCTGCTCACGCCGCTCATCTCGGCGCAAGTCGAAATGTGTCCCGAGAAGCCATGTGAGCCCTCGACAGCTTTACTGGGCTAGAAGAATGACTGCAAATATTCAGACTGCAAGGACACGGGCTCCCGATATTCTACCTGCTTTGGGTTCTATTGCAGATGCAATGCTGGGCACATCTGCAGGCCTCGGGCACAAGACTCCCAGCTGAGCTATTCAGAGTCATCAGGGAATTTCTGGGATTTGAACAAAAAAGCAGAGAGTATCTTGCCAAGGCCCAGGTGTTGATGCTTCAGAGACAGGCTCCTTAACGCCGAGGTTGGCCAACACGACAAGTCAAAGTTAGCAGAAAACCCAGGACCACAGTTTATTCCTGCCTTTTCATCTCTCACATTGAGCCTTCCCGTAATATTTGATCCCAATGTGCACCAGTAAGTGGAGAAAGATGTCCTCTGAGAAAATCTGTAGCAACAGAGTCACAGAATCTCAATAAAGGGGGCATTAACAAGGCAGTCCATTCACTACCTTCATTTTATACTTGAAGAAACTGAGGAACAGGGACTAAGCAGGGCCTCGACTCCACACATGTCAGAGTCCGGGACAGAGCCCCAGCCTGCGCATCCGGCTTCTAATTCAGTGTTCTTACCACCGCCCAGGGGCCTGTGTTTTGTTTCTTGTTTGATTCATGGAGTCTCTGGGAAGAGAGCGGCCTCCGGTGGGGCAAGAGTGAAAAGCTAAGATTTAGAACACCTCCTTCATTTTTACAAGGCCATCTGGAATATATTATTATTTTTTCCTTCCCCCCCCCCCCTCAGTCTGGGCATTTCTGCCTCTTAAAAGCATCTAACCCTTCACCGTGGAGGTGATGCAGAAATCTGCCAATAAAGAAAGCCTGAAAGCCCTTTGCTTCCTGCAGAAAAATCTATGTGTGCCCTTCAGCCTTATAATTGAGTTGCAAAGGGGAAAAATAAAATTGTTTCCTAGCTGTGTGGCGCCATCCCACCCAACATGCCAATAAAAAGCAAGTGGTGTTTTTGTCCATGGGATGTCCAGGTTCAGAGTCAGATCTATGAAGCTAAACAAGGCCTAGGTTATTACCAACAAACGATTACACTCTGGGTTGTATTGAACAGAGAGATATTTGAACTCTTGAGACTAATTGGAAGGGTTCTGAAATGTCAGTGTCGACGCTCCCTGTCTAGATTCCCTGAACCACAGTAGAAACTAACACTGAACTTGAAAATGTGGCCTCACACAAAGCCCCGTCTTTCTATCAGGAGATGCAAATATTAATCCTGGGCAGACAAGTCGCTGAGCTACCAGTGTGCCTTTCTATGCCACTGAGTAGATAGGTAATAACCATCTGCATTATCTTTTTCCTGAAATTTGTTAGGAAGGTCAAGTGAATAATAATACCCTCGCTTATAGAGCACTTCAGCTTATAAAAACCCCTTCCTCCAGTCAATCTGAATTACTCGCTGCGCTATCTATGAGCAGATGAATATCACCTACCTCAAAGCAACCCTGTGTGGTTGGAGATGACAGTCCCATTTTAGAGACGAGCGAAAGGAGGTTCAGAGGTTAGTTAGACGTATCATCTACACTCATATAGCTAGACAGCAACAGAGAAGGGACAAGCCTAGACTGGCTTTCCACATCCAGTTTTCTCTCTCCATGGAATCACAGGGCTTTTTCTTGGTGGATACAAGATGCCTTTACAAGACTGAAAAGAGTGACTCTATAATAACTAACTAAATTTATCCCTACCCTGCCAGTCATGTCAGACTCCAGCGTGGAGTCCATGCTCTTCTCCACGGACATAAATCATCTCTGGAAGCACCTGGCTTTGTCCTATTCACTGACGGATAGATAGATGGAATGGCCGGGCCAGCCTTGAAACATACCTTCTGCTCCCAAAGCCATTTACATGGCCGGGTCCAAGAACATCGGACCAAGTCAATTTGCTGTCAGATTTGGTCAGTTGATTTTATTTGTATCTAAGATGTCAATGGCTGCCTTATTGTTGTGATTTCCAGGTTCTCAGGGAGAAAGCATGCCTTCTTCAATTCTCTTCTAGCCCTTCATTCAAGGTTTGAAATCCCCTGAGCAGGGATTTAAAAAATAATCATTCTACAATAAGAGATAAGTTGCAAGTGCAAATATATTAAAGAATCAATTCAGGGCAATGGATTCATTCACTAGTGACGAGGTAAAATACTAAGCAATTCTTTGGGGGAAAAAGAGGGGCTGAGAGAGGAGAGAAGGGTCTCAGGAAACTGATTTTGGGAAGGTCACAGAGGTGGGAAAGGGACAGAACAGCCATTCCAGAAGCTCTGACGACAGCCCTGTGACTGTACTACTTTGCTGAAGGCAATGCCCGTTAAGTGTTCTAGGCTCTAGAGAAATGCTCTGAGGATCCTTTAATGGATTTTGTTTAAAAAAGTTTTAAAGCAGCTTTATTAAGATAAAATTTACATGCCACAAAATCCACACAATTTAGGTACACGATTTAATAATTTTTAGTAAATTCATAGCATAGTATAACCATCATCACAATTTAGCTTTAGCAGTAAGTGACATCTGAAGAAATATACTTTGAAAAGGTAATACTGTTTGCTCACCACAGCACTTTATAGGATTTCTTCTTCTCAATATCTGCTCCACTACAGCACCGCATAAGGGCAACCAGGCGCTGGAAGATCTGCCTCCTTTCCCTGGCTTCTAAGTAGCTGCATCCTGGGATGTGGGGGTGAGTTAAGAGCCCAGCCACCCAGTACTCAGACTCATGGAGGGGCCCCCGGTTTTGACAGGAAGGTCCACGGTCACTTCCACAGACTTCATGACCACTACTTGGAAAGTTATAGAGAGCTCCTGGCCGCACCTCCAGTTTCCAGAACCAGGAAACCAGGCTATGATCAGCCTCCTACACCCACTTCTCCTCAGAAAGCATGAAGGAAATTGGCTAACAACTTGGCATTCCTTTTGGGCTGCCAAGCCCCCTTAATGTTTTCGCACTTCTTAGGGACTGTCAGCACAACACCCCTCCCACGCCCACTGACTGCCGTGTGACAGGCTACTCTGTCCTTTATCTCAGGGCACCAAATGACTTACCTCATTCTAGGGCTTTCTGTTTCACTGTGAGTCAAGTGGAAGACAGAAAGGCAGCTCTATTTTATTTAAAGCAAACGTTAGAACAAAGACTCTGCTGTGCTTTGCTGGCATTTGTTAGTAGCAGACATGGGCAAAGAATGGGTATGAACAAATATTTGGGTGAGTACAGAACCCACTAAACGCTATGGATTTACTGTTGAGGGTCGAAGTAACAATTGTGGAGTTAGAGTCTCTTAAAGAGTCTGAACAAATGATGTATATGCCTTTACACATGCTGTTCTCTCTTTTGAGAATCTCCTTTCCTCCTTTTGTCTGCTCTTCCATGCCAGGCTCTCCAAACCCAAACAACTGGCCACTCCTTTGTCCTGTGTCATTCTGTCCACTGGAAGTTAGTCTGGAGAATCAGATCTTTCTGTTTTGTGTCTATCTCCCTTCCACACTGTAAGTCTTGCAGGAAGGGGACCGTGTCGTATTCTTTGTAACCCTGATGTCTAAAACCCCATCTGGCAAGGAGAAGATGCCCAAGAGATGATCTATGCTCAATCAGCTAGGAAAGGACCATGAAGATAAAGAGGGGCTCACACACAGAACAAATATCCTCTTTTGTGGCAGCTGTGCTAATTTGCCAGACTCTACATGGCCAGGGAGTGATTTGTGACAATTTGTTGAACTAAGAATTTGTTTTGGACTCAAGAAGCACCAAACGTAAACTGCAATGTTGGATTGCAAGAGAAAGGGCTGGAGGCTTGGGGGAAGGGGCTTTCCCAAGTATTTGTCCATGGAGAAAGCTGGGGGAATGTAGCTCCCAGCGGGGGGTGGGGGTGGGGAGAAATTTGTAACTCCACAGCCATGCCTTCTGAGGCTGAGCAACCACTCCTTCTCACAAACATCTACCATCAGAACTGGAGCCACAACAAGAAATGCAAATGTGTGCTTTCAATGTGTGGTTTATGGAAATGCCTTCACAATTTTGTCTAGCGTGTCCACTGTTGTATCCCCAATGCTTAACATGGTACTCAGAACACAGTAAGCACTTAGTAAATATTTGTGATGTGAATGAATATTTCAGCGTCTGGCTGGCTTCTTTCACCAGAAAATATGTATTTTTTCCTCGTGTGCTCTAAACCACAAATTTCCTGAAGTGAATTTTCCATGGAACATCTCACTTGTCCACGAAGCAATCCATGAACGTGATTAACAAAGAGGAAAATAAGGTAAATTCATGGAAGCCCAGGCCTGGGAATTCCATCATTCAGAAAGTAAGTACAGTCAAGACTCAACATCTCAGGCATCCTAGAGTGATCATCCACCTTCTGACTGGCCCCAGAAATATGAGAGGACTCTGGGGGCTGGTGCACCACCCAGGAAGAAGCAGGAGTGATAGAGATGGAAGGGAACTAAGGTTTCTTTGTTCCTGCTCTGAGCCAGGTACCAGGCCAAGTACTCCGATCTCTCATTTCAGCTCTGACAAGGGAATTGGCCATAACAATTGTGACTTTACAATTAAGGAGGAGAGAATCAAAGAGACTGTGTATCATACCTAAGGGCGCCCACCTAGAAAATGGGCATGGCAGAAACTGACTACCCATCTGTCTAAGTCTAAAGACACAACTCTCTCCAGTCTGCCACATATCTGGCCCCTAGTATTCCTCTGGTTTTGGAGTCCCATAGGGCAGAGATGAGTCTTCAGTCATTTCTGCAGCCTGTTCTCCTTAGTGTGGCCCAGAAGCACCACCAATAAATGTTTCTGAAGTTTCCAGATCACAAGCATTAACACTTATTTACCAATAAGTGGTCTGACTAGGGCCCAGACACCACCTGAAGACCGTTGGCCCTGAAGGACATGCCCAGGCAGCACTGATGTCCCTGGTGGAGCACGAGCTTCTCTGCAGACCCTCTGCAACCTTAGCGGCAATAATCCTAGGGGCTTAGAGAGGGCCTTCTGGAGCTTTGATTGACAGCATTTAAAGTCTCCTCCCTCTGTCTATCCTGGCTGTCCAGCCCAGCTGATGCACAGTTTCCCTGGTGTGAGCCCCAGTCTTCCTTTGTTCAACATTTGAGAATGGTTTTCAGTGGCAGGTATGGTTTAGTGTAAAGGTGGCAAGAGATCAACATCAGGAAACCCAGGTTCTAGCCTATGCTTTGCCCACGGGGTGAGAGGCAGTACGGCAAGAGAGGGCTGGTTCTTGGGCAAATCACTTGTCTTCCCTGGTCTTTAGTTCCTCACCTGTAAGTTGAAAAGACTTGACAGATTATTTCTAAGTACCACAGAACTTTCTACAAAGATGTAATTGATCTGTTTTCTACATTGCCCAATACAATGGTGACTAACCATGTACGGCTAAGTACTTGAAATGTGGTTAGCGTGACTGAGGAAGTGAATTTTTAATTTCACGTGATTTTAGTTGATTTAGATTTAAACGTCAACAGCCACAAGCGGCTAGTGGCTCCTGTATTAGAGAGCAAAGGCAGGAAACTTCAGCTCTAAGAAGCTGAGAAGGAAGCTGTGTAAGGTAGGATTAAAGTTCCAGCTCTCAAGGATGTGGGTTCAAATCCCATTCTGCCACTCACTAGCTAGGAGGCCAAACACAACACCTTTGCCCTCCTCAAGCCTGTTTCCTTTTCTATAAATTGAAAATAAACATAATAATGGCTTGCACTCAAATGTGCTGAGATAAGTGGAGGAGATCAAGGGCTTAGGGTCTTGTCTGTCACATGAGGGCTCCCTACATGAAAGGAGGGGCAGTTTCTTTGATGAATCCATTATTTCATTTGCCAACACTTCACACTTACAACTGAGTGGAAGGAGAGAGAGAGGTTTAAAATCCACTGGGTGGGGTGCTGGGGAAAGGGGTGACCCGGGAGGGAGGGGTGAGGGACGGAAAGGCAGTTTTCCCTACTTTACATTTTTCCCAGGGCTGTCCCTGCATGCATCTTTGATTGGGTCAAATTACACAAGATCTAGCTAGATACTCAGATTCCCTCAGATGCGTCTGTGTTGTGCAATCCCCCTGGCCTTGTAAAGGATCAGATCTGCCTGGCCAGGGGTTTGACAGGAGGCATCATCACTGAGATTTATAAATCAAGAGAAATGAGGGAAGGGTCCTTGACATTCTACAACAAATGCACAGATATCCTGAAACATCAGGACGGCACTTTTTGTGCTGGTCAGCTGGTATTTTTGAGTTAGCATAATTAAACAGAGAACCACCCACCAGGCTGAAAGAGAGAGCAGTTAATGAAAAATCAGTCCCCAGCTCCTTTTGTCCCTCCCCGCAAAGATGCCAACTCTGAATAATTCACCTCAGCTCCCTCTTAATAAATGGCTTCCTCCCACCCCACCCCAGGAAACAGCATTTGAATCACCTGGATTTTTTTTTTCCCCAAAAATCCCAAAGCCCAAGCTATATATACCACATACAATTAAATCAGAAATGGTGAGGGTGGCACCCAGGCGTCGGGAATTTTTAAAGCTTCCCGGATGATTCTAAGGTGCATCTGCATTCGAGAACCGCGTGTGGAGAGGGACAACGTGAGGAGAAGCTCAGGAGTTAACCGCACGGGGAGTCCCGATCTCTATCGCACGCTCTTGGCCTTGTCAGACCACGATCACATTTCACGTTTCACTTAGCACACACTGCTTCTCGCGACGAGAATATTTCTCAACCAACATCCTCTTTAATAAAGTCTAATTTGGGCCATTTCCACATTGTTAGTGTTGACAGGGAAATTCCCCACTGACTTGGTGATGGGCAGGGGGGTTGTGCTTCAGAATCAAGCCTCGGAGTTCATCTGAAGCTAGCTTCCGGAGCCGAAAAGCCATCAGCAGAAGCGCCGTTTCTACGACCTCTGCACACTGCCACCTGGTGGGAGCTTGTCCCAACTCGGCCTCGGCTCCTCTTCCTTGGGCGCCCGGCCCCCTCTCCCAAATAGGTGTAATTTAGGAAAATGCCATGCATTTTCAATCCAATTTACCAGTACCTTCCACAGTGATCAGACCTCCTTCTCCTTTTTCCTCCCATCTGGTTAATATAATTATTGCTTTCACATGGCGAAGCCATTTTATGTAATAGCTTTGTTTGTTACTATGGTTACAAGTTTCGCAGTACTTTGGAATAGAAATCTATCATCCCCAAGAGTAGCTTTCTATTTGTCAAGGTGCAGCCCTTACGCGCATCAAAAAGCAAGCTGAGCGGGAGCATCAGTTTTCCGTCTTGAGGCAGGCGGCCTTTCTTGGTCTAATTATATTTGAAAGTCCTCCGAGCCTCGTGTAGACACTCCTTGGAAACTGCTGGGTGCTGTCCCACTTTCTCCTTCCCGGGGTTTTCCTGCCTGAGTGAGACACCCACGAGGAGAGCTCTCTGGGAGAAGGTCAGAAAAGTTGGCTGTGGGGCAGCTCTGGCTGCCGGGTCAGACAGAGCCCTCCTGTTGCACAACTGGGGCCGTTACTGGACTATTTACTCTCGGCTGATTATTTCCCAACTAAAGGCAAGGGCTGAGAACATAATCTCTCGGGAGTTAAATTTCTTTGGGTGTAATCCTTTCCTCTCACGCATCTGAAGCATCACCCCTTATTTCCTGATGGAAATGGAGTTATAATCTCCCTCTAGAAAATGGCAAAAGTTCAGAGCCGAGTTCAATCTGCCACCCTCAACTGACAAAGCGTGACAGTGTCTCTGCTTTGACGGTGTTTCACAACCAACTGAATCAGACCCAGCCCTCACAGTACAGAAGTTGAATGGCCTGTGAAGCAGGGCTTTCCTCCCGTCCTTGGTCAATGACTACAGCTCGCCCTGGAGAGGGCTGGGAGTTTACTGCACCTTCCATGTGCAAACCCCCGTCTAATCCTCATGCCAATCCCAGGAAGTACTCAACGTCATCATCACTGGCATCACTCATTTGACAGAGGAAATTGAGACTCGGGGATTAAGCGCTGTCTCCCAGTCATACAACGAGCCAGTGGCTCACCTGGGATTCATCGCCTTTGGTCTCCAAGTTCGGTTTTCATTCTAGGGAGCAGTCCCTCACTCTCCAGATTCAAACAGCAGGGACCAGGAAAAGAGAAAAAACAAGCAATATCAATGCCTTGACTAAAAGACCTTAATTAAATTAAACTCCAACCATCTCCTTCCCTCTTTAGGAGAAAGTTATTGGTTTGGTAGCCCATCGGTAAATTTCCAGTGGCTACTAATTAACTAGCCAGGTCATTCAAATTTATTATCACAGAGTAGGAAGGTACTTATTTACACCACTCACACGGCAGGGTAATTTGCAGTTATATAATTTCATGGTAATTATGATTGGAATTGCCAGGTAGAAACTAGGCACTTTGGAGGTGCGTGTTTGTTTACCAACAACTGGCTACCTTGGAATTACCCATTAATGACACGACTGGCTGTGGCCTTGTAAGAAAGGTTATTACAGTAAGGGACTTCAACTTTTCATTCCTGATTCACAGAAAAAGCAGGAACCTTGGAACCACCAGGAATATATATATATTTTTATATATTATATATTTATATATATTTTTTAATTTTATAATTAAAATTTTATAATTAATTTTATAATTTTAAAAAATTATATATATATATATTTAATTTCCTCTCCTGGAAGGACAGGATGCCATTGTGCAGGTTTGTCCTGTTTCTGGGCAGGTCTGGGGTGCCCTGGTGACAGGGAGGGGGCCGAGACACGTGAGCTTTAGCAAAGGGTGCGATTGTGTGAGGCTAGTCCGCACAGCTGTTGATCCAGGGCACAGGTGGGAGATACCAACTTGTTGACTATCGAGTGAGGACACTGGGCTGAGGGGTTGTTTGGTCATCTATGGAGCGGGGACCAGGAGAATATTAGTTGCAGAAAGGAGGCCCAAAGGAGCTGGGCGGGCGCTTCCACACACGAGGAGCGGGATGCTGTGAGAAGGCATGCAGTTCGTGTAACACCAGTGGGGCAGGAGACCCCCACCTCACTGAAAACATCCGCTACCTCGGCTGACTTCCTGGACAGCAGTGCCCTCCCAGTCCCTTCTCCCACACGCCCTTGAGCTGACTATTCTGAGGTTGCTCTTGCTGCTTATGTTCACCGGATATCAGCAGATATGGAAAGCAGAACCCTACGTGATATGACGGGTTCTCAGCCCTCCAGGAGTTCCTTGCTTGGCGCATGTAGAGTAACATCATTACTGCTTCTTAGAACTGCAAGGGGCTCCTCGTTTAACAGAGGAGAAACCCAGGGCCCCGAAGGGGTGAACGTGTGGTCCAAAGTCACACAGCAGATAAATGTCAGAGGTGGGCCTAAAATGCACGGCCATGAGCTCCAAGTGATCTTCCATAGCTCCACTCCATCACGGGGACAAGTTGCCCATGGTCTCAAATGGAGAGGGGGCTAATTGAAACAACAGCCACAGACACCACTGGTGTCTCTCCATCCTCCAGCAAAGGTACCCTGGGATTTCTTTTTTCTTGGCCTTTTAAAATAACCATTGCATAGTAACCCTAGGCAAAGACTCCTGCAACAGATTCCTTTCAGAATCTGCTCTGTCAAGAGGAGGCAGACATTTGTTCTTCCTGACCTGAACGGCCTCCTACTGTGAGAGCAGGAGAGATTCCCCTTTTCCTCCCCAGCTGCCAGGAGGCTGAGAGCCACATTCTATGTTCCTTAGCTCAGACTTCCTCAGGCAGGCATTTTCATCACAGTTTTCTTTGCTTCTCCTTTTCTTGAAACCTGCTTTCGCATTAGGTAGATTGTTCTGGTCTTTTTGTACCCGTGTTTTTATTATAAAATCTCTGGAGGAAGGTGGGACTATCAACCAATCAACAAACCAAATCAAACAAATAGTAATCTTGAACCTCAGGGTTTAACCATCCAAGAAATAAAAATCTTACAGGATTTACAGAGGTAAGTTGGGAAGGAGGCCACAGCCTCCCATGCTGTCCACACACACAGTGCAAAGGGATGATTCCCTTTTAGTGAAGAAGAAGAGCAGACAGAAGAGGCCAGTTCCTTTACTGGCCTTATTCCAGCCTCAGAAGCACCATCTCATCCCACCAACCATTACATCCGGAGAGTTGGAAGCAGAATAAAAAGGCTTCTGGAGACCCTGGAGTGGTGCAATCTGGGGAGAAAACTCTAAACTCTAAGAACCTTGAACACATTTAATAAGCAACAAAGAAAGGCAACTGATAGGTGCACCTGGGTGGCTCAGTCGGTTGAGCGTCCAACTCTTGATTCTGGCTTAGGTCATGATCTTGTGATCCATGAGTTTGAGCCCTGCATTGGGTTCTGCACTGACAGTGTGGAATCTGCTTGGGATTCTCTCTCTCACTCAAAACAAATAAATAAACTTAAAAAAAATTAAAGAAAGGCAACTGACATTTCCTGGATGGCTACAGTGTGCCTGATGCTGTGTGTGGTACCTCTTCTTCTGTGTGTCTGTCTCATTTCATCATCCACCTCAAATATACAGCAATGAAAAGGAAAGACCTGGTAGAGGAATCAACATGGGAAAATTTCACAAACATGTCAGAGGGAAAAAACATACATAAACATATGGTTCCATTTATACAAAGTTCAAAATATATGCAAAACCCATCTAAGGTGCTCAAAGTCAAGACAGTGGTCCCTCTGAGGAGGGACTAGGACTATCGAGGTCATAAGGCAGCTTCAGGGATGTGGTACTATTCCATTTTTTGGGTCTGAGGTATCTGGTGACGTCACATAAAAATTCATTGGGCTGTACAACTATGAGTTGTGCACATTTCTGTAGACGTTGTACTTCAATCAGAAGTTAAAATGGTCAGGGTTCAATTCCCAGCCCTGCCACTCACTGGGTGACTTTAGCTTTATGCCACAGCTTCATGCCAGAGATTCTGAGCAATCAGATTAATACAACCCATTTATTAGGATATTGTTAGAATATAATAAGACCCTGCATATAAAACATCTAGCCCAGAGCCTGACACATGGGGGCTGCTCAATATATAGTCATTCATTATTTAAATGTTTTAATATGGAAATTATTGAATATACACAAAATTGAAGAAAAAAGTATAGTAAACCCCCCATGGACCCATGATCCAGCTTCAATAATTATCAATGCACGGTCAATCTTGTTTTATCTACACCTGTAACCCCAACCATTAAAACATAAAAGTATATTTTACTGCTATATATTTATTATAACATATGTATAATATATATCAGTTTGCATCTCTAAGAAGTAACTCTTGAAAACCATAATCACAATACTACTATCATTAAAAACTACTGCTATTAATCAAGTTTCTCTGATTACCCCCAAAACGTCTTCTTATAACTAGTTGGCTCAAATCAAGATCCAGACAAGGTATACGGATGTATATGTTTTCATTCATAATTTGTTCTGTCTCTTAACAAACCATAGGACAATGGCAGACAGGCTGTCTGTGACATTTGCCAGTAGCCACAGGATCCTTTGTGGAGAAGGGAAAAGGGTGAAGTCAAGAAGCCTCCTGGAAACACCCTGAGTTTCTGTCTACAGCACTCTTCTGAATTCTTCAGAACACGGATGGTTACTGTCATGGTCAAAACTAGATCTAACACAATAAAGCAAAGACTCTGAACACGCATGGGAGAGCAGCCACCATCACCACACAATATACAAAGGAAACCCTGTGGCGGGTAATTCCTGGGAGACCACAGGTGTGGTGTCCAGCCTCAACCATTTGGATGAAACAGTTCTGAGCTTCTCAGATGAGCACACCGCCCAGATTAAGGGGGAAAGCTGCACTTCCTTTCTTTCCCCTCTGCTCTTTCCTCTTCATCTTTGTTAACTTATCTCGGAGCCTGGATGCCTTCCTCTGCTGTCTGAGTAATAGCATCATCATATACCCAAGCAGGGTTTTACCGTGTGCTGATTTCTTACAAGTAGATGGTCTCCAGGATTGTATGTATCTCATGGTCCTTCCTTCCAGGCAGGCATCTCACTGCATTTTATTAAATAACCTGCTAGTGTGCTCCTCAAGCTACATTAGAAGCGCCCTGAGGAAAGGGCCCTCATTTTATTCATCCGCGGACCCCCCTTCCTGCTCAGCACCCAGCACACAGGAGGTCTGAAAATAAATGTGTGTGGGATAAATTAGTGAATGAGGGTGAACAGAGCCTAATGGGGAAAGCCCTGGACTAGGGGGTTGGAGGCCTGCAGTCTAGTCTCATCTGTGTCTCTGACCCTTAGGGTGACCTGAGGCAAGCCACTAACTTCCATGGGCTTCCAGTAATTTCTAGGATCTCTTCCAACTCTTAAAAGTGTCTCCAATTCTAGAATGTATTTACTTATAACGGTGCTATGTTGATCCATCTATTCATTTACATCTAAAAACGAATTGCTAGGCAAAGCACTGATGCCTTTTGGCACATGCCACAGCAACAAAACTTTGTTTAGCCAGTTGCCCTATACCTTCTGTGCCTACTGTGTTCCCATCACAAATCACAGTGGCAACAACCTCACCCAGAATGGCCAGAAGGAACCCTCCCATCTAACTCACCCAACAGCATGCTAGATGCAGCTAAGGTGCCCCAGAAGATGGAGTGAGCAGGGACTATTAAGTTTTGTCTTAACCCTTCGTCCATGTCTGGCTCTGCTCTGAACAGAGCAGGTGATTGGCCATGGCTCTGTGTGGGCACGGGTGCTGTGTTTCAGGAAGCAAGCACAGGTAGAGTCAGCCCAGTGGTGACGCTCACCTTGGTACTTGTTCTATCTCCTGCCATCCATCCCATCCCCACTGCATGCTATCCCACTCCAAGAAAAACTCTGGATCTTAGCTTGTTGACAGCTTGTCTTCTGAAAGTGTTAGCTGATGACTTCTCTGAGACTTAAGGTGTGACCAATGGGGTGCCAGGAGAACAGAACAGAAACATTAAGTTATATTTATTCCATCCTTTTTCACTCACTGAAAATGAAGCACAAAACTGGAATGAGTAGTCTCTTAATTTTTAAAAACTATCTTATTGTGTCACTGCTACTAATACATGTTCATGGCATAAACATATAAAAATGGAGGGGCGCCTGGGTGGCTCAGTTGATTAAGCGTCTGACTCTTGATTTTGGCTCAGGTCATGATCTCACGGTTCATGGGGTCTGAGACCTGGATAAGGCTTTGTGCTGACAGTGTGGAGCCTGCTTGGGATTGTCTCTCTCTCTCCCCCTCTCTCACTCACTCATCCATCCCACCCCCCGTCCCAAATAAATAAAGTCAAAAAAAAAAAAAAGTCAACTATATAAAAATACAGACTGGCCTAAGGAAGAAAACTAAAGTTATTGCATATGACAGCCCTTTTATATTAGAAACTCCAGATTTTCTTACACATTTATAAGTGAGTATAATTCTAATGTGTCCATAATCATTCTTCTACCCATGAATTCTATTTCATTTCTCTTTTTTTTAAATTTTACTTTCAAAGAGAGAGAATGCATACAGCATGAGTTGGGGAGGGGCAAAGAGAGAGAGAGAGAGAGAGAGAGAGAGAGAGAGAGAGAGAGGAGAGAAGAGAGACAATACCAAGCAGGCTCCACACTGTCAGCACACAGAGCCTGATGCAGGGCTTGAACTCATGAACCGTGAGATCAAGAGTCAGACACTTAACCGACTGAGCCAACCAGATGCCCCTGTCTTTTATTTCTTATAGAATGTAAATTCCATTCTATTCCATTCCATTCATAATAGAATAGAAAGCAAGCAGTAGTATTATGTGGTTCAATTTTTATTTTACTGAAAGCTTTAAAGATTCAAAGGAATGAACACTTTGTGGTAAGGACAAATTGTTTAAGGCAAAGGGTCTTCCCTAGCCCACCTTCAAACCTCCAGGAATAGAGGCCTCTTTCCCTGTTGACTCTCTGCTGGCTGACTCTCATATGGCTGGTTGGTGTACAAAACCAGGGGCCAACAAAGGCACAGGTCTGGGAAAAGGATGGAATTAGAAGTAAATAACAAACAAACAAAAAAAACCCCAAATAAACAAACAAAAAAACCCAGTTGCAAACTCAATTCTCTTGCTAGCTCTTGGACAGGTCACTCAATCTCTCTGTCTTCAGATTCCTCATAGATTAGTATAGCATGAACACACAGCAAAATTAATTAGTGGAGCACTAATACATAGGGTGGTGTAAGGAAGGAAATGGCTAATGTGAAAATACCTTGAAAGCTCTAATCACAGAGATTTGAGGAATGGTAATTGAAGATGTGTTATCAGTGTGAAGGATTCAATGGTAGTCTAACAACGGAGAAGGCTCCTGCACATCACGTCTTGGCACATGGATCCCAGTCACAGCCACAATTATAGGATGTTCTGTCAACAGCACTTTTTAAAAAATAATTTAAAAAAATTTTTTAGATGTTTTATTTATTTCTGAGAGGGAGAGAGACAGACAGACAGACAGACAGACAGTGTGAGCAGGGGAGGGTCAGAGAGAGAGGGAGATACAGAATTTGAAGCAGGCTCCAGGCTCTGAGCTAGCCATCAGCACAGAGCCCGACGCGGGGCTCGAATCTACGAACCACAAGATCATGACCTGAGCTGAGGTCGGATGCTTAACTGACTGAGCCGCACAGGCGCCCCTCAACAGCACTTTTTAAATGTCAGCTTTCTCACCACTGAAACTTCTCTCAGTCCAGAGTTTGTCACTTTCGGACCATCTATACCCTCTAAAGAGAACTCACTTCCAAAGAGCATTTTTTAAAGTTTATTTATTTTGAGGGAGAGAGAGAGAGTGCAGGAGGTGTGGAGAGAGAGTGCAGGAAGTGTAGAGAGAAAGGGAGAGAGAGAATCGCAAGCAGGCTCCACAGTCAGCACAAAGCCCAATGTGGGGCTCGAACTCCCAAACCATGAGATCATGAGCTGGGTTGAAACCAAGAGTCCAATGCTTAATGAATGGACTGAGTCACCCAGGTGGTGTCCCCAAAGGAGCATTTTAAAGACTCCCACATTCGAAACTGAAGGAGATGGCTGAACTAGCAAGGCCAGCCGAGAGGGGTCAAGTTACCACACTGTTAGAGGCCACAAAGCACTGCTCTGTTTCCCATGCATCCCCTGATCCTACAGTAGTAACAATGCCGTGTCTGCATGGCTCAGTCATAAAGGCTCTGGCTCTGCAGCGCTGGCTATCCTCAGAGGGGAGTCAGGACCTCTCCCTGGGAGACCCACGTGGCATTCTGGCCCAGCTGCTTGGCACCTTAGGAAAAGTATACTCCACACCTAGCTGGGATAAGTGATCAGCAGACTGACAACTGGAGACAAAACTCTCACTTCTCTGGACCTCAGTTTCCCCAATAGGGATATGAGTGGGTTGGGGATGATGAATGTCAGGATTCCTCTTTTCTCAAAAACGCCACAAACCTGTAAGTTCTTACTCATTTTTGTGTCCTGCCCACTACCTAGCATGGTGCTGGCAATAACACAAGGTCTCAGTAATATTTTTTGAATAAATGAGTAATGAATAAGAGGATGGAAACTCCATGCTTGTCATGAATGGAAACACAAAGTTTGGGGAATTCCACTCCAACTCATCACATGGTGTCAAGGGATGAATCCGTACCGGGCCTGTGTGGTCTGCAAGGCATGGAGGCACCCCAGGGCAGCAGCATGGAGTATACTGCATTGGACCTGCCCTTGAACATCAAGGACAGAAGGCTGTGGTATCATAGACCGGAAGACATTGCACTGGGGCCTGGAGAAGGTAACATTTCAGACAGGTACACACCTGCGGTTATGAAGGCTCCTCTGCGTCTACATGTCTCCCAGCTTGTGTGTGCCCCGGCATACTGTTACTCAGAAGCCAAACGTCCTGAGATCTACGGTTGGGCATCCTGGAGGGGGAACTGGAAGGCACCCTATTTGACCTAGTGTCAACTGGCATCCTGACTCTCCACGGCTTTCTATTAGCCCTTGGCAAAGTCTCAGGCTCCCATCGGGACTATAGACTCAGCGGTGCCTGGCAGAGAGTTGGAGGACACACCACAGAGTCCCCCCACCCCCCACCCCATCTCATCTCCATCTTGCCCCAACTCCAACTCCTGGCACACTGGTTTCCCAGTGAAAGAAAATGCGTATTCAATTACATTTTAGGTACACTGGTAACTCTTCCCAGAGAGCATGTTTGGTAATAGATAGCAAAGCTTAAAAATTTGATAAACTCTTCCCTTGCAGCTTCATTTGCAGGAAATAATTTGACAAATGCACAGACATATACGTACATAGGTATTCTTTAGCCTTGTTTATACAAGAAACATTGGAAACAACCTACACGTCCATTAATACTGACATATCTGCTGAATACATTATGATTCACCAATGAATGAAATACTCTATGTCGAAAAACAGTGATGCATAAATGTATCACAAAAGATGTCCACAAGATATTGCTGCCTGAATAAAACAGTTATTATATGATCTGGCCCCTACATGTCAACATATCCAGATTATTATACATGGAGAACAAGCCTGAAAGGATCCTTATAGATACATTAATTTATTACCTGCATTTTGACATTTCAGGAAAATTTTATTCTGTACTTGTTTTAAAAAACAGTCTGACCTCTTCACAACGAGCATGTTCTTTTTTGATACCAGTGAAATAATTCTTTTCATTTTGGAATAAAAAAATAATTTCACTGGCAACCTTGAGTGCAGAAAGAGTAGAGATCTCTCCAAAAGGCTGAAATGCATTTCTGAGGGTGTATGCATTAGGCACGCTTTTCCTTCTCACCTGACTGACAAGGTAGAAAGTACTTAACATGTGTGAACCAGTTCTCCTGGGTACTTTCACGTCTAGTTGCCTGGTAATCAATTCCTAAAGCAGAATGTGGGTTCTACAAACCCCAAGTTTTGTATGAGTCCTAAGGAAGCCCTCTCGGTGGGTTCTGCAATGGAGGCAAAGAACCTGGCCTATCACCAGCTGTATCATTCACTTATCGTGGCCCATCTGTATTCTTTGCAGGGCAGAGCTGATGAACATGCCACCCATGACTACTAAGTAAAATTTCTCTCAATTTTAAATACTGGCCCCATACCTTCCTCCCTCCTCCCTTCTAACTACAGGGGAGCATATAGGAAACCCAGTCCTTATAGAATGTCAGAGTCAGGTTAGAGAACAGCCAGTCACATGCCCTGGAGAAAATAAATAATTTACAGTGGATACTGACAGAGGCTGGATTAGAATCAAGGCCTTCTAGCTGCCAATCTTGTTTTCTCTCCACCTTCCTCACAGCCATGCCCTTGCTTTGAGCCCATGTATTTTCTCTCGCTTGGACTACTGCAATAGTAATCTAGCAGGTTTTTCCTCCCCTGATCTTCTGCACACGAAAGCTGGCTCCATCCTGGCACCAGAAGTTCTCCCTAAAACACTGATTTTACTCTACGCTTCCTCTGAATCAACCTCTTCAAATGTCTCTCAGAGCCTTCAGGACAAAGTGCAGGCTCCTCAGCATTTCACACAAGCCTCTTCAACATCTGGCTTAGTCCCAGTCCCATCTTCCACACTTGGCCTCTTATCTCCTGAATTCATACTCAACACCAACCAGACTAAATTATTTGTAATTTTTCAGACAAATGATGTGCATATTTGTGCTTTTACACAACTCCTTGCTCTATGTGGAATAATCTTCTACAACTTGTTTGCCCAGCAAACTCCTAGCCATCCTTTAAAACCCAATTTAAGTATCCTGGAAGCCTTCCCTATATACCCTCAGCACAGTTAAGTTTCTTCCCATATGCTCCCATAGATTCTGAGGAAATGACTATAGCAGTACTCAATGAGTGTGGACTGCATTTGCCTTCCTACCAGAGTATAACTTCCTTGAATTCTTGAGTTTGGTTTCATTCATCTTATGAACACGGATCTTGACACAAAGATGTGAGTACATGCTCAATAAAATTCTATGGAAAAAGAAATAACTAAATGGGTGAGTAGATAAATATATGAGGGAAAACATGCTGCCATTGCTTTTATTTAGACACTATTTCTACAGGATGGAACCCTCTGGAAGGCAACAACAGGGAAAATACCTGGCACCATAGTGGCACCATGGGGAAATAGCTTTTCACACAAAATGTCTGGAAATACTGCATGTTACCTTATTGTCAAATAAAGGTGGTCTTATTATAAGGGGCTATCCCATAAGCACTTAACTGAAGGATTCAATTCCTCCTTAAGTACTTACCAGGTCTTGAAAACACAAACTAAATTCTAGACTGAAAACTCATGGAAGTTGACAAGACTATGCATACCCAGTATGCCTGCACACACACACACCCCCAACCCCCCCCCCCCCCCCCCCCCCCCTATCCCTGGCTCCCATCCCCCAACCTCAGGCCCCTGTCTGCCTTTTACCACCTGACCCTACACCAGCCCCCCCCCCCCCCCCCCCCCCCCCCCCCCGCCCCAGGAACCTGATATAGGACAGGATCTCTGTAAATACTTTGCCAAATGAATAAATGAATCAACAACCAGAAATAGAAGTGTTAAATCAATACAATGGGCAGTGAAGAGCAAACTCTTCTTCGTTTTCTTGAATCTTTTAGAAATAAAAAAGACACTGAGATCACCCAGCCTGATACATTCACTTTCATAAGGGAAAAATCTGAAACTCAAAGAGATCAACTGGCCTCTCTAGTGTCCGGCAGCAAGTTCGTGAATGACCTAGGGCCCGGTCTGGGGGCTCTGACGGTCTCCGCTGTGGCAAACGGACCTTCTGAGCAAGTCTAAAGCATCAAAGGCAATAGGGCACAGAGCTCTAGGCGCAGGCTTCTCTAGAAGGTACCAGACAACAGCACTGGCGGGGTGTGAGATGCACACCTAATCATCCCCCGAGAGACTCACCTGTGCTTTCCCAGGTTTTTCCTTTTTTGTTTTTTTTTAAACAAATCTTGAAATCTTTGGTAAAGAGTGTCTCAAGCCAAGGAGCAGACACATTTGTGTGCCCCTCCCCCCTCTGCCCTCCTTTGTTCTTCTTTTTCAGCTGGGTCCACTGGAGGAGCATTGTAAGGTACCCCTGCTGGGTCTACAAGGCCCCTTTTCGGTTCAATTAATGAGCCATAAATAACCCAATGAAGGTGTCAACATACAGGGTAATTTATCATACCTTGTCAGGAGGGCGAGCCTTGTGAGGCAAACGCTCATTCACCGTCTGGTGCAACATGTTAAGATTTATTCCTGGCCAGGTCCCTCCTCCTCCAGGCGCCCCTCCCCCAAACCAAAATTTATCTTCCACAAGAATCCTCACAGGTGTGCTGCTTTGACAAATAAGCTATGAAGTCTGGTATTCATCACTGGCCGGTCTTTGTTGGGATGAAGTCAGCAGGAAATAAATTTATTTTAGAGGAAGGTACTTGTGATTCAAACATGCTCAAGGGGAACAGCGAGGTTATTTCCATCCTCCTGGTCCTGCAAGAGGAGAAAGGGAGATAGTGCTAGGACAGCCTCTTTCTTCATTATTTACTGCTTGCTGGAAGCACAGGCAAGACTTTATGGAGACAGTGCCCTCCACTGCAGTCTGGGAGCTCCAGTCACAAACTGTGGGAAGTGGTGGGTTAGGAAATCTTACACTGGAGTGGAAAGGGCTAGAAGACATCTCAGATGCTCAGAACTGCTGTACCAGCAGGTTGTCCAGGTCCTCTACTCAACTTCTGGTTTCCCTTGGAGGGCTGATCCTGAAATGGGAGTTTGCATAATAGCATCTGGGGGTACTTGTTAAAAGACAGACTCCCGGTTTCCCCAACTCGTTCCCTCCCAGAGATTCTGAGTGAGGAGATGTAAGGAGGATCCTAGGAAGGTGTATTTTGGTAAGTTCTTTTCTCTACTTGCCTTCAAGTAATTCAGATGGAAAAGATTCCTGGCATACAGTTCGGATCAAGAAATGCTGCTTGGAAGAAATCCTGCATCCCCAGGGCTGTCCATTTGAACATTCTACAGCGATAGACATGTTCTGCACTGACCAACCCTGTAGCTAATAACACTTGTGGCTACGGAGCACTTGAAATGTGGCTGGTGTGAGAGAGGAACTGAATTTCTTAATTTTATTTAGTGGAAACGTAAGTCATCAACATGTAGTCATATGGCAGTCAGTGGCTGCCATATTGGACAGAAGAGCTCTAGCAAATCACTGCACTGTTCTGGGGAGTATGTATAGACTGAAAAATTCAACATTCGCACGAGACCTCATATACCAGTCTCCTCCCACTTCCCATTATTTTGCAGCTAATGAAAACTGTAAGCCCTTGGGGGTGTGTCCTATTTAGTCACATTGGAATAGGACAAGGGAGGACGGTATCCTCCCACCTCCATTCCCAATGTGGACACAAGTGGGGAGACAGAGACATTCAGTTCCTTAAGTACCTTCTACATGTGGCTGTGAGGGATGTCTCTGAGAAGAAGATATGGCTCTGGTCTTTCAAGATAAGGCCCCTTCCTTCCCAATACACAGAAGAGAAGATACACGCACCAGTGACCCAATACCAGATAGCACAGTGTGATAAAAATGCTCTAGGAAAGCCTTGGGATTGTAACAGAAAACACCCCAAGAAGTAAGGGGCCAGGAGTCTGTCCTCCCCTAGCTAATGTTGTGAACACTTCCGGACAGGGGATGTTCCTTCCCTGCTTTGGAATTAATGAGACAGCTCTGTATTTAATCATCTACACTTCCCTGAGAGAATACAGACATCTAAATCCCTTCCTTAAGTGCCCAAGGTAGATTCCCCACTACCTCTGCCGTGTGGAGAGGAGACCCACCCTCTGTGGTCACTTAGCATGTGTGACTGTCATTACCTATTCCCCTGCTACCCTGTAGAGGCCGAGACCCATGAAGGATCAGGATTGATTCATTTCTGAGGCCCAGGGCTTAGGCCAGTGGCTGATACTGGTGGGGCACAACAGTATGAACTAAGATCAAACGGCCTCCATTTGCCTAGGTGAGGCCCCTTACATTTTCCTTAAAGCTGCAAGTCAGATGGGCAAGTGGCCCCTGAGAAGCAGAAAGTATTCTGTTCTCTGATGGTAACAGAACAGTGGTGTTCTCCCTTTGCAGTGTTGTGAGAGGGACTCCACACACACACTCTCTCTCTCCCCCAGTATATGTATTTTTTAAAGGATAGGGGACAAAAAGCCACATAAAAGGGTGACTGATCAAGATCTGAGGCAAAACTCCCCATCTGTGAGAAAATTCTACCTGGGAACGTGAAGGGTGTGTCTGACTGGATCAGCAGAAATGTTCACGTGGGCCAGACAGGCCCAGGAGATGTGAGGCGTTGGCAGGCAGGCTGCCCCTGACCCAAGGCACAAACACCCTGATCCAGAAGGGAAGGGGTAGCCCTTCAGCCTTCATTGGCCTCCTTGCCACCATTAGACATCCCATCCTTACCCAACCTCTTTCCCTAACTCACTGCCCTGACTCCCTGCAGAAGAAAAACCCAGCTCAGAGCTGCAGGGCGACTAGCTAAGGAGAGGAGATGCATGGCTCCAGCTTCCAGAGGAATAGCTCTCCCAGGCTCCTGGAGCTTTGCAGGTCTCCGACATTCAACTATTATTTCTTTTCATCAAGTAGTCTCATTTTGCCTCCAGAAAACAGGCACTGGTACCAAAAGTACTGAAGCTGATGCCAAGATTCAATGCTCTCGAGTATCTTGCACAGGGCTAAAACTGCCTCTCCTTGTATACACACACACACACACACACACACACACACACACACACACACACACACACAGTGGGGGGGGGCAGAAAGAGAGAGGGAGAGAAGAGAGATCTATAGAACCCCTTACAGGTCACAGGGCACTGAGAGTTCCTCATAACCAAATGTAAGGGCGGGAAAAGAAGGGACAGAGTCTGGCAAAAATCTCCACCTTCTTTGCGTTTCTGCCTTACAAATGGTAAGAGCTTAGACTCCACACAGTGAGCCAAGATCTCTGGCTAAATATTCATTAGATCAACATTAGCTCAATGTTAGGGAACCAAGTTAACCACTGTATTGGCTTAGCACTTCAACTTCATACATGGTAGTAATCCATGCTTACTTGCTGGCAGTTAGGGACTGGACTTTACCATTGGGAGTGGTTCTAATCCTGAATTCTAAAAGCAATCTCTAGAAGAATATCAAATCAAGAGACATCTTCATGAAAACAAAGATCCAATGGCTGGGGTAGAGAAGCAACTTTTATTTGGAAGAACACAGTAGTACCAAAATCTTTGAATTCACCCCCCAAAACAAACTATGCTATCTCTCTGAGTGCAAAGATCTCACAGTACTTGAAATATCTAAGACTACTCACTGTAGAGAAACATGAAAGACCCGAGGAGGCAAAGCTGCTTGAGCAGAAGTAAATAAAGGTGTAAGAAATGGAGGTGCCATATGCAGATGCAGACCAAATTCCATTTCCACTAGGGCCCTCAGGCAAGCAGCCTACAGGGGAAGGCAGATTCTTGCAAAATTTGGAACATTCTGGACCTTCCTAAAGAGAAACCATTCAGAACCAACAACTCTTTCAGAAATCACGACTGTCCATGAATACTTGTTCGTTCATAGTTGGGGAAACTGAGACCTCCCGATGATCAAATAACTAGCAGGTGGATAAAAAGAAGTTTCATCCGTTTATCTGTTACCATCAAGTGCCAAGTTTCTCTATGCAGAGCCAGGAAATAATTTCCATGAAACAGTTTGAGATGCGCAACTTGCATTTGCCTGAAGCCATGGCATAGCAGAGTTCGGCTCTCTTCAGATCTTGCCTGCTACCAGCCATTTGGCAGGGTGGGTAACTGGTTGGGAAGCCTCCCAGGAAACCACAGCTCCTGCAAATGACTCAGTAGGTGGTTCCGACTCCTCTGAGTCAGAACCAAGCCTGTGATTCAGGCCCTCGCCAAGGCTCGGTGGCATTGTTGAGATGCTCTGGGCTTGTCTAGCATGGGATATTGAGGACCTCTGGCGTTCACCTATAAAGGGAGGAATGTTTTCTCTGACAGGTGACCAAGAAGTATGGACCAGAAAAGCAACTGGCATCATGCTGTGGTTCTTCTCTCTTCCCCTCAATCCCTGGAGAATTTTGATGGCTTTCTACATCAGCAATCTTTGCTTTAAAAGCTCACTCCTCCTTCTTCCTGGGAGCATCCAGGTTGCCTCCCAGAGCCATGGACTTGTGACCAGAGAATACTTCGTTGTAGCCTAGATTCTGCTGCTTCTTATGTCTAGAACCCTGAGCGAGTCGCTTACTAATGGCCTCAAATCCTTCCCATCCCAATTTCATTCTCAGCACAGTTGCCCTCTAGAAGCATGATGCTCATACCAACCTCCATACTAAACTCTCCATGGGCTCCCCCACTTATGGAATCATGTCTACATCCTAGCCTGGGATTTGGTATTCAAAGTGCCATCGACGGGACGCCTGGGTGGCTTAGTCGGTTGAGCGTCCAACTTTCGCTTAGGTCATGATCTCGCGGTTCGTGGGTTCGAGCCCTGCGTCGGGCTCTGTGCTGACTGCCAGCTCAGAGCCTGGAGCCAATTTCAGAGTCTGTGACTCCCTCTCTCTCTGACCCTCCCCTGCTCACACTGTCTCTCTCTCTCCTAGAAATAAATAAAAATTATTTAAAAAAAAAAAGTGCCACCGATCTTTCAAGCCTCCTCTCCCTCTAGTATGCTACTTGCAGCATGTGTCCTGAGGAAACTGAACCCCTGGCTCTTCACTGGACCATGTGTGCTTCCCACCTCCCATGGGCTTGCAGTTCCTTTCACTTGAGATCCCTTCTCTCTACCTCTTGAAATTCTGCCCAGATCACATGCTACGCCCTCTCCCATGCAGCTTCCCCACATCACTCTAAGGAAGCCCCTGTGATTTCTCATACCACACACTGTTTATACCTTCCTATTGACATATAGCACATTCTTCTAAATTGCTGGCACTTGTGTGGATGGCTTCTATCTCCTGCTGGATGGCATACTACAGGGGTGAGTATAGGAGTGAGGAAGGAGAGTTCTTGTTCTTGTTTAATTTCCCATCATGCCAGAATATGTGAATTTGCACTAACGAACAAATGAATGAGTTCAGAAGATCCAGATGGATGTTCTATAACTGTCCACAGCTGTGATGTTTCATCCCAGAGGTGGTGGCATGTTAGGAAGAAAAACCCAGCCCAGCCACAAGCTTTTCATACGGGAAAGGCCAGAAGCATTTGATGTGATCCATTCTGTTGGCCATGCAATGACTTTGGGTGTATGCATATCGACTCCTGGGAGCCAGACGCAGCATGTGCTTGGAAAGGGCCTAGAACACTAAGGCTCCCTCAGTTCTCAGTGTAATGAGAGACACACTGGAGTCTTGCAGCTGACAGTCCTTCTGGTAACAAAACACTTACTTAGCAAGGCACCACTTCAGCCTCTACACCATATGCATCAACAGGGGTGGGTTCACAGTGCTTTCTTGGCAGTGAGCCAGGCAGATATTTGAGGTTTCGTTTTGCTGTGCTCAACAGGTGGCCTGGAGCTGTGTTAACGAGGCTCCAGCTTCTGTGTGATCAGCTAACAAGGAGACTGCCACCTGGCATGACTTGTGCGTGGAGACCCTCCCCAAACTTGTGTATCTGCCCTATGCTGACCCAGTGCCATCTTAATTTGGGGCGGGGTAAGAGGTTCTAAATAAAGCTCTCCTTTCCATTTACCCTCAAGAGACTAGATCAATGTTCTCAAACTTCAGCAAGGACAGAATTACCTGAGAGCTTGTTAAAGCAACAACAGCTGGACCAAAACTCTGTAGTCTGGTTCCTGGACAGGGCCCGGGAATCTGGATTTCCAATGAGATCCCAGGTGATGTTACTGGTTCAGGGACCACACTTAGAGAAGCACTGGTCTAGGTGACCCCAAGAAAGGCAAATGAAAGCCATAAAAGGTAGGACAATAGGACAACAGCCTTTCTCCCCACCGCTAGGCTCTGCCCCATTAAGATCTGCTCCCTACTCTACTACCGAAACCACCTTCTGGAAGGACTCATCTCCCTTTACCATTGGCTTCATTACCTCTTTCTTGCCTATAAAATAAACTTGAACCCCACAGCCAAGCTCATATTGACTAATCCCCAACGGTGCGCCAGGTGGTGTTTTAAACCCTTTACACATATTAACTCACTTAATCCACATAATTCTATGCAGTAGGTACTATTATTATCCCCATTTTAGAAATAATGAATCCCACAGTGAGCCCTCAGGAAATATTTTCTGAATGAATGGCTAAAGGGATGCTCATAAGCATTTATACCATGTACTACAGAAGGCTGTTTCCATGCCAAGGGAAGCCATCAAAAAGTGAAGAATTGGCTTGCCAACCAGTTATTTGTTCCTGTCCTACACCAAATAACCCGTTTGCCTGGAATTGGCTGGATATTCTGGCTTTGTGTAGACATCTCCTAGCTGGGAGGAAAGCCAGAGTTAATCCTTCACAAAGGGTTGTTTAATAATAACCAGAAACTGGAGAAGAGCAGAAAGGAACACGATGATCCCACACAACCCGAGGAAAAAGGACTGCTCAAGCTCATGGTTTCACGCTGCCAACAAGGGCCCCTGGTACAGCCTGAGGTTTCTTAATTTTTATTATAAAAATAGAACATGAATATGTCTCTCCTGATTATCACCACCAATGCACCGGCAAAAACATCTCGAATGCATATTACTCTAATGCAACACTAATGCTTACATTGGCACAGAAAACCAGGTCATCTTTGAAAGTCTATAAATGGACAGCCCTCTCTGTCTATTACTTATTTATGTTTCCTGCCTTTTGCTTAACCAGCCTTGAGGCCCAAACAGAGAAAACACACCATACATAAAGCTACCAGTACAGATAAATAAAACATCAGACCCAAACTGGTAGCTTCATCCTTCACTGCTTTGGAAAGAGTGGACTTCACGAGCTATATTTTGCACAGATGATCAGCAAAATGCGACCCTTTGAGACTGGTAGCAAGCAGTGTGGTCTTCCCAGAAGATACTCAGCTTTGCTCTTTTTGGAAATATTCTTGTTTGCTGTGGATAAAAGACAATGATGGCAAAGTGAGTTTGAACCCAAATCTCTTTAAGCTGGGTAAACTGATACTGATGCTGAATTCATCACCAGCTCAAGTTTCTGGGTTACCTCCAAGGGTTTTTCCCACGTGGCCTGCCCTGAAGTTCCCCAGCCTTAGAGCTCACCATGGTAATACTAGCCATGAGGAAGTCTACACATGAGAGGGTCACCAGAACATCTGTGCAAAGTTCCAGCAGAAAGACAGCAATGCCAGATTCAAGCCTAAGTGATGTCCGTGTGGTATCTATGACCTTGAAGGAAGCCCTTTTGGGGAAAGGGCAGATCCATCTCTGGGAGCAACATCACGGGATTCCCTCCTTGCAGGTCTCCTTCTGGATGCTCACAACACCCCTCTCTTAGCTGGAACATACTAAGTTACTCTCATTCAGTTTGTAGCTTAGCCTGGTGCTAGGCAACCTGTGGAGTGGCTCTGTTAGAACGATCTGGTGTTATCAGCAGCACGGGGGTATGTTTCCAGAAAGAGCCCGCATGGAGAAGCAGAGGGCATTCCTTATGCACCTGTCAAGCCTTTGACCTCTGTAGCTACAGAAGTGAGAAAGTCTGCCTTAGCATTCTCCCACCACCATCACTACCACCTAGTACCTCAAATGTGGATCACAGCAGTTCTGTCACCTCTGAAAGCACCTGTGTAGAGTGACCAATATAGATGGCTCTGCCTTAGCAACAGGCGCTGCTCTTGAGCATGAAGTGGTCAAGAAATAAGAAACAAGAACTGGGGCGCCTGGGTGGCTTAGTCGGTTGAGCGTCCGACTTTCGCTTAGGTCATGATCTCGCAGTTCGCGGATTCGAGCCCCGCGTCGGGCTCTGTGCTGACTGCCAGCTCAGAGCCTGGAGCCTGTTTCGGTCTGTGACTCCCTCTCTCTCTGACCCTCCCCTGCTCACGCTGTCTCTCTCTCTCTCTCTCTCCTAAGAAATAAATAAAACATTTAAAAAAAAAAAAAAGAAACAAGAACATATTTGTTCTCAACATGTCTTTTTTTTTTTTTTTATGTGAAGAGAATTAAATATCTCTTAGCTAGTTAGAAAAATAAACAAACAGTTGATATTGATGAAAGATGCTCGGTGGGGCAGGGAAAGATGGTAGAAATCTCCAGATGCCAAGGACTCTTTTTCTGAAACAACTGAAGTAAAACCACTTCAATAAAGACTAAATACTGGTTGAGGTGGTTATGCTTATTAGACTGGAGTAATATTATATCTTATGCCCTGTGATGGGAAAAGTATGTATCTTACATTTTTCACCTAATGATAGCAATTGCAAACACTTACTTATTACGTGCTAGACAGTGTATGGAGTGCCTTTATGTTCGATTATGGATACGGAAACTGAGACACCAGGTGTCAAATGGCAACGTTTAAATTAAAACCCTTGGACTTCCTCTTCTACTGCATACCCTTCGCTGAGCTCAGAGGAACACTACGCCCAGCATAAACACTCTCTGAATGCTTCTAGGTGGTCAGCACTGAGCTTGAATATGGTAGCTGCTCAAGAGTATTTCCTATCTGAATGATTATCGTTGTTCATTTCATAAGGGCTTTATCTTGGTGAGAAAGGACTCACCCTCATCCAGCTGGAAAGCCAAGTTCTTCCAAGCTTGGGGAAATCCTGCTTCATTAAACCCATGAGTTACTAAGCAACATAGGAAAAGCTTATCACAGATTTCCTGAAACTGGGTGTGACCATTTGATTCAAAGCCTTGATAATTCTATCTCTACACAATGGGGGCAGAAAATAGATGACTGATCTGTAGAGCCCGTTTTCATAGGTGACTTCTCCAATTCTCCACATTCCAACTTAGGTCTTCATAACCCAGTAGAACCTAGTACCTCTACAGGCAGCAAGGCACAACTAAGAGAGTTCCAAATGAGACAGTTCCGAACTATAGCTTGAATCCGGGTTGAAGTCTCAACTCCAAACAAAGTTACTGTTTGTCTGACCTCGAGCAAATCACCAAACCACTATGACCATCTGTGTGTGATCTTATTGGTAAAGTGAGGACAATAGTGTCCCACACACCCGAGATGTTCACAATTAGGATCAATCAAGATACTCTATATGGAAACACATATGAATATAAATAACAATAAGAGTCATTATTACAAACATCTCTTCATTGCCTCTTCGGTCCCAGAAGTCCATTAAGTACATATCAATTCTCTACTGCTGGTGAGGAAGAAGGTGAGGCTTACAGAGAGAACTGGCAGAAGGAGAATTTGAACCCAGGTTTTCCTAACTTGCGCATTTTCAGCAGAGTTGTTATCACAACAGAGGTTACAAACTGGTTCTTGGGGATGAAAAAAAATCTTACTTTTTATGTATAAAGCACAAATATACACACAGCACATAAATAGATACATACTGTTTATGTGACACTAAAATTTCATGGGGAGGACAATTAGGAAAAGCAATACCCAAGAAGCCTCCTTAGAAAGCAACAGTGAAAAATTTGAGAAATACTGGTCTAACCTCACTACATCATTCCACTTCTCATAATTCATAGAGGTTATTATTAATACCATGCCATTAGGCTCCTACAAGGAAAGGCTATATGTTTTGTTCAAACATGGTCCCAGAGAAGGTGGTGGCCACTTTAGTTGCCATTGTGGACAGTCTAGCTTAGAGGTCAGGTACAAAGAATTAAAATACCTTCACATTCAAATTCCATAGGGTAAATCTTCTACCAGCCAAAACATAAAGATAATGCATCCCGGCTGCTACCCACCTCTACCCTTGATGATACATATTTAGATCAATTTCCACAAAAAAAAAAAAAAAAGAAAAACCCACTTAGACATTTTAAATAAAATATCGGGACAAAATAAAAAATCATTTAGTGTATTTAGAACATGATCATAATTCCACCTAAACCCTCCAATGGGGACAGGGATTGCTCCCTCTCCTCTGGCTACTGGAAAAACTGGAGAGTTATGCGTTAATTCCAACCAATATTTGTAGGTTCAAAGAAAAGGAACTGGTTCATCCCACACTCCTTAAATGAAGAACGTATTTTCAGAAACATGTAGAAGTCTAGTTATGGGCAATGGCTTGACCAGTGTTATTTGCTCAGGCCACTGTCCATTGGTCCATTTCAACTTGCTAAGTCTAGCTTCCCTCTTCCCACTCTCTCAGACCTCCTGGCACGGTATTCCAGCTTCTCATACCCACTATGGCTTCCCCACCCTCACTTTCCCACTTGGCCCTTAGCATGGTCTCAGAGACCACTCCGTTCATGGATTCAGATTCACTCAGTCCATTCGTTTTATTGTATTTACTGTAACAAACAGTGGCCCTACTGTCACAATGAGCCAGACATTCTTTCAACAGGGTAACCCTACTTCCCTAGTCTGAGAGGTCCCCACTGGGCCGGGGGGTGGGAGCGGAGGGATGTGCACTCATCAGAGACTTCTGTTTGTACAAATGGCCTCTGAGGCGTTCTTCTGACTGAAGCACGGCAGGGGCACACGTGCTCACTTGTAACGCCGGGCCAAGCTGGTCCTGAGGTAGCTGCAATAATCAATCCAGTTGCCATAGCTGCCGTAAGTGTTCATTTACCACTACGCGACCTGGAGCAATAATATATCATGCCTTTCGCCAGCGGGAGCCGCGCCAGCCGCAGCACGGGGCGACCGTGTCGGCCATCAGTCATCACTCTCCTTCACAACCTTTTGTTCCCCGCTCATTACGGTGAATTATAACAGGGGACAGCACGTTTTTCAGGAGAGTCTCTCCTGTTCGGTCTAAGTGCTAACTCATCCCGCGTTGTTCCAAGTCAGCCGCACTAGCGTGGGGCAGCGCTGCCCGCGGGCCTTCCGTCTTGTCCCTCCACGAGCACTTACAATGGGTGAAAACCAGAGTGTGGCCACGTTTCCACAAGGCAGGATAAAAAGCCACTCAACTCTATTTACTGTAAGTACTGGATACTGCATTCTGTTGCACTCTGCCATGGCCCTGAAGGCGTGTCACGATGGCAAATTACATTATTGCACGCTAAAGAGGTCACCGTGTCAGCTTCGGGTCCCGGGTTGCTGCTTTGAGAGGAGACGGCTTCCAGAGTCGCCGATGGGAGGACAAGAGGCTGTGCCGCCAGCCCGGCAGTTCTTGAGAATGCTTCACTGTGAGAGTGAGGATAAGTATCTAAGCCCATACAAACGAGAGGATCAAGATATTGAGTCACTAGGAGAAATCAAGGATACACCTGCAAGCTGAGGGATTCCTGAGAGCCCCCAAGTAGAAGCAACACAATGGCGGTCGGGTGGTGAACGGACAAACGGATTGTGTGTCCTATGTTCTATATACCTGGGAATAGGGCTCCAGCAATCAAAAGAAACGAAATATTAATAAAAACATTACACTAAGAGAAAAAAGTTGAGCCACAAAAGCCCATGTACTACATGATTTCATTCATATGAAATTCTAGGAAAAAAATAAAAACAATAGTGACGGAAAGCAGATCTGTGGTTGCCAGAGGCCAGGAGGTAGGGGAGGGAATTGAGAGCACATGGGCCCGAGGGAGCTTTTAGGGATGAGGAAAACGTTCTATATATTGACTGGTGGTGGTTATAGGACTGTACACAATTACCAAAATTCATCAACCTGTACACTTAAAGCTGTTGAATTTTACTGCATATAAATAATAAATACTACCTTAATAAACAGAAACAGGAAAAAAACCAGAAGTGCAAAGACTGTTGATTGAGGAGAACTGCCCTAACTCTGCTTCCTCTGTGACAGTTCTACAATATAGAAATGGTACTATACAGGAAAACAAGTTACACTCATTGTGTAAAAAGGAACAAGCCACCCTTGTGAACCTGACCTTCAAAGACCAAACACTTCGTAATCTCTGCGATATGGTGATCAACTATACACCACTACTGGGTCAGAAAAGACCTGCCAGTTTCAGCTCCACTTCTGGTTAATTCCAGCGAGGTCTAAAAAGCACTAAAGTGTTGGAGTAACTAATTAACCAGAGGTGTGATCTCATGTAAGTGGTTTTCACCTCCCTGGACTTCAACGGTTTTTTGGTCTTTAAAAGTAAAGAGTTGGACATAACGGCTCTTAACGTTTTGAAATGGTATAATTGTGCCATACTTTGATCTCTTCGAGTTCTTTAATGAGTTGGCACCTTGTGATCCCAATTAGCTCTTGGGATTCCCTTCTTTACCTCCAAGTTACATCTGTCTGGTCTTAATGTCAACATTTTGTAAAATGGGGGAAAGGGCTCTAAGACACTTAGGTCAACAGTGGATGCTAATATATGGTACCTCCCTGGCTGATGCTCACATTCCCATCTGGACACCAGTAGCCAGTTTCTACTATACTCTTATCCAGAGGTGCTTTTGAAAGATCTCCAGTGACTTCTCTGTTTTATTTTTAGTCCCTTGGTGAGTACTTACTTTGTAGCCCAAGAAAATGTTCAGATCTTAAGAAAAGGAATTTTTTTTAAATGTTTGTTTATTCTGAGAGACAGAGAGTATGTTTGGGAAGACAGAGAGAGAGAATCCCAAGCAGGATCCAAGCTCTCAGCACAGAGCCTGAAATGGGGTGCTATCTCACAGACCATGGGGTCATGACATGAGTTTAAATCAAGAGTTGGATGCTTAACTGACTGAGCCACCCAGGTGCCCCTTAAGATGAGGATGTTTTATCTCACTTTTTTTTTCCAATTATGAGTCATTCAACACATTAACATCTGTAACCCCAAGATTCCCTCTCATCATTGATTTATCTTTTTCTTCTCTTCAAAGATCCTGGAAGTAAGGAAGGACTTTAAATGTTTGTGCCTAAAAAAAAAAAAAAAAAAGATGGGAGACACCAAAACCAGTGACTAGCATTGTAGTTATTACCAAAGCAGTTTTTTACAAAGTTAATCATTGCTTTTTGCATCATTAACCAGTCCAGTGAGCAGGTATACCTCCTATGCATCAAACCTGCTAAGTCTTCGAGCAAATCTTGCTTCCTAAAAGGCTGAATAAAAACTTAATCCATACTATGTTGTGAAGATTCCTCTTAATTTTCCAGAAGCACCGTTTTTTTTTTTTTTTTTTTCACTTTATGGATCTGGCTGGAAACTATAATACCAGCAAAAACCATAGTTAATGGTAAAATAACTATTTATGGAGCCCTTAGTAATGGTCAGGTATTCTGAGCATGGTGGATTTGTCAAACCTTCTAGCTGGATGTGGAAACTGCGTCGTAATGAGTTCACGTCACAAGCTCAAGGCCACCCAGCTTGTAACCAGCAGAGCTCGAAGATACACCCATGTCAGACCAAATTCAAAATCAATGCTCTTTCCTCTACTGCTTATTTTCAAATTTGAGAACTAGGCTTCTGTTTACATTTCTATTCACAAGCCTCATTATGTGTGTTAAGCAAGATGTTCTGCAATTATTTGTCCACAAATAAAAAAGGTATGTGTTTAGGGTTCTCATGTCTTGTACTTTGCTTCACATTAGTGATGTAGCTGCAGGCACACATTCATGTAAGCAGTGACCTATAATGAGTTTGTAAGATTATCCATTAAAAGAATTTCCCTGTTACTGATGCTTAGTGTGCATACCTTATGTGCACATTCACATGAACATTTATGTTTTCTCTTTAGCCTGGGTCTCCCTATCCACCTTTAAGACACTGTCTTTCATCTTTAGATTTATGTGTACAAGTGATAACAGAGACATACACTGAAGTGGGGATGCAGAGGACAAAGGAAGCTGAGCATAAAAAGAGAGAAAAAGACAAAAACTCACAACTCCAAGACTGGCTCCTGCTCTCCTTAAACATTATGTAATAAACAAGGCTAATCATATTATCAAACCCACAAAGCCCTTTTAGAGTTTAAATAGCAGCTCACTGAAGGCCACATTTATTAGATTTTCTTGTAGTATGGTTGAATAACAACTTTTGTTCTTAACACGCAGTCTCTTTTGCTACTGCTTCACCCAGATGGAGAAAACTGGAGACAGGATATGTGTAGCCATCTTTGCTGGCATCATGCCCACATCCAAGTCCACAAAGTTACACACAGCAGCATCTTCTGAGTTTGAGACTTGCTGGTGGTTGAGAAAGGTGACTTTGTCACAGTGTTGTGAGGAAAACTCAGACTGTCAGGTTCTGTAGGACACTTTAAAAGGGGACTGACTGCCAGGCTTAGAATCTGATTTTTCACGTTCCTTCTATTTTTCACATTTTAAATTAGCTTAAGAGCTTCATTTCTGATCTATTCCATCTTGTTCTGGCTCTTGTAGTCACTTTTCCGAGGAGCTCTTGTTCTTTGCCATAATCAAGGTCATACTTTAAAAGGGGATGCTATTTCTTGATCAGGATTCTGAGATGATTATGTTTTCAGTGTGAAGGTTCAGGTACAGTTTTAGAGGACAGGGCTAATGAGGGGAAGACTAAAAAGGCGGCAGCCCCGCGAAGGCCTGAACGAGTCCCTATTCTCCACGTAGGACATTTTTAACCACAGCCGGCCATCTCGGGGACCCGGCAAGTGTGTCTATAACATGAGGATAAATAGATCACTGCTGCTCACTAAACAAACCATAAAACAGAGGCCTCTGCCACGGTCGGTTGGCTGACCATCACGGTGAAAGGAAATCCACACACACACACACACACACACACACACGGCTGACCATCACGGGGAAAGGAAAACACCACACACACACACACACACACACACACACACACACACACAGTTGGCTGACCATCACGGAGAAAGGAAAACTACACACACACAAACACACACAAGCACACACACGCACACGCACAACGTCATCTAGCTGTCAGGGAAATCCTATAAACTGAAGAGCTGCAACACAGGCTGAACATGAGAAGCACCTAGAGAGCTTTAAAAATTCCTGAAGCCCAGGCCCCACCACTGCCATTTCCCAGGAGTTGGATTTGGAGCTGAGATAGGGCTTGGGCATCAGTATGGTTGAAAAGTCCCCAGGAGATTGGCATATACAACTACAGCTAGGCGCCCTGCTCTAGACCGAGTTGGCCTCTGTGAATGCCGCACCAGGGACTCACCCCATACCGCCTTAACTGACACAGCTGTATGTGAACAGATCCCAAATCGGTGCATGGCAAACAGCACTGCGCAGATTTCTGAATCCCGTATTTCTACAGGGCCAGAAACCATTTCTAATGGGTGTCCTCCAAAAGGCTAGAAATATGTTAGCAACAAGAGTAATGCTTAAAACTGCACACCAGACTCCATGGCCAAGGATGCTCCAGGCCTAGCATGGTCGGAACCCCCATTGACAATGACCGGGGTTTAGCAAAAGGCAGATCATCAGGTCCACTGCCTGGAGGTGTAACAGATGCTCGAGATGACCACGACGTACAGAATGAAATACAACAAAAGCAAACAGGCCACCTTGGCTTTAGAATGGAAAATGTCCAGAGCTGGTCAGCTTGCAGGCAGAGGGGAGAAAGGTTACCGTGGAATATATGCAGCAAATCCAGCAACTGGGGGCTGGGGTGGACAGACAATCCCTAAAGTAGCATTTCCCTCCCCACACTCACTTTGAAAATCCAAGCTCATCATCATCATATAAACCACATGTCATGGGGGGAAAATGGGAATTCTTATGTCTCTTGTTTTAAGGGAAATATGTAATGCAAGGTTCCTGCTGGAGGGAGCTGGGCGCCACAGGACTGACACCTCTGGGGACGGAGAAGAACGTTGGCTCCCTGAATTCAGGCGGGTAGTGCCAACTGGCCAGTACAGGGGATGGCTTGCCTCCAGGAGACAGTGGCTTGCCTGAGCTCCTGTCCGAGGAAACGCTATTATATCGTGGCTGCTGCAGATGAGAAGGCGAGGGCAAGAATGAGGCTCTCCAGGCTACAGCTGCCAAGAACAGAGCTACTTAGAAGAAATGAGGCTCCTCACTGTTCAGGGAGAAAAGGGGCTCTTTCTTCAAATTCCTTCCATTTAATCCACACCCCTCCCCCACTCCCCAGCAACATACACAAAAAGATGTTCCGTCAAGAAGTGTTCGTAGACATAAAGGGATACAGTCAAACCTGTATTTGGGAAAAGAAAAAAATGACTACTTCAGATGAGGGGCATTTCCTTGGTAAAGAAGACAATTCACATGGGTACCTGTGCTCATCTGTGACAGTGCATGTGGTGAGCCCTGAAATCATGAGGTCACCTCTGTCTGTGAGGAAGACAGGGCCACCTAAAGTCATCTCATCGGCCAAAAGAGCCAGAGACAAATCAAGTCGTCTAGCCAGTTTCCACTCTATGAGACAAACTGGGTCTGATTCCTGTCCCTTTTCACCCAGGAAATGGTGATCATGAGGTCACCTAGCAGCTGGACACTTTGAAGAGTCAGAGGTATATAGCAGGGTCCCCACTTTGAGTTCAAGAAGGGCTCACCCTAGGATTCAGGCGGATCTGAAGAAGAGGGACACTTGATGTGAGTTATATGCAGGAGGAATCGAAGAGCCTCCAGGATAGAGACCTACTTTCCAAAGGGAGAGTGAGTCAAAATACATCTTTTGAGACTGGGCCAGGATCTGAGGAAGGGGTGATTCTGAGTGGGGCACTTCATTCTTTGCCCCAACTGTCGTGTGCCTCATGGGAGAACAGCCATGACTGCATGGTTGACTAGAAATGAAATAAAAAAGAACAATTTCCCCAAAATCATGAATGGCACCTAGCTAACAAAAGGGCATCTTGGCCGCTTTGCTTCTGGCAGCCTCAGTAGTGGGAGCTGGTACATAAGCAAGGATACTGGCAGGAAGTACAGTTATGATGGCTGTTTTGAAGGCCAGGGCACAGAGTCCCAAGGCCCTTGGAGCAGCCATCTGTGGGCATCAGAAGTTAACAGGCAGCAGCAACACCACCCTCACAGTCACCCATAGGCATCTCTGGTGGTAGATGATGTTTTCCTTGGATACCAGGTCCACACTGCTGTTTTTCAGCATCAGTAGCTTCAGACAATGACACCACTAAGAGCCTTAGGGAATATGAAGGCAGCCAAAATGACCAGGTCACCTGAAATATGCCCCAAGATGTTAAAAAAAAAAAAAATGGGGAGAAGGGAGGAATTAAAATTCTTTCCAGAATAGGAGGGAACAAAACTATTTGGAAACCCTATTTTTTATTCCTAGGCAAATATGACCTAGGAAATACAAGTCACTGGTGTTAAAGAAGAAAAATAAAACTGAAAAAAAATATTTCTCTCCTTTTTCTTGTGACGCAAATGCAAGGCATCAGCCATTTAAAAGAACCAAAGTCCATTTTTTCTTTCCCCTCCAAAATGCCAACACTTACAAATGAGTTATAGGAGTCACTTCTGGAAGGCAAAATACTCTCCATGGTTCATTACTTCAGACACTAAACTAATAGTCACTAAAAATAGATGAAGTTCCCAGCTAGTGCTAGCCTCTGTCAGGGATAAGTAACAACAATACCGAATTTATGCCAGACATTTTAACATAAGCAGCCTCATTTAATCTTATGACCTCACTGTGACAAGCACTAGTTATTCCTACTTTAAAGATGGGAAAATTGAGGCTTACAGAAGTTGAGTGCCTTGGTCAAGATCATCCAAATATTAAGGGACAGAACCAGGTCACACACTTAGATCCAACTGTAGCTCCAGATTCTTTTCATCCCCTACAACTATTCCCCCATGTAGAGTACAAAGACATGGCCCTACGTACTCCCTGCTTTCAAGAAACCACGCTATTAACTCTTTATTGGACATACCACTTGCAAATATCTTCTCTCACTCCATGGGTTGCCTTTTCATTTTGTGGATAGTTTCCATTGCTGTGGAAAAGCTTTTAAGTTTGATGTAGTCCCACTAGTTTATTTTTGCTTTTGTTTCCCTTGCCTGAGGAGACAGATTCAGAAAAATATTGCTAAGGCTGATGTCCAAGACATTATTTCCTAGGTTTTCTTTTAGAAAGAAGTTTTATGGTCTCAGGTCTTACATTTAGGTCTTTAATCCATTTTTTAGTGTATTTTTGTGTATGGTGAAAGAAAGTGGCTCAGTTTCATTCTTTTGCATGTAACTGTCCAGTTTTCCCAGCACCATTTATTGAAAAGATTGTCTTTTCCTCATTGTATATTCTGCCTCCTTTGTTGTAGATTAATTGACCATGTATGCATGGGTTTATTTCTGGGCTCTCTATCCTGTTCCATTGATCGATGTGTCTATTTTTGTACTAGTACCATACCGGGGTTAATATCCAAAATATATCAAGAACTTATACAACTCAACACCAAAAGAATAAATAATCCAATTAAAAATGGGCAGAGAACCTGAATAGACATTTTCCCAAAGAAGACATACAAATGGCTAAGAAACACATGCAAAGATGCTCAACATCACTCATCATTAGGGAAATGCAAATTAAAACCACAATGAGATAACACTTCATACCAGTCAGAATATCCAGCATCAAAAAGACAAGAAATAACAAATGTTGGCAAGAATATGGAGAAAAGGAAACCCTTGAGGATGGCTGGTGGGAATGTAAATTGGTGCAGCCACTATAGAAAACAGTATGGAGGTTCCCCCTAAAATTAAAATAAGAAATACCATATGATTCAGTAATCAGTAATACTGCTGGGTATTTATCTGAAGAAAACAAAAACACTAATTCAAGAAGATGTATGCACCCCTATGTTTCCTGCTGCATTATCCACAGCAGCCAAGATATGGAAGCAAGCCAAGAGTCCATTGGCAGATGAAAGGTAGAGAATATGTGAGACACACACACACACACACACACACCACACACACAGAAGAATATTACTTAGCCACAAAAAGGAATGATATCTTGCTATTCGAGATGACATGGCTGGACCTTGAGGGTATTGTGCTAAAATGAAGTAAGTCAGACTAAGAAGGACAAGTACAACGTGATTTCACTTACATATGGAAACTAAAAACAAAACACATAAACAAAATCAGAAACATTCAAATGCAAAGAACACACTGCTGGTTACAAGGAGGGGAGTGGGTGGGGAACGGGTGAAACAGGTAAAGTGGATTAAGAGGTACAAGCTTCAATAATAAAATTAAAAGGTTGCAGAGGTGAAAGTATAGCACTGAGAATGTAGTCAATAACACTGTAACAACTGTGTATGGTGACAGATACTAAGTATACTTATTGTGGTGATATTTCACAATGTCTCTAATTGTTGAATCACTCGGCTGTACACCTGAAACCAATTTAATATTCTATGTCAACCATACATCAATAAAAAAAGAAGTCATGAGACCCAAACTCATGTAAACAATTAGAAACCAGAACTCGGTTGTATTTTCCCTTAGTTCCAAAAGATGGGTGCTGAAGGGAATGATACTGTAATTCAGGCAAGAAGAGATCAATAAAGGCTGGAATTGTCAGAGAGTTGTTCTAGAGAAGGTGAGATAGGAGGATTTTAATAGGCAAACAGAGAGCAGGCAGGGTTGAGTTGAAATGTATTCTGAGCACTGAAGGAGAAGAAATACGAGCTGTGTTTCTAAGTGGAAACGGCACTGTAATACAGGATAATGGTGCTGTCCAGTCATTCATTCTCTTACAAACATCTCCGAAGCCCCTAGCATGTGCCAAGCGCTTTGCTACACCCAGGAGGACATGTAGCTAAGTCATGGTCTCTCCCTCGAGAAGCTCCCAGCCTACTGTGGCGAGGCAGCTGAACCCCACGTGATTCCCAGGCCAGCCAAATTGTCTCGCACCATCCACAATGAAAATGTTGCAAGCTGCCAGTCCAAATCTTGCTTGGCTTCTCCAGTTAGGCTGTTTATCAGCACTGCCTCACAGAGATAAAACCTCTCAATATAGAGCTAAAGGGGGAAAAACTCAGCATGTAAAAATAAACTGCCCAAATAGTGTTCCCTCGCCAGTGCATTTGGCATCCAGTATTACTACACACCAGAGAAAGCCACACAGCTCTGGACTGGCTCACGGAGCAGCTGTGAAGTGTGGGGACACAAAGCACCAACACAGAGACCCCTCCACTTCTATTCTAATTGCCGCAGCCTCATCTGAACTCTGGAGCTAGACTAGACGCTCCACTGCAGGATGCAGGGAACAGACTGAGGGGATGCTTTTTAACCTTCTCCTTTTCACATGTTGCCATGTTGCACTTGCCACAGATCTCGTGGTAGGTGTTAGAAATGGCAGTGACACACTCCTACACGTCTTTAGCATAACACTTCCCGCTCGGCAGCTCCTTACATCTTTATCTGAACTTGGTTTGTAAGTGAAATCAACTGATGAAGCTTCCATTTCATACCATCTGCTGTGTGCCACCAACACTGGTTTTGCAAAAGGGATGACAAGGATCTTTTATGACAACTGTGGGAACACTCGGGATAGTTTCAAGCTTTAGAGGCTAGAGGATCAATCTTGACTCAAAGAGCATCTGGACATACTCAAAGGGGAAACTTTCTATGCACATCTAAGAGTAGGACTCTAATCCTCCTTATACATGGATGATAAAAGCTTTTGCTCTGTTGAGGTTACTTTTGTGAGGCGGGTCCTTATCTGGATCAGCTACCCATTACTTACTGACCTGTGTGGGGTGTCTTCTAGATTTAATGCCATTTCTTCTGGAATCTTCTTCTATGACTCCCGAGGAAGAACTAGGTATTTTCTCTTGGAAACCTCAAGTACTTAATGAGTCTTATTCAGCTCTTATCATATTCTGAGCTGAATAGTGAGGCCTTTAGGGGAGGGACAAGTTTTGTTTCTCTTTGTGACCATTTAGTAACTGGTAGATTTTAAGTCAATTGGTAATTACTGAAAAAAAAATTGGGCACTTCTCTCTCCTCGTTAACTCTTCCACTGACTTACTTACGTGGGTTTCACTTTTCTTTGTTCATTTTTTTAAGTTTATCTATTTTGGGAGAGAAAGAGAGCATGAGCGGAGGAGGGGCAGAGAGAGAAGGAGAGAGAGAAACCTAAGCAGGCTCTGCAGTGTCAGCATGGAGCCTGATGTGGGGACTGAAATCATGAACAGTTGAGATCATGACCTGAGCTGAAATCAGGAGTCAGGCATCCAACCGAGTCACCCTGGCACCCCTAGTTTTTACATTTTTTTAAGACAATCTTAATTTACATGTATTATTTCAGATTGATGAGATTTCAGATTAAGAACAGTTATCATGATCACACAATACATCCAAAGTTCATGCTGGTTATATGGTAGGTTCTCAATCATACCATATAGAAACTTAATAGAAGTAAACATTGACTGTACGCCTTTAAAATTCCTGGTCCTAACTGCCATGCAAATATTTCCAACAAGATGCTAAATACTCTCGTAAATTCAACACAAAAACAAGAACTCCCATTTCTACAGTGAGAAAGATTTCATAAACTGTTTTCAGAAAGTTGCAACTGCTGTACTTTGCTGGTAGAGCAGTGAAGGCTCACCCAGTCTATTAGAAATTACAAAAGAAGCTCTGAGTTAGGGGTATGAGTCTGTGACTCAAGCACTAGAGGTCCTGGGCATAAGGCCTGGTCCTTTATTAGCTATGAGGTCATGAACAAGTTATCTAAACTTTCTGATAGCCAATTTCTCCATCTATGAGATGGGATAATAACCCTAGTCATAACAGCCTAAGGCCATGAAGCCAGGATGTATCTGAAGGGGGAATCAGACCCAACCAAGAATCCTGACTTTCAATCCTGACCGTTCTAATACCTCTCTAGTTCTTCCCTGGGCACTGTTTTTAGTTTATCCATTTTGTTTATTCCAATGAGAACAGAGAGTTTACATACATATACTCTCCAAAGGGGCCAGAGGACATCTGAAATTACAATAAAGTAGGCAAGCTTTTAAGTAGGATGGTTGCATTATTGAAAACAGAAAACCAGAAAACACACTGTAATCACTGGCACCATTTTAAACAAGATTGCTTTACCTAGTTTTGTTTTCTTTCTTGTTAGATAATTTCACCAGCAGGTTTATAACAAAAAGAAGCTGGGGAAGTAGATTCTCTTGCTGGAAATTTGATAGCATTATGTTCAGTGATGAATAGAAGTATTTCTCTTATTTTGATCATGCCTTGCCCACAGTATGAACTCGATAAACACTTGTTCAATCGAATTATTATCACAATAGCTTGTTGCCTTTTTTTCCACTAAGCAATAATAACTTTCATTTGTATAATGCTTTATAGCTTACAAAGCACATTCTTCATGTATTACCATTTTATCCTCACAGCAATTCCAAAAGGGAGATATTAATTTCTTCATTTTACAAAACAGGAAGCAGAGGCCCAGGTAAGTTAGATAATTTGCCCAAGGTCAAAATTACTCACAAGGTATTGGCCTGTTAGGAAAACAATGACAATTTAGAAGAAAACTGGTCTTTGAGGGGAATAAGTATAGTAGAGCAGTTTATCAGTAGGGGCTCTGTAGGGCGCCTGGGTGGCTCAGTAGGTTCAGCATCTGACTTCAGCTCAGCTCATGATCTCGCAGTTTGTGGGGATTCATGGGTTGGAGTCCCATATCCGCCTGGGATCCTCTGTCCCCCTCTCTCTGCCCCTCACATACTCTCTCTCTAAAATTAACATAAAAAAAAGAGTAGAGGCTTTGAACACAAATGTCTGGGTTCAAATCTTGCATCTACGATGAACCAGCTCTGTGACAATGCACATGTTAGGTAAACATTCCATATTTCAGTCTTCTCCTGTGGGAAACAAAATTAACAACAGTAGCTACTTTGGAGTGTGCTAGTCAGGATGACTGGGGTAAAGTGCTTGGCATTTACTAAGTACCCAACTTAAGGACTCAATAAATAGTAACTGCTGTTGTTATTATGATTACTCCTCCTATCCTGGGAAAAGTAGCTTATCAAGTCCCATCATCTCTTCAACCACCAAAAACACACCCAGTCTATTAGAAATTGTAGAGGGAGCTCTGAGTTAGAGCCATCAATCTTTGACTCAAGCAATGGAAGTCCTGGGCATAAGTTCCAGTTCTTGATCAGATATGAGGTCGTGAACAAGTTATCTAAACTTTCTGATGGTCAATTTCTATATCTATGAAGTAGGATAATAAACCTAGCCATATCAGCCCTATAGTATTGGTGTACAGATTAAATCAAGTGAGATCTGAAGAGAAGGTACCGTGAAGTCCATAAGGTATGATGAAAATGACTTCATATATTTTTCATTCATTCATCCATCCATCCATCCGTCCATTCACAGACTGGTAGCAGCATCCTTGCCAAGTGCCAGCCACTGCACTCAACAGTGGTGATTCAAACGTGAGTTAGGATAGCAGGGGAGACAGATATGCACAATGATAAATGACTGACTATACTATGATATGAATTCAAGTCAGTTATTATTACAATGTGCCTATTACTGAAATAGACACCATGGGGGCAACACGAGCACTTAAAAAATGTGAATACAGCCTACGATCCTTTTGGAGAGAAGACTAACATCCTCTCAACACCCACAGTTAGGAACTTTGCCAGAAAAGGCAGGTGAGGACTCCATTGTGCTTGTCATCTTTCTTCCAGCATGGAAGAACTAGTAAGTCCAAGAGGCCTTTTCAGCTACAGTTCCATCCATTCCACAGCATTTAACCCCTTGGCTCTTTTTCCCCACAATGCAATGGTGGAACCCAGTGTCCAGGATTTGTTAGTCCTTTAAATAGACACTTACTGAAGACCTACTTTGTCCAAGTTACTGGTAAACAAAGACAGAAGGGACACTTTGCTCAGGCCCTGCAGGGAGCTGGGGATCAGTGGAGCAGACAGACTCACACAGTAATGATTCCAGAATAAGGTGCTCATGGTTGAGAGATAGGTAGGCAAAGGGCTCAACATGTTAAATGGAGAAGGCCACTTCGAGGCCAGAGAAGGGCTCCTGGAGATGACACTTCATCTTGGTCTGCAATGGTAATATATAATTAGGAGGGAGAAAAGGGGAGGGTGGCAGCAAAAAAGGAAGCACTAACAGAAGGCAGAGTCTACTCTGAAAGAGTTAACCATTTACCCCAGGAAACTGCTCCAGGTTCCTCCCAAATGTAAATATCTGGCCTTACAATATCATCACATCATGTCACCTGCCTTTCATGGTTTGTCTTATAAGGAGCTTTATAAACATAACCAATATTCAAAAGTATCTACACAGTATGTTTAATTTCAGAGTCGTCTTTTATTTTCCACAACCAGAATACCTTAGGAAGGGAATAATTAGTGATCTGCTTTGATTCAATGTCTCCTTTGAAATAGTACACCTACATTATTTCTCCAATTGGATAAAGAAATCATTCAGAAACCTGACTATGGGAGGATGCAAATCTAAAATCTGAGCTAGATTTCTGGGTGGTCAAAGGTTCATATCTCATTACAGAAGATGTTTGAGATAAATATTAATTTTCTTAAAGTGGTGATGGCAGTGATTTCATACAAAGGATGTTCATACTGGATTAAATATCAGACTCAAATTACCTGAGCCTCTGCATACACGGAGAATCAAATTCCATTCTATCCTGATAAGAAGAGCCATTCTGTATTTAGCAGGGTAATGTGGTCTGCTGCCTCTTTACCTAAACATACAACTATCTAATATATTACTATGGCCTAATTGCCTTGGCTAGAGGTAGGGCAAGAGGAAAGTGAGAGTTAATAATAATATCCTATACAAAATAAATTCTGCCCCAATAAATGACTATTTATTAAGCTCTTACTATGTGCAAACATGAGATAGATGCTCATTTAATCTTACCTCTCTGTACTCCATCTTCCCAACCCCCCTGAGGAAACTCAAGCACAAAGGGATTAAACTGCCTTACCTGAGGTTGGGTAACTAGGACTTGGCAATGGCTGTCATGAGGAATAAATGAGATAAAACATATGTTAAATGCCCATCATGGGAACTCACAGCTAAGCAATAATGGTGGCCACTGTTGTCATGAAGAAAATCAAACTCAGCTTACATCCACCGATTGAATTACTGGTACTATGTAATGTACTATGTACTATATAATGTACTTGTACTATGAATGTACTATGCCTGAAGGGGGCTCCTGATTGTTGGTCACCTATGATGCCATTCTAGCTGTCCACACAGCAGGTTTGCACAGAAACGTGGCTCAGGCACATTCTTGGGTGGCTGGCAACACACGACAGAGAAGCAAGGACTCTTCCCATTCCGAGCCACGTGAGCCCGATTCTCTCCCAACAAACCAGAGTATCAAAATCCTTCAGACACTGCTGATGTCTGCAAAGCGGCACACCCATTAAAACTGTACCTGCCATGAATCGTTATGGATGCATTCCAAGGCTAATTATGTGGAGGATTTTGGTAACTTCAAAAACCAGGATTACCAGCCTCCATAGCAGAGCCAATCCTACTGGGCACTTTTGTGAAGAAGGAATGGAAATTAAGTATTCCTTTTCTGTTTCTTTCTAGTGAACAGAGGGCTGTGTTAGATATTCTGTGACTAACTGCCTCTGTATGACAGGTAGAGTGACAAATGGACATATAAATCCAAAGAGGTCAAGGTAAGTATTTTTTTTTTTAATATTTTTATTTATTTCTAGGAGAGAAAGAGAGACAGCGTGACCAGGGGAGGGTCAGAGAGAGAGGGAGGTACAGACTCTGAAATAGGCTCCAGGCTCTGAGCTGGCAGTCAGCACAGAGCCCGATGCGGGGCTCGAACCCATTAACCGCGAGATCATGACCTAAGCGAAAGTCGGACACTTAACCGACTAAGCCACCCAGGCACCCCTCAAGGTAAGTATTTTTAAAACCATTGCTTTCCAGAAACAGTCAGATAACTGCAGGTCAAGTAGAAAGCTTAGTCTGCCTACTTTGAGTTCTCCAACTCTGAAGAAGGTTCATGAGACCTGGGCTTGAGCCCTAGTTGAATCATGAACTTGATAATGACTTTGTGCCATGATCCTCACATCCGTAAACTTAGGCAGTAGACAAAATCAGAGGGTCCTGAAGCTCCACAGAACACAAATGCTAAGAAGTGTTTCCAGGAGGCATAACTCGAAAGGGTTCTTCACAAAAATAAAAAAAACAACCCAAGAGCAACAAAAAAACAATAAATTAGGCTCATGCTTATACTCCTTTCTTAGAGAGTCACAATGCTAATGGCAGTATACTAGAGACTCTGAAATTCTTGTGGCAGACAAACCTATTATTGTTGTTCAAGTAATCATGTCCAAACTTAGTGGACTGTGACATATAACACCTTTAAACATCTTGGGAAACTGGTAGAACACACTTTTAGAAATTCCCAATGATCCTGAAGGTTCCTTCTGATTCTGAATTCCATGATCTTCAAAAAGAGGAGTCCCTTTCGCCATATACGTTAATGGCAGACATACACCTGGGAACATCTTTCTCAATTCCTCTCCGATCCAATACTTAGCACCTCATCATCTGTGGGGCTCACCATAGGAAAGGCTGCCCTCTCTACTTTCCTGCTACCAATGAGGACCGTAAAATATTTCCTTCTAAGCCCTCAAAGTAATCAGAAATAAGGCTTTCCGTGGAATGCAGAAGAAATTTTCTGAAACTAGGATTTGAGATTCTGGACACTCCTTCCCAGGTTATGGAGCCCTCTGGCTTCATATTTCTCTCACTGCTACAAAGACTAATTTTTTGAGACCCCTTCACATTCCAAAATAATATGATTGCATAGAGATAAGTTAAATAAAGTGGGTTTTTTTTTTAGTTTATCATAAAATCATCATCAGTGTATGGCTGATGCATTTAACAGACATGAAATCTCTGTGACCAAGCCAGTAGCCAGAAGCAAATACACCAATTGTTTCCCCTGTCTTCCCAAAGCAGCCACAATGTTGGCTGACCCCCATAAGAAGTAAGTGCTGGAGTTTCCTAGTTGGAACTTCATCACCATGGCATAATAAAGCACGGCACTTTATCACCAACTGAGGTAACACATTTGTCCATCTGATTAAAAATAAAACACCCACTCCAAGAGTTGTTCAACTGATGCTATGGCCCATTGGGAAGGCAAATTAGATGTCTGCCATTGGATCTAATATGGGGGCCAGAGACTGCAGGGTCAAATGACCAGGAAAGATGAACCACTGACATACTAGTTTCCCCTCACAATTCATTTTCACCAGGTTCTTCTCATCGACCAGTTCTTTGCTCTCCCATGAGCTTTGTATCACCACCCACCATCACCATATTATAGCTGTGTGCTTTCTAGGTGGTATTTCAGGGAATTTTCAGGGCATCCCTATAAGACAGGCACTATTGTCATCATTTTACAAGTAGGGAAACTGAGGAAGAAAGAGGCTAAGTAACTTACTCAAGGTCACACGGGTAGGAAGAAGCAGAGCTAGGATTTAAAAGAGCAAGCCACCTCTCTTCAGTCTTCTCTCATAACTACCAGTTTCTAGAAGCCTTATTCAGCGTATTACCCTCTCCACATGTGATCACATCATCAAGGTCAAGTGCACACCTCACCTCCTTCAGAGAACACTTTTTCAGTGTTCTTAGCACCCCCCTCTGCACCCCACCCATCTCCTTTTCCCTCACTGCTACTCTCACTCACCTTCTCTGTCCTAGGCTGTGTCATGCTGATTTTGGTGTCTATGGCTTCTTTTAATTTTTTTAAAGTTTTTATTCCAGTAAGTTAACACACACTGTTAGCTTATTTTTTTTTTTTTTTAATTTTAATTCCAGTTTGTGTATGGCTTCTGATCTGAGAGCCTCCAGAAGTCAGGGATCAAATATTACTTCTACCTCTGCCACAATGCCCGGCATAGTACTCCATGCATGGCACAACTTGCTCAACAGAAACCTGTTCAGAGATGAGTTCTCTGATGAGCTTGTGAAGGTACTGGACCATTGAGACCTTCCCATAGCTACCATATAAACACACCTGGTCCTGGAAGCCAAGATCCACAAGGAAAGAAATGTAAGTTACCTAGAAGAAAATGTTTATCACCAAATGATGTACAGGACTGAGACTTAAAAGTTATGTACTGATCATATGAAGCAACCACACTTGTGTTGACATGAAAGGTCTGAGCTGCTACTTGAGATCTGGCCTAGGACATATATGGGCAGAAGCCTCTTCCCTTTGAGAGTCGTCTCTGGCCATGAACGGGCCAAAGCAAGGAGGACGGGGGGGGGGGGGTGTGTGTGGAAGAAGCCATTATGGCTTTAATGGTTTAATCCACAGATACATGTTGTCAGCCTGGCCGGGCTCCAGGACACAGAGAACTGCCAGCGCAAGCCAACCACAAGCACATGCTCAGTTGACAGGCAGTGTAACAAGACACAGATTGTATAACTGAAGGTGAGTGCAAAGCCCTCATCAAGTTTATGTTCCCTGGAGTCCCAGCCTAAAAGCAGCACCTGATACAGGCAGCATGTGGATGGATTTACACATACGTACACAGAAGGTCTGCACAGAAATACGTAGAAATGTGCTGGGGTTTGGGTTTTGCTTGGCACAGAGCACTGGCTGCAGGTGGGTGGGCTGGTCCAGGACGCAGAAAGGAGACCTGATCCTGACCAAGTGCATCTTTCTTCTTAGTGTGGCCACAAAACTGGAAGACCCAAGTTGCCTGATTTGAATTCTGAGCGCCTTTGCTTTTCTGGAAGTTTTTCCAGTTGGCCTTTCTTCTTTAATGCCTTCAATTATCACAGTTCAAATGATTATATTCCCAGCACCTCCACCCAATAGCCGCAGAAGTTTGGCATTTCCTGTACTGACTAGAAAATGACCTGGCAGCAGGCTGAGCATAAGCCTGGCTCTTGAGTTTTTTTTTTTTTTTTTTTTTTTTTCTGATGCAGCCTTTAATTTATTTTTTCGTCCCCCGTCTCTCTAACTGCTAGGGAAATAAGAGATTAGTGCAGATGGATGGAAATATTTTTTCTGTCTCAGCATTTGCTGTCGGACCCAAATACTAGGAAGGTCCTCATATGGTGTCTTCAGCAGCATGGAAATGCCCTGATCCACCTTAGACTATAATCACCTGGTTCCAGAGGGAACTCACAGATCAAAGCTAGCTTTTCTGAGGATAGTCTCTGGACACGGCACTAAGAGTTCTATTTGAGGCTATAAGGTTTCTCCCTCATCCATTCTATCTTAGCCATTTCTGAGCTGCCCCCAGCACACTAGTACACTGCCTTGGATACCAGGACATGAACACTTGGCAACTATAATACATCCACCTGCCCAAACACGGGTGTTGACACTCACAAATATTCACAGTCCCCATAAGCCATTACTGAAACACCCACTAGAAAGGGGGATTTTGGTCTAAAAGGGTCTGTAGTCAAATGGGGAAAATATAAGAGTTGCTCAGAAAAACTGGTAGTAAGATGCCAATAAATGGCACAATGTAGGTGTGACATGCATTCAAAGGAAATTAGGTGGTTGCAGGCGATGGTGAAGACAATATGGAGATGATTCCATTTACGGGCATGAAGAACAGATAAGGTTTTAAAAGGTGGGGAGAGGGGCGCCTGGGTGGCTTAGTCGGTTAAGCGTCCGACTTTCACTTAGGTCATGATCTCGCAGTTCGTGGGTTCGAGCTCCGCGTCGGGCTCTGTGCTGACTGCCAGCTCAGAGCCTGGAGCCTGTTTCAGTCTGTGACTCCCTTTCTCTCTGACCCTCCCCTGCTCACGCTGTCTCTCTCTCTCTCTCTCTCTCTCTCCTAGAAATAAATAAAACATTAAAAAAATAAAATAAAATAAATAAAAAAATAAAATAAAAGGTGGGGAGAGTACTCCAGGTATGAGTGCATGCACCTCACACCTGCCATGCTTCCTACTGCCAGGACACCTATAAACAATGGTCATACCATCTACCATCTCATTTAATTGTCACACTTATGAGGAAGATACAATGATCTCAACTGACACTCAGAAGAAACTGAAGCTTTCAGAGGGTAAATGCCTTGTCCCCAAGTTGAATAGCCAAAAGGGGAGATGAGTTTTCATTCTGGTCTGTGCTTTTGTACCCTAAGACACTGAAGTTCGAAGTTCGAGTGAGCCTGTCTCACATGGGTGGTGATGGTGCAAGAGAGCCTCTGTTCATCACAATGCAGGCAGGGGACATGGGTCACAAGGCACTTTCCACTATGCAGAGATCTCACACAGGAACAGCAATGATGCAGAATGGAGGAACTGGGCAGTGGGAGCAAATGGTTGAAAACTGCCAAACTGGAAGAAATCTACAAAGGTTTACGTTAATGTCCCTGAGACCTAGAGCAATGAACCACTCCTGGGTGGTGCTGGAAAGGAAGTTGGCATCCACTGGTTTGCAGCCTCCTGGCCAAGAGGCTGTACTTACTTGTGAGGTTTCCGTTCCATTCCTCTGCTCCCTGCTCAGCTCACTTTGCCTATGATACCTCCCTCAGCTTCATGGGAAACCCTTTCTGAGCATCTTAATGAAGAGTTCTACCGAATGCTACAGAACTCAGCAGGAATGGCCCAGTTAGCTCTGCGAGCACATCCTGGGAAGCTCAGTGGGCAGTTGTGGATTTCAGCCCTGGTTAGTATGAAGCAGTTCAGATACTTAGGCATTCCAACTGCAGGGACGGGGATCCCTTGATGGGGCTCTCCTGCTAGGACAATCAAGGGAAGGTCACCAGTGGGGGGTTTAAAGTCAAAGATCTGTATCAAGTTATTCCTTACTCCCAACTTAAGGGAACAGGAAGAGAAGAAAAGCAAGGTAGATTCAGTATCTTCTATTTTCCGGCAACGCCCTACCCTCATTTCCTATTTCCACTCATGTAAACCTCCTAGAGTCTCGTGGGACAGGAATTATCCCATGTAACATAGACCATAAAGTCTCAGTAACCTGTTCATAGGCACACAGATAATAAGTGGTACAGTCTGGTTTGAAAGAGAAGTCCATCTGACTCCCACTCCTGCATGGCTTTCATGCTCTGCTGAAGCATTTCTGGAGCCACTTGGATTATTTTTGGTAACTAAGACATTAATATGCCTATCTGGATAGGTTGAGGTATGGCCTCTAGCCAAAGAGGATACCCTTGAACTAGCCAGCGTAACTCACCCTCGGATTCAGGTTAGGTGAAGCCTAACCGGAACTCACCCTCGGATTCAGGTTTGGTTGGTGGGAGGTGGGATGAGGAGGCTTTCTGATTGCAGGAGGCTCTGGGGAGCTTCATGGAAGAGCCCCCAGCCCAAGGAAATGAGCCTTGACAGCCACAGTGTTAAGGACCAGGGTCAGGGTCAGAGGGGAGAGTCATTCTGCACTTTTATTCAGTCCCCTTCCCTGTGGTCTCATACCTGGGTCCCAAAAATAGAATAAAAGAGCTGGCGAAAACTCCCGGGGCCCAGGGAGTGTAAGGAAGGCAGTGCTGCCTTGTGGCGAGTGGAGCTAAGTGCAGCCAGCAGGAGTTGGGGTGCAGTGTCCTATGGGTGGAGAATACAGTGGCCTTAGTTTGCCAGGATCAGGAGAAACTAGGGGAGAAGGCTTGTCTGTCTCCAGGCACCGCGGAGGTTGGCGGCCTGTGACTGGTGGTTGGGAGGGCTGGTTTTAGTAACACAACTGAATCACCGTTTCGGTGAAGCAGTTATAAGGCGGTGGTGGGTAGGGAGAGGTCCCACTGCAAGTTCTTGGGATCCATAAAGTACACAAATTATAGTGAATCATGCCACATTATGCCACAAAGGGGTGTTGCTCAGACCAATAAGAAACCATCTTTTTCTTCCTTTCTCCCTGTAGCCAGGATTTACTGAGTGTCAGCTATGAACCAAGCTCAGAATAGGTTCTAAGGATATGGAGAAAACTAAAGGACGGACCCCATCAGTGAGTGTTTTCCACCTGAGGGGAAATATAGAAGAGATGAGCAAATACACCACGAAAGTAAGTAGGGGCAGGTTGCTTTAGTCTTCTCACTACGGATCTCTCTCAGAGGCTGCAGCAACTCCTCCTACCTTTAGGCAAGTCTTTCTGGAAGCAGTGTGAAGGAGGTTCAAGACACAGAAGGAACAGGAGTGATGGCATTATGTGGTGAGGGACACTGGATTTCTAACCAGCACTCAACGCCATCCATCAGCCCCTTGCACAAGAGTGTCTTAGAGCCCTACATGAAGACAGCTCTCCAGGCCGATGCAGGCACCTCACCTACTACAGCAGTTTCTATGCCTTCTGAGCACCAGCACTGCATTGCATCACACACAAGTGTTTGCAGTGTCTGACTTCACCTCTTTGAGCTCATGCCCCAACCTTCCTCCCTAGCTCAAATGTCAACATATTGTCACTGAGCGTATCAAATAATGGGACAGCAATGTCAAAGTATCAACTTTTCCTCACTTCTATTGCTTCTCTCACTGCCTAGTATGTGTCCTTATCTCCCCAGGGCCACTGGTGGTCAGGGCACAATCCAAATGCAGAACTGGTGATGACTTTTCACCCCCCTGGGCTTCAACTCTAAATCCTAGCATGAAGGAAATGTCTAAGGCTATAATTATAAGGAACAAAGAGAGTCTTAAAATGGTAGAGCTTAACATTTCTGTGCAAAAGATGGGACTAGCCCAACCTGAAGCCATTTTGCTTTGCTGAAAAACAAAACAATGTAATAACCGTGGTGACATCAAGGGGAATGTGTTCTCTGGAGAGGGCAGAAGCCTCTTTCACATTGATGAAGCTATTAGGATGCAAAGAGACTTGCATCTTAATTTCTCTGTTTGCAGGAACTTTTTTTTTTTTTTTTTTTTTTTCCACCAAGCGCTGGTTTCTTTTTTGTTTTGTTTGGTTTGGTTTTCCTCCCTGGAACACTACTTAAGCCACCTTTCCTATCTACTCAAAACCTGACCAACAGCCCAACCAATTTCACTGTGTCCCTGCCCAATCAAGCCAGTCCTTCCCCTGTCCACATTTTATCATTTAATTTATTTGCAGTCCTTTGCTGGGGCTGCTGTGACAAAGTACCTCAGACTGGGTGGCACAAATCAGAGAAATGTAGTGTCTCATAGCTCTGGAGGCCAGTCACCCGAGATCAAGGAGTTTGCAAAGCTGAGGACCGTGAAGTAAGGACCTGCTATGGGCCTCTCTCCTTGGCCTGGAGATGGCCATCTTCTCCCTGTGCACTCAATTTATCTTCCCTCTATGTGTTATGTTATCCAATTTTTTCATTCTTATAAGGACACTAGTCATGTCAGATTAGAGCATATTTTAATCACCTCATTTTAACTTCATTACCTCTTGAAAGAGCCTGTCTGCAGATGAGGTCTCACTCAGAGGTGCTGGGGATGAGGATTTCAACACACAGAATTCTGAGAGTACAGAATTCAGCCCATCACAATACTGTACAGAGATGGCTTTCTGGAAGATGACTCTTATCTCCCAGCTAGTATGCAAGTTCTACCAATGCTGGTCATTTCCATTTTTACCAAATTTCACAGCTAGTTAACACACATTTTAAGTTGCATGAAAGAAGAGATTTTGTCTGTCTTACCAACAACCACTGTTTACTCTTAGAATAATATCTGGCACATGGTAGGAATGTAATAAATGCTAGATGAATGAATAAATGAGCAGAAAGTTACACACTGGGATTGCTTCCCTCTGACCTTCTATAGACCTGCTGTGCCTTTACAGAACAATCTGATCTTGGCTTCTACTCTAAGAGGGAACACTTGTATATTTTCAGTAAACCTGATATGTTCTAAATATGTTGCATCAGCCATGGAAGTAAACACCTGCGAGCAATCCATCAGACAGTAAAAAATACTCTTTGTATGTGATTGAACAGAATTCTGATTATACAGTTCAGCTGAGGAAGTCAGTACAGACCAGCACCAATTTTCACAGGTCAAACACAGCGTAAGCACTTACTTGGGACTAAGATTTGTCCTGTCTCAAGTGCAAGGATTTTTCTTTAAGGCCATGCATCCCATGGCATATCTTTAGAATATTCCATACACTCCCCTGTCATCTCAGCAGAATGGTCTTGGAAGAATCCTAAAGCAATACAGTTCACAAAACGATTTTCCTGGGGCCCAATCTGGGCCACCCATGTATCTTCTACAGGGCACAGGTAAGAATTCTAATCAGTAGCAGGACCTGAAGGAAAGAATCTCTAAACCCTATTGTCACTTAAAATCTTTGCTACTTGAGTAACTGTATGTGGAGTAGATTTTTTCTAGAGAGTATGACATATAATTATTGATACACATATGCATATGTATTTATGCATGGACAGATGTAGGTGTATTTATATGCATGTGCTTGTAAACCTATGTCTTAACATACTGAAACTGAACTATGTGTTCTTTTCAGCCTCTACTTCATCATCTCCACTCCCGAATCTTAGCAATCAAGACAGCCGAGTGACTCAGGAGTCAGCCTCAACAAATGTGATGCCACCAAGTGGAGCTGGGGGAGGGACAGGCAGCTCCAGCGAAGAAGTGCCCGAGTCCCTGGATGTGTCGATCACCGTGATGTGCTGCTCTCTCCATCCAAAATGACTGATGGGCCGGTAATTTGTTGTTGCTGTTGTTCGGCATACATTTGCAGACACAAACTTGTTCACGGTTCCCCTGTTGAAAGCTCAACTATCTGAGTGCCATAGGAAACAGACTGTGGCATTTTAGCTGCTTACAGACTGGGTCATCCATAAAAGTTTAATTTTCTAAAAATATTCAGCAAGGTGCTTTTCCTGAATGAGATGGTTTCTGGCTCATCAACGTATTTATGTGAGTAAATAGAAGGAGGATCGGTAAGTCAGGAATCTAATCAGCTATCATCCAGTCCATCTGGTTTAATTAGAGAGCCAAGCAGTTCGCAGGCACCTTTTAGTCAAAGGCTTCAGAACCAGCTCCCCTAAGGGCGGGGGTGCTTCTGAATGTGGTTTCAAATGCTTGTCATCTTTCCTGCCCCCTCCGCCAGCCTCTTACTGGATTCCCATTACAGGACAACTTGAGACACATCACTGTGCATCTCCAAAGGGCATGCAAATGGAAGCAAATGTGATAAAGGGGACACCACTGGATGTCCTTCCATTCATCTGCTAGGCATCAATTAAGCAGGCATGCAGTGCTATCTACTGTGTGCCATGGACTGGGTAAACACACTTGGACAAGCTCTGGTGGGGTTGACCAGTGTGTAAACAGATCATTTTGAAACCCTGAGGCTACACTAAGATAGTGAGGTAGCCCGAAAATGGTATCTGAAGAGGGTCTGAACAGACTATGGAATGATAATTGGGAGCAAATATGAAAAGAAGAATGAGGAAGGTTCCAGATGAATGGTCCTGAAACATGAACCAAAATTAGCTGGAAGGACTTGTTAAAATACAGATTGCTGGGCCCTGCCCTCAGATTTTCTGATTCAAGAGGTCTGGAGTAGGGCCAGACAATCTGTGCTTCTAACACAATCCTCACGGATTTTCACTCCATTGGTTTGAGGACCATATTTTGAGAATCTCAGCCCAGGCTCACACTGGATTCACCTGGGAATTTCAACAGCAACTGAACCCGGGGTTTCCTCCATAGAGATTTTGTTTTAATTCGTTTGGTATTCAAACTGGACATCAGATATTTTGTGTTTGGAGTTTAAGATTTTCAAACTTAAAGTTATAGTATGAAGAACTTTTTTTTTTAATTGCACCATTTGGAAGTAATTTGACTTGGTGTCCAATCACTCCCTTCTTTGCAGTATTTTCTTCCAAATGAGAATCTTCTCCAACATAACTGCCATGCAACCATTCAAATCAGGAAACCTACACTGATAGATTATGATCAAGTTTTGTCAAATGTTAGAAAACTTTTTTTTTAATAGTAAAAAGCTCTGGAATTCAGAATTACCCATCACCTTTGACTGTCCTCTCTCTTTAGTTGTCTTCATTCTGAAAAGTTCCTCAGTCTTTCCTTAGCTTTCGTGACGTTGACACATTTGAAGATTACAAGCCAACAGTACTGTGGAAATGTTGCTCAGTTTTGGTTTGTCTGGTGTTTCCTCATGATGAGATTCAGGTTATGCCTCCCTGATAGGGCTATTGCAGCAGTGCCTGGTGCCTTCTCATGATCACCTGTGAAATGGCACCTGGTCTCTATTTGTCCTAATACTGATGATGTTCACTTTGGTGACTTGATTAAGGTGGTGACTGGCAGACTTCTCTACTATAAATTCACTCGTGCTCCTCTTGTATTTGATCAGTCCTGTTTGGAGAGCTGTTTTAAACTATATAAGTATCCTGCTTATAATCATACTTTCAATCTATTCATTAGGTGATTTGTATCAGTATGAACTCATGCTATTCTATTTCATTCACGTTATAATCTGTCACTATCATCTGTTTGAGGCTCATGGGAGCCCTTCAATTTAGCTTTTTTTTTTTTTTAATATTTCTATTTATTTCTAGGAGAGAGAGAGAGACAGCGTGAGCAGGGGAGGGTCAGAGAGAGAGGGAGTCACAGACTGAAACAGGCTCCAGGCTCTGAGCTGGTAGTCAGTACAGAGCCCGACACGGGGCTCGAACCCACTAACCGCAAGATCATGACCTAAGTGAAAGTCGGACGCTTAACCGACTAAGCCACCCAGGCACCCCAATTCAGCTCTGACTCTTGTTTATTCTCAAGTTTGCAAGGTGGTCCTTTTTTTCTTTTTTTAAGTTTACTTATTTACTTTGAGAGAGCATGCATGAGTGGGGACAGGAGTGGGGGAGGGCGAGGGGCTGGGGGAGAGGAGAAATCCCAAGCAGGTTCTGAATTGTCAGCACAGAGCCTGACTCGGGGCTCGAACTGTGAGATCATGCCATGAGCTCAAATCAAGAGTTGGATGCTTAACCAACTAAGCCAGCCAGGGGCCCCTCTCAGATGGTTCTAATGTGCAGGTGAGGTTCAGAGCTACTCCCGTACCACAGAACAAAGCACTATACTCAGCAAGTCAATGAGCAAACAGAAGCCTCAAGGAACTGCAAAGTTTTCAGTATAGGTGGCAGGCAAGATGCAGATGGTGTGGCAAGAAATTCCATTTTTAGGGTTCCTCTGAGTCTAGACTACCTCATCATTATCATCTCCAACATCAGAGTCCTTACTCTCCCCATACACTAGCCTATAACTCCACACATCTTAGAAATGTCATCTCACAGTGGAAAGCATGGGCTTCAGGGTAAGGGGGTTCGAGCCTGTTCCGACACTTCCTAGTTGTGTAAACGTTACCTGGTTACTTATTATGGACTGAATGTTTGTGCCGCCCCTCACCCAAAATTTGTATTCTGAAGCTCTGACTCCAGTGTGGCTGTGTTTACACAGGGGGCTTCTAAGAAAGTAAAATTAAATATAGTCCCAAAGGGGGGTCCCTGATCCTAGAGGATGGTGCCCTGTCAAGAAGAGACATCAGAGCTCTCTCCCTTCCCAGTGAGCATGCACGAAGAAGTCATCATGGGAACACAAATCAAGATGGTCACCATCTGCAAGCCAAAAGAAAAGGTCTCAGAATAAAATCCACCCTGCTGGCAACTTGATCTTGGACTTCCCAACCTCCAGAACTGTGAGAAATAAATTTGTGTTAAGTGACCCAGTCTGTGGTTTCTTTTATGGTGGTCCTCACAAATGAAGACATTGATTATCTGATCTGTTTCCCTGGGAAATGCATACTAATAGTTCTACCTCCTGGAGGTCTTTTGAAGGTCAAAAGAGAAGAAAACAAAGTACTCAGTATGTAACTGGCTCTCAGTAAATGTCTACCAAGTGTTAGGTATTTGAACACACCTTGCACCTTCCTACTTCTATGCCTTTGTTAATACCCGGTTCAGTCCCCTACACACATAGTATGTGCAAGTCACTGTTCTAGGCTCTAGGAATAGAGAACGAAACACAGTGTTGCTTCAAGTCCAAAGCCAAGAGTGAAGGTGCTGCCCACTGCTGGCCTATGTGAGAAGTTGTTTCAAACTCCACTTGTTAAGAGCCTGGTTTCACAAAAGAAATAGGAGCTTTCTTTGGAACCTGTTTCACAGTATTGGGCTGCTGAGAAAATGAGTAAATCACAGGATTAGATCCAACAACGCTCCATACGCCACCTCCTTGGTTTTATTATATTCACATGGAAACTAAGTCTTCTCCCAGCTCACTGTAATTGGCTGGGATCCTCCAAACTAACTGAGGTCTTTCTGTTTTCCCCCTTGGTGGTCAGAAATGTTTTGCCCTCCATGTTGGTTTGAGGTACTAGACAATACTTTTAAATGAAAGTAACTTGAAAGCAATTAAGCAAAAATGGAAAGGCCTTGCTATGCCCCACCGAAATTCAGACAGAAGGACAAAAAAATTCCTGAGCCACATGAAATCATGACTTAAAGCAAGGGTCTAACTGACTCATGCTGGAAAAAACACAGTTATGACTTTATACCTCCTCTGAGGGTATAAACAGACAAGTAACAGCTTCTTCTTCTTCTTTTTTTTTTTTTTTTTTTGAGAAGAACCAAGTTAGGATAAAGGAGTCCAAATAAGTTTGATAAGATACAATTTGAAGAATCTAAAGTTTCACCCAAAGTTCACACTGAAGGATTGAAAGGAACATCATGCATTAGAGGAACCTCACTTTGGCTCCAGTATTTTCACAGAAGCCCCTCCTCTGATTTCCCCTAACTCTCCAATTTTATCTCCCTTTCTCCTTTTCCAGATGTCCTATTGAATTCAGAGTTTTTGAGTAAGTCCCCTACTAGACCGTGAGCTCGTTAAGAGAGGGATTCTTGCTGGCAGCCCCAGGACCTGACGCGGAGCAGGTGTCCCTCCTGGTTTTGTGTGTTCCTAACTGCAGTGGGGGGCTGGACACATCAGAGAATGCAGCAGATATCCAACATTCAGCCTGGGATTCAGATGCATTGTGCTTTTCACTTTCTGCTGGAAATCCCCACTCTGTATGCTTTTTCTTAATATCTTTGTGATTCTTTTCCTCGGTCCATTGCAATCCTTAATTTTCTTTCTCTCCTCTTTCACCATTCTTGACCTCAAAACTAGCCTTTCTATTTATAGCCACCAACCTCCCTCTTCTTCCTTCCTTAAAGCATTTCTGCAAACCTCTAAAGCTCTTCTACAAATATGAGTGGTGGATTAAAGACCTCGAGGCGGCATTCATCTAATAGTCATGTTCACCTTCCCTGTAGCCAGTGAGAATGTTAAGGAGACATTAACATGTTCCTTCAGTTCATGGATAGGAGTTGCTCACCTCTGACAGGCGAGAGGGCAAGGTGCTCTGACACTGCCCCTCCCGCCACCGGGCAGCCTGGGCAAAGGCAGTGGTTTTCAAACCAGGTCCCGCGGAACTTGAAGCTTCCTTGGTGGTATCCTTCTAGGCCAAGGAGAACAAGAAGGGCAGGAGAGATGAATGGATGAGGGTCATGCCTTAATTTATGTTTCACACACAGAGGCTCTACTTTTATCTGCCTTATAAATTGGAATCTTCTCTAGAAGAGTCCACTAGAAATAAAAATGGTTCCACCTTTGTGAATGTTCCACTGGAATGCTGGGAAAACAGCCAGTCAACTGGTTAAATGGTGGCAAATCTTTCCTTTAGGGTAGACTGGATTTGCATCTCGCCAATAGCCAAAGGCCACTTGGAGCCCAGACTGGTGAAAAGCTGCATGAGCTCAAGGAATGATGCCACTGGAAGGTAGAGCAGAGATGACAGTAACAGAATCAAATGTAGGCTGTAACTATGACCTGAAAATACTGTGTGCGTGTATGTGTGTAGCTCATGAGTAACCCCAAAACACATGTGTGATGTTGTAAAAAGGACACAAACAGACCTTATAAGGTGATGGCGTTGAAGCCTGGAGCTCATTCACAAGCATAAATTCTCCTGTTGGTTAGAAGTCTGGCTGTGTGTGTGTGTGTGTGTGTGTGTATGTGTGTATGTATTCAGTTTTGCTGCTTTAAAATCAAAGTCAAGCATTTCACTACATAGTCTTTGGGAAAACAAAGCGCCTCACAGTGTTGAGTGTGGATTCAAACACTGCTCCAATACTTCCTGACTGTGTGACTCCAGGAAAATTAGTTAACCTCTCTAAACTCAGCTTCCTCTTCTGTAAGATGAGAATGATATTATCATTTACCTTGTAGGGTTTTTGGGGGGATTTAAATGCAGTAAACCATGTTAATCCCTCAGCACAGGGCTGGGCACAGAGTGAATTCTCATCATAGCTGCTGCTGTGAGTGTTGTTATCCTCTGACCTGAGGACTCTCTAACAGAGCTGGCCAGCATTGACGTAATTATCCCCATCTCTCTTCAAATAATAGATGAGGAACTGCTTGAATTGATGAAGAAGCATCAAAAACAGAGAGCTTTGCTAAAGCGTCCCATGACTCATGGGAAATCTGGGATTAGAATGAAAAGGGAAGCACTTTGGCAGCTGGGCATGGGAGGACACAGATTAAAGCCCTATGTGTCTCAGAGGGTGGGGACCAAAAAGGAGGAGGGCAGGGTCACGGAAAGGAATGTGGAAGATGACCAAGTCTGAGAAAATTCTAAAATCACAGGTTCTCTGAATGTCAGGACAGGATCTAGGAGAACCCTGGTCCACACAACACAGTGCGAACCAGAGAGGTTAAGTCACTTGCCTAAAGTGACACAGCTCAGTGGTAGAAGAGCAGGATTAAAGCTCTTGTCTTCTGTTTCAGGGTCCACTGACTTTCCCCTGCCACTTGACCAATTTTACTTAGAATGGGCTCTGTCTGAACTTACAGGGCCAGTGAGGGACAGGCAAGGTGGCCGGGCAGCCTCAGCCTGCTGCTCTGAAAACGCTCTGATTTTTCAAGTCTGCGGCCTCAAAGCACAGCCCGTCGTTCCCCTGTCTCACCTTCTACTAAAAATGTTCACTCTGCAACTTGTAACAGCAGTGACCTCTGACAGACTGGCACGTCCCAGCTGTTAACATTATTCTGCTTACAACAGAAGTTGCCCTCAAGACCCTGTAGCCAGGCCCAGGGAGGAGGTGATGCTGTCAGGCCGGGGCCTCAAGAAGAACAAAGAGAAAAGTCATCTTGGCTCCAAGGGTCTGGGAACCGCCAACAGCTCAATGCGGCTTCCTGCAATTTCCTCCTTGTCTGTCTATGTGATGGAGATGTGACGCTGTGTCAGGGCTGCCCCGGGTGACCCTCCTGCCTGGAATCCCTAGCAGCAATGAGCTAAGAGGGGACACTGTACATGTGGATTTATTTTTAGCATTTCATATAGGACACTGCATTTCAAACTTCTTTTAATTGATTTCATCTAGTTAACAGACTGCTCCTTGAGTCCTGGGAGTGAGTCGCCCAGATGAAGACCCTTCTGGATAAAGTCTATGTGACATGGAAGGACCAATGCACTGGCCTACACCCTGGCCCCACACCACCAGCCCATGTAAGTAAGCACGGATTTGCCATTAGTCACCTCCTGAATCCTATAATGGGCTTGGGTTCTTTCACATCCTTCCAGGCTGCTATTAAGGGAGGTGTGGAAGTAGAGAGACTCTACTGAACCCCAAAGCCACCCTCTTCACTGGCACCCTTTGCCAGCTCATCGTCATCAAGGCGCTTCACCTCTCAAGTTCCGTGTCTATACACAGGAAAATCTCTGCCTCATCCATCTCTTTCCTTTACCATCACCAGGTGATGCTGGCACAGAGCTCTCTGCCCTGCCAAGGAAAATATTATCACCCCCTTGTGTAGCAAGGATGTTATTCACTCTCTGCTTTACTTGTGAAGCTTCTGAGTTACCAGCACCCTTAAGAGTCAAAATATGTGAGAGGCGCCTGGGGGGGGGGGGGTCCATTGGTTAAGTGACCAACTCTTTATTTCAGTTCAGGTCATGATCTAACTGTTGTGAGATCAATCCCTGGGTCAGGCTCTGTGCAAACAGCATGGGGCCTGCTTGGGATTCTCTCCCTCTCTCTCTCTCTCTCTCTCTCTCATACACACACACACTAAATAAACTAAAAAAAAAGTCAAAATATTGTGAAATATAATCTGGGGTTTCAGTCCTCTAAAAGGCCTCATTCATTTCAGGGGCACCTGGATGGCTCAGTTGGTAAAGCATCCGAGTTCAGCTCAGGTCATGATCTCACAGTTTTTGAGTTCAGGCCCCGCGTCAGGCTCTGTGCTGACAGCTCGGAGCCTGGAGCCTATTTCAGATTCTGCCTCCTTCTCTCTCTGCCCCTCCCCTGCTCCTGTTGTGTCTCTCCCTCCCTCTCAAAGATTTTAAAGAAAAAAGAAAAAAAGAAAAGGCCTCATTCATTCCGCATGTACTGAGCCTCTTCTCTGTCCCAGGAGAGTCTCTGTGCTCTGGGCAAGGCACCGGGTAGAAAGAAGTTACCAACAAGGCCTCCATGAAGCCTACAGATTAGTGGCAGCACTGTGTGACTTACATGCCAGGGACTAGGTCTCACACAGGACAACCTCCGCTCCTATAGCCTGGGGGTGAGGGGATCAAGGTATCAGACAGTTTCCTGAAGGAGGGGAAACTCAAAGCTAGTTTGCGACAAGGGAAAAGGGGGCTGTCTTAGGCATTGAGAAGAGGATGGGAAAGGCTGGCGCGTCTGGCTGGACTTGGTGGGCAACAGCGAGTCTGGAGACAGCAGGCCAACAAGGCGGGCCAGCGCCAGACTGCAGCGAGCCTGGGGGAGAGTGCGGGCATGGGGAGGACAGGGAGATTCAACCGGAAGAGCAAGCAGGTGAGGCCTCACTGTGGGGAAAGAGGAGGGAGGAAGCGGACAGGGCAGGTGAGTGCACATGCCCTGTGGATGCCCCTTGGAAGGTGCCACAGTGATCTGGGCAGGGAGTACGGAGACGTAAGCCAATGGCAATCTTTCACGCCCCACAGTGAGAAGACAGGCAGAGTTCACAAGTGAGGTCTGCAAAGACAAAGCGGGCAAACCAAACGCTGGATTCCTGCTCCTAAGTCACCTGGCCTGCTAAGTCCCTTCTGAGGCTCTCTCAGTCCTGCCACCAGCAGGACATCTCCTTGGATTTGTCAGGCAGGTTTGTACAGACCTTCTGGAAGGAGTCTATCTCCAGTTTGCCCAACTCCAAAGAGTGTAAGAAAAGCTGACCCTCACAGCTCATTATGAAAAGCACTGAAATACACCTATGGGATCATACCCTGGACACGTTCACTTTAAGTGTGTGGAATTGGGCCTGCCTTTGATGACACCCCCTCCCCATCCAGGCTACGAAAGATTCTGGCAGCTCTTTTACTCTCATCCAGGAATGAGATGACAGCACGCATATCTGAGGAATCAGAGGACTGTAAGAATGGATGGATGTAAAATAACTGATTCGGCGCAAAATGAGGCACAGCAAGTGCTGACACTTCTAACATGGTTCCTTGATTCTTACGTGTCTAGCATGTGTCCCCTCTTACCTCACTGTAGCCACCACCACTTATAAACACACACCCGCACACCCATGTACCCATCTTGGGTGCAAACTCAGTTAAGAGGATCGGCAGTGTGGGAGGTTTTCTTAGATCCCACGAAACCCGCCAGCCTCCTCGCCCCACCTCCAAGCAGGGCCTGGTCCTGAGTGATGAGATCAGCTGGAAGGGTTCAGGGAACCGCTCCTTTAAGGTGCTTTCAGAACATCAAGCCATTAATCCACAACCCAGCCCAGGGAGGCAGACGGAGGATCACAATTTCACTAATGAGACTGCTGAGTGTGGCCGGTGGTAAGTGCGCTGGGCCAGGGCGGGCAGTAGCAGGAGGGGAAACAGAAGCCTCAGCTCCCTGAGCCTGCCTCACAGCAAAATCCCTGCGGGACTCATTCCTTGGATGGTCCAGATTCTCACCCAGTACTTTCACCAATCTCCCTCCTTCCTAGAGCCCCCCTACTCTCCCAATTCCCACCCCCAGGCAAGTGGAAGCTGAATAGGTAGTGAACAGTTCCAACTCCAGGAGATAAGGTGTTCAATAGAAAAACCTGAACCACTGCTGAGCCTCAGCTGTGTCATCTGCAACCATGAGCAATCAAATGAAAGAGTCCCCCCAAATGTCTTCAGGCAAACGCACATCAGAATAAAGCGGGTACTGAAGATCGATTCTGTGATCCCCACCCCTTCTGCTGGTCGGGCTGAACAGCCCGGGACTGCTACCAAATGCAGCCACAGTTCCAATGTGCCATTTGGTGTGATCACATGCACGTTCTCTCTCACATTACGCCCGCTGAAAATGGACAAGCAAATGTTAGCACAGCAACCCGGGGCCATTCCCAAGTCCTTACTCGGATGCAGAAGAGGAAAGGAGGTAATAATCTCAGGAGGAGACCCCAGTAGGCATCTAGAGGGCAGACCCCTACCTTTGCCCATCGCCACTGAAATCCTGGTCCTGGTGCGCTGGGATTACAGCGTCCCCCTCCGGCCCCCCCCTCCGCCCCCCAACCCTGGAGCCAGGCCTTCTTGCTTAGGAGAGAGGAAACCTCGCAGTTCACCACCACTGCCTGCAGCACACCACTGCCTTGGAAGCGATCCTCACACCCACCCCAATTATTTTTTGTTGAGTCTCCAGCCATGAGTCTCTGCTTGGAATTTAATATCACCTCTGCTTAAGCAGCCATATTGTCCTGGGTTGCCCAGGACAATCTGGTTTATGCCGGCTGTGCCAGCGTCCCATACGGTTAGTGCCCACTTTCATGCTCAAAAGGGCCCTATGTGGACAATAAATAATATGGTTACCCAGGTTCTGCCAAGTTGTTTTCAAAATTTGTTAGCAGGAAGGGAAAATACCTATAAAACCATCAATAGTTACATTGTAAGATGATAGTTTCCACTATCATGAAGATGGGAAATTTTTGCCCAGTCATTACTGTACATTTAGTGGAGAGGGGACAGTAAATGAAACTTAGTATCTTAAGATTATATAAACAAGAACAGTATTCGGTATGCTTTTTAAAAAAACAGATGTCAGTTGTCAGCCTAACAATAAAATTCTGTGTTAAAACCAAATGAATGTTCGTTCATGCTCATTTAAAAATATTCTATGAAAAGTTTTCTTGTGTTTTGACAAAAAAGTCACACAACATAAAATTCATATTTTAAAAAGGCCCAATTCAGCAGTTTTTAGTATTCACAGTTTTGTACAAACATCAAGACTAGCTCCAGAGTATTTCCATGACCCTCACAAAAAAAACCCAGAGCTATTAGTAGAGTGTCCCAATACCCGGCAGCAACTCAGTTACTCTCTGGACATCTTGCATAAATGGAATCATACAATATGTGACATTTCAAGTACGGTTTCTTTCTCCAAGCACAGTATTCTGAAGGTTCATCCGTGTTGTAGCATGTGGAGATAGATCATTCCTTTTCATAGCTGAGTAATATTTCATCGTGTAGATAACCTACCTTCAGTTTATCGTTATTAGCTGATGGACACTGGGTTTGTTTCTACTTCTTTGCTATTATAAGTAATACTGCTATGAATATTCATCTACAGGTTTTTGTGTGAGCACATTTTCAATTTTCTTATGTGTATACCTAGGAGTGCAATTACTGAGTCAAATAGCAATTCTATGTTTAACGGTTGGGGGTACTGCCAAATTTTTCCAAAGAGGTTAGACCATTTTACATTCCCACCAGCCATGGATGAGGATTCCGATTACTCCATATCCTCTTTAACAGTTGTTATTTTCCATTTGTTTTCAGCAGAGGCATTGCCAACATAGTGGGTGTGTAGCAGTATCTTATCATGATTTTGAATCACATTTTCCCTAATAAATGCTACTGAGCATTTTTTCATAGTGGTCATTTGTTAACCTTCTTTAGAGCAAAGTCACATCTTTTGCCCCTTTGATTTGTTTTTTACTGTCGGGTTGTGTAAGTTCTTATATATTTTTGGATATCGCATCCTTATGAGATACATAACTTGCAAATCATTTCTATTTTTTGGGTTGCTTTTCACTTTCTTGATAGTATCCTTAGCTGCACATAGTTAATTTTGATCTGATCAGGTTTCACCGAGTTTTTTCTTTTGTTGCCTGTGTTTTTGGTGTCATATTTAAGGAACCACTGCCTGATCCCAAGCCATAAGATTTATACCTATTCTCCTTTCTAAGAGTTTTATAGTTTTTTCTCCTACATTTAATAAGTCTTTGATCCATTTTGAACTAATTATTTTAATGTAGTGTGAGGTAAAGGTCCACAACTCCATTCCCTTGCACCTGGCTATCCAGTGATCCCAGAAACACTTACGACTATTGTCTCCTCACTGAATTCTCTTGACACCTGGTTGAGAATCAGTTGATCACACACGTAAAATTTATTTCTGAACCCTCTATTCTATTTCATTCATTTAAATGTTTGTCTTTATGCCAGTATTATCCTGTTTTGATTACTACAGCTTTGTGACAAATTTTCAAATTGGGAAGTATGAGTCTTCCAACTTTAGTCTTCTTTTTTAGGGATGTTCTGGCTATGTACCTTGCATTTCCATATAAATTTCTGGATCAGTGTGTCCATTTCCGTGGGAGAAACCAGTTGGAATTTGATAGGGATTGCAAAGAATCTGTAGATCCATTTGGAGAGTACTGCTGTCTTAACAATACTGCATCTTCTGACTCATCAACAAGGGACATCTTAGTTTCAAAGCTTTTTTTGTAACTCTCAGTATGCAGGACATACATTACCTTGGTCAACTTTATTTTAAGTATTATCTTCGATGCTATTGTAAGCGGAATCATTTTCTATATTTCCTATTTCTCTGTTTCTAGTTTGCAAGTAACACCTGCAAAAATAATGAAGCACTGCATATAGTAATGAGTGGTACTCAAAATACAGTGCACTGGTCAGAGCTGACCTGCAAGCCTGTTACCGGTTCCAGACAAGGTTAAGCACAGAAATTTAGAGTAGAGTTTAGGAACATATAGCACTTTGAAAATGGGGTGCATCCCCTCCAAAATGAAGTCCTGTCTGTAAAATTTAATAATCAATGTGGTTTTGTATGTCTTTTTGTATTATCTCATTTTTTCTGATAATTCATTTTTATTGTGTTCTTTTTTTGAACAAAAGGTATTAATCAGCAATAAACTAGAAGGGGTGGGGGAACTAGTCCTTCATCACAAATAGCTTGGGAAGGGCTAGTTTAGACAATCCATGCTACTTGGTTTGGGAAATGTAAGGTCTAGGTCACAGTTATGTAAATTCAGATTTGGAGGAAGAGAAATCACTATGGACTATGGTGGCTGAGCAGGATTTATGGAACAAGAGAGTTATATTGTTACTGATTATAGGGGAAAACCCCAGAATCAAGTTTCCTAAGATTTGCAAATAAAGTGTGTGTGAATTCTCCTATACTTTTACATCTCTCTTGTGTGAATATAGGCATCTCTTTCTTTTATGATGGGTAAAATCAGGAATTGGATTAAAACCTTTTAATTTCCTCTCTGACTCCAAAGTTGCTTAAATAAAGGATTTAGAATTTAAACAGTGATTGGTAGAATCTTCGAGTGAAAGAGAAAACGTAAATTAAGTGTCTTCTCATTTTCAAAATTAGAAAAGCTTGCCTAAGAGAAAGTAGAACTAAATTAAAACGTTTGGCACTGAAAGTAATCAGAATATTTGATCAAATTGAGAAAACCTAAATCCTTCCTGAGCCCTAGTACCTGTATTTTCAAAAGCCATCATCCTGTTTGGAAATGGGGGAAGACAATACTTATTTCCTATGTGAAAAATTAATCTTCTGCTGAGGCTAGGCAAAGAGCTTGCCTTGACATGTTTTACTCCAAATCAGGGGGTTCTTCAAACATCAAGAATTTACATAAAGCTTCAAATTAAAACACGGACTCACTAGGTGTTTAAATTAAGACACAGGCTCACTAGGTGGCAATTCAAGGCTGTTAGGGGCAGGGCGGTGACTTCTGTTCAAGCTCGCTCTGCCCAGTGACACGCTGGAGTCTTTGAAAGGCTCAAAAAGTGCTTGGATCATAAAACACATCACATGTCACGGTTGCTGTTACTGATGTGTCCTGGCCTCGAAATGCAGGACAACGTTCTCAAAGCTGGGTGCGTGCAGGTCTGCAGGAGCCAGAAGGGTTACATAAGCAGTCCAAGTTCTACTTTTCCCTGAAACACCTGCTCTGTCTTAGTGGAGGGGGGCACAGAAGTGCCCCAAATCATCCGGACTTCCATTTAGCACAATCCTCAGACTGAGTGATTAAGGCACTTAGGCTTCGGCTACTTCTAATGTGCAGAAATGCCAAATGTTCCTTTAGCGGAGGCTAAAGGAGCCTCTCCACGGAAAGACGGTAATCATATGAAAAGGGACAGGATGATGCGGGCGGCATGCTGTGGTCACCTGGGGAAAATGATGCTCTGAACAGATTTTTAAGACTGAAGACTTGGGTTGTGAGGTCTCATTATTTCCTCCCACTCCACACCGATTATGTTTCCTTATTGTTGGGCAATGGCACTGCCCTCTCCTTTGCCTCTGCCTCCCCTCGCCTGAAGGATAGTCTATCTAATCACGGCTACCCAGGAGAGACTCATGGTCTATCCAAGTCTGCTCTTCTTCAAGGTCCCACTCAATTTCTACCTCTTCTATAAAGGCTTCCTTCCAAAACAGTACGGAGTGGGAAGAAAACCATGGGCTTTCAGGTTGACCAGACCTGAGGTGGGCAAATTGCTTACCCTCTCTGAGTCACAGATGCTTCACTGTAAAATGCTGGTTTGTTCTGAAGACTGGGGATACAAAAACTGGTGAGGATTCAGAGTTTTAGTACTCCAACCATCTATTTGGCTGGAGCCCTCCTCTCGTGAAAATCAAAACACAAGAATCAGACCTACCTCCTTCAGCATTTGTATGCCGTGTGCAATACTGCAGAATTTTTGGCCTTATCTCCGTAAGAATCCTTAGGGGCTGGGACCATATCCCACATCTTTGAAGCAGAGATTCTGTTATAAGGAGTGTCCACGTATAGGACAGGTGCTTTCTGATAGGTACTAGGGAGTTTTCACTTAATTCCCAAAGTGTTCCTGAGAAGAGATTTTTACCTCCTGCTTTCACATGAATAAACTGAGGCCCAGAGTCATGGGTTACTTCCAGAGGCCATACAGCAAATAATTAGCACGTCTGGCCCTGAACTCAAGCACTCTCCAAACAATACATGCAGTAGGTACTCAAGGGCAAAGATTGACTGCCTGATGAGCTGGATTGCATTCATAACCCTCACCACCAACCCCATCACAATGCAGTCTTCCCCCCATCACATCTTCACCTGCCATCCACCTTCCCACCCTGGCTCTGCTTTCAATGTGCCGTTATGCTGAGTATCGGCACAGAGCTGTACAGCTCTCAAGGACTGGGCAGTCAGCAAACCATCTGTCCAGGGGCAAGTAAGTGGTAAGAGTGAGAACAAGGTGGCAGACAGAACTCCCAAGCACATTTGGAGAGTTTGAAAGGGCGCCTTGGAGAGAGGAGACACTGTGAGCAAATGACAGATTCCCTATTTCTAGAATCAAGTAGAAATATTAATTCCCCTGGGGGTGGAAAATCAGGAGCAAATACACTGGCTATCAATCACAGCATGCTAATATCAGGGGAGTCATATTTGATGCTTCTGGAAATGAACTGATAACCTCATAGGTCAGAAGGCAATTACTTTCATTCAGCTCAGGAAACGCCTATTTTTCAACCAGTGAATGCACTATTTGGGGACTTTTGCTGTTCTGCCTCTGTTGGAAAGAATATATAAAAGTCATAGCCAAAGGCAGAACACTTGCCTCACTGACAAACAGCCTATTGACTATGGTAAATCCTCTGTTGCTAAACTATTAGAATTATGACTCGCTGCTTCCTTGGCAAATGCCTGCCCTAGATGAAGTGCTCCAGACACTGCAGCTGTCTCTGTCCTTTCCCACCCCTCTAGGATGGCTAAGGCCACCTGAAAACACTCTAAGCAAGTTACACAACGTGGTATAATAGGCACAAACATCTTAAGGGCAGACCTAGACTTATGTACTCCAGATGCACAGAAATGGGCATTTGCATCCATCCCTCACTTCCACCCACTTCTCAGTTCAAAATGCTATTATCTCATTCAAGAGGTTATGGAATCACCCAGAAAGAGAGGAGTGAGAAATATAGAATAAACGAATATGTACTGTTTGAGTGCCTACTGTATGCACATCACCCAGATTTAATCCCAGTAACTTTAAGGTGAGGTATTCTTGTAGTATTCTTTATGGAAGTGCAATCCACTTACTATACAATTAAGCCAGTATACAAGTCAGCAAAATTAATATAATCACAACATTGGGCAAGCTGTCTCTCTGCTTTCAATACATTTTTATCACTCCTGAAAAATGCTCCATATCTGTTAAGAAATCATTGCCATTCTCCTATCTTCTTGTCATTAATCTGCTTTCTGTGTCTATGGATTGGTCTATTCTGGATATTCATATGAAGGAAGTCCCATAATACGTGAACTTTTGTGTATGGCTTCCTCCTTCACTGGGCATAGTATTTTCAAGTTTCGTCCAAGTACTTTGTTAGTTTATGGTTGAATAATGTTCCATTGTATATACATGCCACAATTTGTTTGCCCATTCATTAGCTGATGGATCGACCTTTGGCTTTTATGAATGATGCTGCTATAAATGTTCATGGGTAAGCTTATGTGTAGACATATGTTTTTGTTTCTATTGTACATGTGTAGAAGTGGAATTGCTGCTCTAAGACTGCTATACAATGGGGAGACTGAAGCTGAGAGGGAAGGCACCCTGCCCAGGATCATTCAGCTTAGTGGCAAAGCGAGGATTGGGACCCACGTCTACCTAATTCCCACTACTTCAGCCACTCAACCTAGAGCTTCTTGAGCCAAAAGTTCACTGAATAATTATTTGGTAGAGCATTATTACTTTTAACCTCAACTCAAACACCCTCAGGTCATATGATTAATAACACTAATTTGAACTCGTAGAAGCAAAAGTTTCATTTAGTTCCTGCTGAGATCTGAGCTTTTTGTTTCCCAGGCAAATCAATAGCAACGGACTTTATCTTGTTAGATCAAATATAACTTTTATTTTAAAAAGCTCCAATTATGCCCTAATGCAGAGTTTATACACTCAGAGGGCTTAATTAAATAATAAATGAAATTTTAATTTGACAGTTAATAGTATAAAAGTATCAGGACACTTTGGAATTAGTAAGGCTTGTGTGTGATTTTCTTTTTTCTAAATTAGTCATTATTTTAAAACATACTTGTCTTGCACTATGACTGGGTAGTAATTCAGTCACTAAAAGGTAGAAAGTGAGTGAATTTCTACTCATGTGCTTTTTGCAGTAAACTGTGAAAACAAAATAAAAAGTAAAATATAATGGTGAGTCCCATACACTGTTAAGAAGTGGTTCAAATTCCTTCGAAGCTCATTATTCCTGCATAAGAAATGGCTGATTAAACAGCCAGCACACTTATCCTGAACATTCATTGGGAATGTAAAACTGGCAAGATAGTAATTCTGGCAGGATTTAGGTTCTCTGAATGAGGTAACAAATACTTTTACATGTATGTAATTTATGTGTATACAAAGTTATTTCCTCACAAAACTGTATGTGAATACACCCAACCTTGAATATCCACTGACAGTATGAGCAAATTTTCCAGGCTCTCCCCAAAGCAAAAATACATGGACCATTATTGCAATGTACTCAACACCTGAGGGTAGCAAGCACTATGTGTTATAAAGAAGTTAAAAATAAATGGAATCTCAAAATATGAAGGTAGAAATCAAATTATAAATCTTAGAGCTACTTACCTAAATTGAGTTACATACGACTATGTAAAATTGCTCCATGTCACCAAATCTCAGGTGATCCTTATCAATGTTATGCCTACTAAATAATCCAATGTTTTCAAATTTGTGAGAAACAACCTCAATTATATTCATGTATTCTGTAACTATTGGACGTTCACTGTAAAAATAAAAATTTTGTAAATGAACAGAAAGCCTGTTGAGAAGACATCAATTAAACCCCAGAGATAACTACCCCATTCTTCCCAGAATCAAGTAGGAAGAGAGTAGACTTGCTGTAGTAAGTTGACTTCTGTGAAAAACGAAACTAATAACACCAATAAAGCAAGTAGAGATGGATGGATGGATGGATGGCTGGATGGATGGATGGATGGATGGATGAAAGACCAAAGACAGAATAAAATTTAAAACTACAGACTGGGTAAGGGGTGTTTCAATGCAGGTTTCAAGGAGATTGCAGGCATGGATTAGAGTGGATAAGAAACGAAATTTCTGGTCATTCTAGACATGTAAAAACTAGCCTGGCAGGCAATGCATACCAAAAGTTCTAAAATTTTTTAAAGTTTTTGTGTTCCAGTAATACTATACCTGAGTTTTTCCTGATAAAAATATGACTCCAAAAACGATGAAAAAAGTTGTAAGTAGTAATGTTTGTAAAATATAAATCCCACCGTCATTTAAAATAGGAAAACGTTAGAAACAAACTAACGGTAAAAAATAACAACTGAAATAAATTATTAATACTAAACATTTAATAGGAATAAATTAAAACAAATAATGGAAAAATGGGAGGAAAGTCATGGAAAGTAAATAAAATCAAGTCTTTGGACTCCAGAGAAGCAGCTATAAGACAGTGTTCAGTGAAATGGATGAGTCTAAAAAAATATGCAAGTACTCTAATATTTGCTTTTAAATATTATTTTCTTAGGAAACACAAGAACTTCAAACTGGGAAGAAAAATGGATTCCTGTTGGAGGAAATGGAACCTAGAAGGCCCATGGGTTTGGGATGACGGGAGGAAAGGGAAGACCAAGAAACTGGACTGAGACAGAAAACTCCTTCCAACAGGATGTAGTCATACTCACGTGTGGTTAAGACCTGAGCCAGGAGGAAGTTAACCTAGGCCTCCACAGGGAAGCAAACCACAATCCTCAGGCCTTTTGTTGTGGGGAAGGCTCTCAGTCCTCAGAAGAAGACAACACAGTCCCTACAATTGGAGGACTGAGAAGTGAAGAGACATCCTCACTCAAGGAAATACAGCAGATACAGAAGGGGGTGGGGCAGGGCGGGCGGGGCTGGGAATAAACTAAATTCACAGCTTGATTCCAAATGCCTGAAAGGAGAAGGCCTACCAAAAGGTTTTTATCTGAAACCACTAATTCTGGAACAAATTGGTCAGCCATCTGCAAACCAGTGCTATGGAAAAATCTTTTTGGCTGAGAAACTACTGTCTGTCGTATCCCCAGGCTCAGGGACTCGCATAGACCAAACTCTACAGATGAAATCTAGAAACTGGGGAGCTCCAACAGAAATTCCTGGAACAATCAAGGCATTCTGATCAGCCATCCTTGGGCAAGCTCCTCTCACACAGTCACCCCGCTGCTGACCTCTCTTCTTCCTCACAACTCTGTCCTAATCAGCTCTGGAGTGAATAACCCATAACAGTAAATATGGATTCCCATGCATCTCCAGGCAGAAGGCATTATACATTCATGAAAAAGACATTATTTGTCCATGGCAGATTTAAACCCACTGCAACATTGCTGGCCCCCACCATGTTGGAAGAGCCATTTGCTATGTGTTCATAATTCATCAAAATGTTCTCACACATTTCAGCAATTAAGTAAAATATTTCTTTGTTCCATAAGGAAACAAAGGAAGATAGTACTCACAAAGCTATGGTGTATACCCAACCCAATTTTTTGAAACCTTCCATTTTAAAATACTTTTGAGATCTACAGAAATATTGCAAAGATAGTACTGAGTTCCCATATACCCTTTAAACAGCTTGACCTAATAAGTAACATCACATATAACCATAGTACATTCACTAAAACTAAGAAACCAATGTTATTAATTAAACTTTAGACTTTATTCTAGTCCTGCCAGTTTTTAAAAAAATATTTATTTTTGGGAGAGCACAAGTGGGTGAGGGGCAGAGAGAGGCGGGGAGAGGATAATCAGAAGCACACTGTGCTGACAGGCTAATGGCAGTGAGCCGTGTAGGGCTCAAAGTCATGGATGTGAGATCATGACCTGAGCTTAAGTCGGACACTCAACCGACTGAGCCACCCAGGTGACCCAAGTCTTGCCAGCTTTTCCACAAATGTCTCTTTTTCTTTCCAGTGTCCCATCAAGAACCCACATTGTTTTCAGTTATTCACATCTCATTTTCTTTTTTTCAATCACTGACAGTTTCCTTGTTTAGTCTTTCTTTGTTTTGCATGACCTTGATACGTGAAGAGTCTCTCAGCTTGGGTGTGTCTGACATTCCCTAATGATGGGACTGAAGCTACAGACTTTGACATATATAGCTTAGAGGTCAAGTGCCCTTCTCATTGTATCTTATCAGGGGCACAGAATATTAACATATCAACATCACTAGTGATGTTGACCTTGATCGCTTGTCTAAGGTGGTGTCTAACAACCTAACTCGACTGCCACACAGAATTGCCAGATTTAACAAAAACACAGGACATAAAGTAAGACATACTGATACTAAAAAAAAGTTATTTCTTTTTTATCTAAAATTCAAATCTAACTGGCCATCTCTATTTTATCTGGCAGCTCGACTTTCAGGAATCAACTACAAAGAAAAGAAAGCCATAAATGTTTACTAAGCCCCCTATCTTGCCCATGGGACTCTCTTCACCCCATTTCCACAGGCACCTCTTGCCCCAAAGCCTGCAGTATAGACAGGAATCCTATTTAATGCTTATGCCAGCAATCCTCGAACTCTAATATCCACTAGAATCCCTTGGAGGGTTGGGCTCTACCACCAGAGTTTCTGACACGGGCAGAAGATCTCAACAACCTCTGCATGACAAATCTGCCATTCCAACTCAGCTTGGGTGGGTGCTGATGGACACAACACACTTCCAATGTACATATGACTCATTCATGATATGGAACAGAGATTAGTCAGGCCCAGATCCTACCACCCCTGTAAATCGCAATCCTCTGTTCCTCAGGGCAGGTGGGAACACGAAGTCTAGGATCCAGAAGCAGAGCTACAGTGGAATGATCTCCCTACCCTGTGGCTGCCTCAGGTGGTGGCAGGGTTCAAGTTGCTCTCATCAGCATCTACCCATCTGTGGTCTCACCTTGTCTCTTAGTTAGAGTCTCTGACACCAGGGACACACAGCCACTCACGCAGGTTGTGGAGATGTAGAATGGCATGTGTCTGAAAATCAGAATGCAGGGTTTCATAGAAAAAAATAACGTAGGGACTAAGCAAGGCAAAACTCTGTGCTGCAAGAAAAGTCTACTTTAGGCTGGTTTGGGTAATACTAACTAATACTTAGACACTGCCCCCACAATCCTTACAGGAAAAGGCTTTCTTGGATATAAGCAAACAAAAACCTTTCAAGTGCTCCAGCAAAAGTTGGTCTATAAATTGGAGGTATCTCACCACCACCTTGATGCTCTAGCTACTGAGCTAGTGTAAAACGGAAGGCATGGGATTCTGGTCAAGGTCTCCTGCAACACTTACCTATCCTCGGCATCAGTTACCCGACAATGAAGTAGTTGGTTACTACAATATTCTCTCGCTCTGTTAAGCTCAGCTCCTACATGGGTAGTGGTAACTTTTCTATGTTGAAAAATCACACTTGCAGGTCTTTGAAAATGGCTGGTCGGTGCATACTTCTGGCATGTACCTTATGCCAAGCATCCCATCAGTCACTGCATACCCAGGATCTCATTAATCTACACATTATTATAAGGAAGGTGTTAATGATCCCCTTTCACAGCCAGGCCAAGTAACTTACAAAACAAGTTACAAGTCAGAGATCTAGCTTCAGAGATCTAGCTTTAGACATGCCTTTAAATCAATAACCCATTTAATTTTCATTCAACTTAGTCCAAGTGTTCGAAAGGACTTAACTTCAGTCTCTTAAACCACCAGGAAGAGCGTTTGGTATTCTTAACTAGGTAACAACAAATATTGCAACCAGTAGTCTGGTTATAATGACAATTGAGAAGCTGGATTTCTGTCTAACAACAACAACAAAGTGATAAAACATTTTCCACTGTAATAGTCCCCTAGATATAAAACTTTCAAAAGGAAATAAAATACAATATCTAAGAGTCCTAAAACCCATACAAGAGGGGACAAAACCTTAGTGTCACCCTCATCTGATTTAAGCCTACCAAAAACACTTGGTAACACACTGAGTTAGTAAGGTAATCAATGTATGTGTGTATGTGGGAGGGGGAATCCAATATTTTGTTTGTATTGGACAAAGAGTTATTTCTAAAGGTCATCTTAGAGAAAGAGAAGTCACTAAGAGTGGTTATCTAACCTACGTGGTATTGATTTATTTTGGAGCCACAGATCCAAACAAACGGGACAGAATGGAACATTACCGATTGTGACAGGAATGAACTAAGGTCTCTCATCATTTCTTCTTTATATTCTGAAGGCTTCAGTGGCCACAAGACTTCCAGGCTTTCAGCATGAGTGTCCCTTAGCTTCCTAGTTCCTATTCTTGGGCCACTTCATTTCTGGACCACAGTTGCTACAATCCACCATTCCTGGCCTCATAAGGTTCTGGGCAGAAGGATGGGATTTCATCCTGTCAAATGCTCCTGAGAAGACAGAAGGAACTAAACCCCAAAAAGGCAGGGAGAGCCAGAGATGCATGCATGATGCGGGAGTGCACGCAGACCCCATTCTTCCAGGGAGCATGCAAGGGGTGGGGGTGGTCAGAGAAGTGCTGCAGGTGGTGTCGTGATTAGAATGAAGACATCTCAACACATGTCTTATTTTGGGTCCCTCCATGCCCTGGCCCATTGTATCCACAGGCCTGAATGAACTCACAGGCCTCCTTGAGGAAGCCAACTTTATCACCCTTTTGAAGACCCTTCGTTTTAACAAGTGTGGTTACTCCATTGGGGCACTGGGGTGTCAAGGGCCAGAAGCTTTAAAAAGGGAAAGAAAGGGAAGAAAATCAGGAAGTGGTGTAACAAAGGCCTAATTATAAGGGAGGAGTATCCCTCTATAGACAGGTCACTGGAAGGATGCCAAGGGCTCTCGCCACATAAAGGAAAAGATGGTTATAAAAAGATTTTTTAAAAAAAGAAAGAAGAAGAAGAAAGAGGCATGGCAGTGGAGACTGCAAGGGGGAGGGGCAGAGAATAGGGAAATGAATAAGAATAATGACTTAAAAGCTTTTTTTTTTTTTTTCCTGGTTCTCTGCTTCCCTTTCTGCAGATGCTCAGCTGAGCCAGTGCAGCTGGCTCCCTGACAAATGTGGAAAAATCAGCCAATTTGAGCTGGTTGTTAGCAGTCCCGGCACAGAGGCTCAGATAAATGAGGGGCTGCCTCAGGTGTGGTAGCAGATCTTCTGGAGCTGATGCTGAGTCGCACCAGTGGTGGCCTTCTGGCCCTGAGGATCTCACCAGTGCCCCCCTTCTACCTCCTGGCTCTGTGTTCCTAGAAAGGTGACCCTGAAAGAGCCTTCCTCTCTCTGTTCCTTCCTCCCAACTGACTTTCTTCATGGAGTTGCCTCCTGCCTAGTCACTGAACAGCCTCTAGCACATGACACTTGTCCTCAAGTGTCTGAGTGCACATCTGATGGCTCACCTCAATACCCCTAGAAAATGCCTCAAGTGTCTGCACTGCGCTGAACCAGAATCCGTAGACACCCTGGCAGAATACCTTGGTGTTCCCAAGGCAGTGAAGGCTTTTCTGTAAACGTTCACTAACCCCAAATACTATGCCACACAAGTTTACTTATTCATTGCTATGTTTGCCCACAGAGTAGGAACATGGATAAAAGAGTGTACACGTGGCCATTCAGTTCAAGAGAAACAATGCTTGGAATCAAATTCGAGGTACAGTGTTCCTGTATGTAAAGGTACAAGTTTTATGAACTTGTCCCCCTTTTCGCTGATTCTTGTCTAGGGACCATTTGATAATTAAATAAAAAGGACCAAAATGAGAAACAAAGATACTAAAATAAGTGCTTAAAGGAAGTTTCTAGAAGGAAGGAAATTTTCTGTATCCTAAGTGCTGGTTACAAGAGTGTATACAATTGTCAAAACTCATTGAACTGAACACAGAAGATCTGTGTATTTTGTTGTATGCTAATCATATCTGAGTAAAAAAGTTTCAGGGCTTATGTTCCAGGAACACTCATGGCATCTATACCAGCTGCCTAAAGACACAAGGGAAAAAAAAATACACTGTCACACTTTATCAGTCTACTCTTCACATATGGAATAATCTCAAAAGATCCCAAAGTAATTCCTAAATGATCCTTAATTAAGTTTTAGGAGCCTCTAATAACCCGGAGTGGCTCAGAAAGATTTTTTTCAAGGGAAAATGACATCATTAGAGGTTACCTATGACCTGACTAGTTCTTGCTATTCTTAACATCTGAAAGTAAAATATGTTAGGTGCTTGAATCGGTTGGTGTCAAACGCCTTGATGAGGGGCGTTCTGGCTGGGAACGTGGAGGGAAGGGCAACAAAAATGGTCTATTTGAAATATGCTGATTCACAGATGGAATGAGAACATTTGTTCAATTCAGGACGAGATCGACAAAACTTCAGAGGGAAAAAGGCTCTGGGTCCTATGGTTAAAACCCCTCATTAAGTCACTATAAAACCTGAGGCTCAGAGAAGAAAAGCAGTTTTCCCAAGAACACACAGCCATTTTCTGCCAAACGCAAATCTTCTGGCTCTCAATTCTGATTCTCCTTCCAGTTTTCCTTATCCTCATTTTAAATGCCATCCCCTACTAGTATTTTAAAGCAAATATAACATTTATATCTGTCATCAACTTTCTACAAAGTAATGCTGTTACTAAATATTATGGTAAAGCATGTTCAGACATTCTTCCCCCCAGAGAATGGTTGCTTCCCAAAGCATTTTTAAAAATTAGGTAGTCTAGTATTTGGACTCAATTACTCATGTTTAACTTCTTAGAAAGTATCCGTGCAATCATTTATCTTCCCTATAATAGTTATGGCTTTTAAAAATTCTCTCTCATGTTTGCTAACATCCCATCCCTAAAACAGAAGATTCTCAAAGGCATTTTATCACTTCAAACTCACATTTTCTCCTGCTTGGACCTTAATGTTTCTTTTAACTTTGCTTCAGTGATTGGGCAAGTCATCCTTCTCTCTGGAGCTGTAAGAATTGGCAGTGATAAGGTAAAAGAACCATAATCCCCTGGAAACCAATTATTATGTGTAATAGAAAAAACAAAACACTCTTGTTCATGTCGTCAACACATTGTTTGTGGACAGAATGAGCCACATGAAGAGAAGCTAATAGGATGTGCCGGTGTCTCCACCAGTCACATTGAACACAGGTGACTTACAGCTCACGAGGACTGTGAACCCATTAGAGACATGAAACTGGCGTGACCTTGGCATGGCTGCAAAGCCTTAGAGGAGCTCAGAATCCCACGTAGGTTTCCTTTGTTGCATCAAAGCCAAAGCCACCTTCACTGTGGGTATTGCTGACAGGCATTTCTGAAGGCTGATGGCCATGAGGCTCTTAACAGATCCCAGACATCTCTCTGAGCCTGGCCAGGGCCCACCCACCTCTCCAGGCGATGTAGAGCCTCCTGTGGGTTTCAACCCCACAGCGTCAGGGGAGACACAGGTGGTCATGCTCACTTTACAGAGCCAGAACCCAACTGACAAGAAACGATCGAAGAAGCCTCAGAAAAAGAATAGCCACTTTATCAGAACTCTCATCCACCCTCCAGTCAACAGGGAGGTGAACATCTGGAAAAATTGAGGACCACTAATCCAGGGTGGTGCTTCTGGGGCTTGAGGGGCCTAGAACCTGATGACCAACCATTCTGGATTTTGGTACAGTCACAGCACCCCAGAGCCAGAAGAGGGCTGAAAAATCATCAAGTGAGGTGGTTTTCAAGTGACTTTTTAAAAAAGAATTCCATTTAAGTTAAATCTACACGGGCCCTTAAGACAGAAAACAATGAAAATTGAGGACAGGTGGCTGGATAGTTAAAATCCCTTACTGTTTGATGGAAAGGTTCAGCTCATTGCCCCTACATGGAGCTCTCAAACAGGGCTGTGGGAGATTTTTCAGGGCACATGCGAACAAGGGAGGTTCTCTAAAGAATCATGACAGGAAGATTCCTACCACTGAGGCCATTCCACCTTAGATGATTTCTTTCCTACACAGAGCTGATACCTGTCTCCTGGTAGCTTATACTCATGGATGTTAACTTCCCTTTGAGGCCAAATTTCCCATGAAGTTTTCATATACTCAAAGGAAGCAGGTATGCTGTATTTTTGACACACCCTTCATAATATATGGCATGCTATGTTCACATTCCCTCCGTTGCCCAGGTGTTCAAGCTTAAACCACCTCTGCTCCCTACTACTAAACTTAACAAGGTTTCCTGTACATATTGATGCTGGGGGCTTGGCCTTCAAAAGAACCCAGGGTGTCTTTGATTTTGTGTGTGGACAAGAAGGGAAGGAAGGGATTTTGCTGCTGGGTTCTTGTTTTTCTGCTTTTTTAACCCTTTCTGAATAGAGGGTCATGAAAACTGGCTTGTGTCCATTTAATGCATTAAATTCGAAGGGCAAATTCTAAATAAACTTCATACATTAGAAGAAAATGAAAACAGCTGAGTTGCAGACCAAAAATTAATCTGCTCCCCACTCCCCGCTCAAAGGCATCTGAACAGAACTACTTCGAGCCTGCAAGGAAGACTTCCTGTACAGTAATGCTCAGTGTTCAGAGCAGATCAACAGCTGGAAAGGCAAACTGTTTTTCAGTGTGAATGTTTCACAGTTCAAATCACTTAACAGATGTAAAATTATAGGATATACTTAGCATTTAGGGTTTTTTTTATTATTAGCTAAAGAGGATCTTTTTGAAAAATACATTTGATGTTTAGTACTTCTTGATGATGATGGCAAGAATTTTTAAAATGTTCCGTTCTACTAAATCATACTTCAATCAGCTTAACGTGAATCTTAGATTCACCTAATATTAACTGGACATTCTAAGATGCTAAATACAAGACATTTTAAGGCTGGAGAACAGATTGCCCTACTGGGCAATGTAAAAGATGAGAGGCATCAGGATAGTAAGGACGTAGGATGCAAAGTAAACATTTCACAGCTGAAAATAATTATGCCACTCAGAGAACTCGGAAGTCAAGGGACATCCAGGGCCATAGCCTCAGAGGCAAGGAGGACCCCATCCAGGGAGTAGGTTTGGGAGAGCAGGGAGAAGAGATGGCTGGCCACTACAGTCCAAGGAAGGGCTAACAGGGTAGGGGTGTTGCTAACTAGATGGGCAATAGACTGAGTGAGGCAAGAGCAGATTTAGAGTGGCTTTGACTTCAGAAGAAAAGAAAAAGGGGGGCGCCTGGGTGGCTTAGTCGGTTAAGCGTCCGACTTTCGCTTAGGTCATGATCTCGCAGTTCGTGGGTTCAAGCCCCGCATAAGGCTCTGTGCTGACTGCCAGCTCAGAGCCTGGAGCCTGTTTCAGTCTGTGACTCCCTCTCTCTCTGACCCTCCCCTGCTCATGCTGTCTCTCTCTCTCTCTCTCCTAGAAATAAATAAAAACATTAAAAAAAAAAATTTAAAAAAAAAAAAAAGAAGAAAAGAAAAAGGGCAACTTAGTATCATCAAGTACACGACTATTTTTTTTAAAAAGGCTTTAGGTGGGGCGCCTGGGTGGCTTAGTCGGTTAAGCGTCCGACTTTCGCTTAGGTCATGATCTCGAGGTTCATGGGTTCAAGCACCACATCGGGCTCTGTGCTGACTGCCAGCTCAGAGCCTGGAGCCTATTTCAGAGTCTGTGTCTCCCTCTCTCTCTGACCCTCCCCTGCTCACGCTGTCTCTCTCTCTGTCTCCTAGAAATAAATAAAAATATAAAAATAAATAAATAAATAAATAAATTAATTAATTAAAAAGGCTTTAGAAAAATTAGGTGACAATAAAAGAAATCCAGGTGGGCATTCGGGGAGGGGGGACGCTAGGCAAGAGGGAAGTGATCAGCCAGGGAATTAGGAGGCCGGGTGGACCACCTGTCCCTAACAAGTGAGGAGGCCTTGGATAAGCAACTTTAACTGCTACAGGCCTCAGTCCCCACATCTGTAACAGAAGAATGCAGCAAATGATTTCTTAGATTCCCCCCAGCTCAAGAGGATCTTTTAATGAAAAACTTAAAAACAAAAACATAACAAAAATCCTCTCTCATGCTGAGGACATTCCATTTTAAACGTCCTTAATGAAAGACAAATGTCTGACCCAATTGTTTCTTGAGGGCCCTCCCAACATTCTGGTTCTGACCCATGTTTTCACAGGGTTGCTGACTCCTCACTGTATCCGTCACCTCTGAGACAGAGATGATACTTACCCATCCGTGGTTTGTTGGAGGGAAATGATGCTTTTGAAAAACCAATTACAAATCTTCATGGAATAGAAGAGTGTGCTATAGAAAAATCATTCAAAACTTGCGGCCCAGATTCATGTCTGGGAACATCAACCACATAACAGTATGCTTGCTGGATGGTGAAGGCATGGGCCCTAAGAAGTAGGGAAAGCATTTGAAGCTGAACGTTTTAGAGCCCAGAGAAGGAAACCAGCATGTGTCATTGTTCTGGGCTCTTTTGCTTGTAATGGATTTCACTCTCTTGGGCCACAGGGAGATGGTCATTTATTATCTCTACATCCTAACTTCAGAGAGGCCAAGAAGCCTGCTCTGGGTCACATGGGCAGACTGAAGCGTTACCCTTTCATCCAGTATCTACTGAGTGCTTGCTCTGTTCTAGCCCTTGTGGGATAAGGTGGGAGAAGCCCGTATGGCACGTGCCTTGACAGAGTTTACTTTCTACTGGAGGGAGAGGTGAGCAGCTGTAAACACATAAGCTAAAAGTGAAGAAATAAATGGTGATATGAAATGTGACAAAAATAAAACCAGGGACTATGAGGGGCTACTTCTACATGGTGAGGGAATAAAGAGATCTCCAAGGTAACATTTAAACCAAGAACAGAATGATAAAAAAGACCCAACCATGTGGAGATGTGTACAAGAGTCACATGGAGGGGGCAAGAGGGAAGGGCACTGGTTAGGCAGGGGAGACAGCAGACGTCAGACAGAAAGCAGCCAGAAGAGGCAAGGGACGGACAGGAGGGGCAGCTGGAAAGGTGGCTGCTCTCAGGTGGCTGCTCTCCAAGAAGCTCCTTTCTCTGCCGGACTGTTGAGCTGAGTTGGCTGGTTTCAACTGTCTTTTAACAGAACCCATGAGAAGGAAATGGAAGTCATGTCCCGGATACACCAGCACATGTATCTACAAAGAAGGACGGGGCTAGTCTATGAAGGCCAGGCACTGAGCTTTACCAACCCATGAGGTGTAAGTTCCTTTATGTTGCATGTGTCAGCAGTAACTCCCAGCTAACCCCCTCCCTGGGCAGATTGAGTGAGTGTTAGCGTGGTACCATCTGAGCCAAGGAGCTGCCTCTCAGAAGCACAGAAGCAAGGTAAGAAGGGAAAAAACAACATCCCACTGCGATCTCAACCGTCTTTCTTCCACATGGCAAGTTTCATTTTGTTTAATTTAACAATAAACTCATTATATTAACTCAATTCAATAGAAGCAGCAGGGGGATTTCTCCTAATTTAATCTTGGGCTTTGAGGGGCCGTGCTCAGTGCTAAAACAATGCCATGCAGAGAGATTAAAGGGCTTGTATCATATTGAAAAAAATACCTTGGTGTTTCTGAACACAGCCTACCTGTAATTTAGGAACTAGTCAGCCCACTTCTTACTGTATCCAAAGCATCATCTAGTGAGAGTTAATCTCTGCAAGCAAATCATTCCTGTGAATGATGCCGCTTTTCGGTTTAAACTCCGAGAAGTGATCCTTTCATCCTTGGAGCTGATGCTCCAATTTGAAAAGGAGTTATTGGATGCACCCACCCAGGGAATATAAATACCTTGTGCTCACCAATGTCACAAAACTGGTTTTCTGTTAAATCGCTTGAAAACACAAGGACATAACTACCCAACATTGATCACTCTGTGTATCCATTATGATAAGCTATATACTATGCAACCTACAAAAAGGGTCATTTCTGATTATTAGACATCCTAAGAAAGAGTATCTGTGTTTTTAAAAAATCTTGAGGGACCGAAGACACTATCTAATCTGCTGATGTAGTGATTTGAAATCTGGAGATTCCAAATTCACACACACACACAATGACTAGAGCCTGGAACAATGGTTTTTGTCCCCAGCTGGCAAGAAGAATTAACCAACTCATTAATTAGGATCCCGTTTATGCTTGTATTGAATATATATGAATGCAAGCCACTCGAGGGTTCCAGCTGGGAGATGCTAACTTTTGAAATTCAAAGACAAACTAGATTGCATCTTTGGTGCCCTCATCTGCTCAGTGTGGTCATACTGACCATGTGGGCTTGGGTGTATCCGTGAGGCCTGTGAGTATTTATTTCATCAAGCAAGTTTTAAAGTTTATTTCACGTTTTCTTAGCAAAATGCAAAACAAGGTCAGGCATGGGAGGTGAGAGAGAACAAAGCAAGGTTTTAGGAAGAAATGGCGCGTATCCCAGACCACGCACATCCCAGACCACCTTGGGAAGAAGGAATGGCTGAACTGAGAGTAATGCTGTGGGTAATGGACCCAAGGCACTCCAGCAGTGACTGACGAGGCCCGCCTGCTCTCCCTGGTGTGGGGGAAATGAAACACGGAACTAGGAGGAGGTGACACAGGCCTGGCCTTTGCTGCTGTTGCTTTCCATCCGTCTGTCTGTCTCTCTCACACAAAAACTCCCTCTCCATCTCTCTCTTTCGATGAGAAAATTTTTTTCATGGTCAAGATAAAAAAATTGAGGGGGGAGAAAACCCCAAATCCCACTGTGGAGGAACAAAAGCAACGGCGAGACCTGTCACAGCTTTCAGATCCCAGAGAGAAGGGGATTCAGACAAGAGGAGGTTTCAAAACTCTTTGCCAAGTGAGAAACAGCCTTCTCACTCTGTCAGTTTGCAAACAAGATTTTTCTGGGTTTAGGACATTTTCTTCTATTATTTAAAGTCCTTGTTAGACATTTGCTTTCTTTATTGACAGTACCTCTTGTCACGGAAAAGGATAATTTGCCAGAGAGAGGCAGGGAGAAAGGGAGACAGAGACAGACAGACAGAGAGACAGAGATATGAACACGGGAATACAAATAACGCAGCAAGAGGGCACATCCTATTACAGGATCCTTTAGGCTTAAAATGGAGTCTCATTTTTCCCATCTAAAAATAAGCCTGTGACCTTTTGCATTCTCCAGACCATATGTATTTCTGCAACGTCCAGAGTCCCAAGGCACACTGGGCAGAGTGAGAGTTGAGGGCTGTCTGGTCCAGGTCCCTGGAGCTAAGAAGTACACCTGTCAGAGAAGCAGCAGCCAGATTCAAAGAGAAAGAATCCACAGAGACCTGGGAGGGCACTCTGAACCCCCACTTCTTCTGTCAGTTATTGATTAAACCTCTTATGCATACACACCTGCCCCAGGAAAGCTGAACTTTAATTTTATGCCTCCTACAGAAGAGAGATGGATACAGCCTGGGAGTAAATAACACCAAGCATCCTAAGAAGAACAAACACCTGCACACATCCTCATTGTTAGATTGTTTTCTAAGCCCAAATAACAGAGAATGTCAAACCTCACTTATAATCAAAGAAATGCAAACTAAAACATGTACACTTTTTAAAACTTATCCAATTAGCAAAGATGAAAAAGAAAGATAATACCTATGTTGGTGAGGGTTTATGCAAACGGACACTCTCACATCTATGTAGAGTTGGAATATAAATTAGTAGAGTTTTCTGAAGTTAAATTAGGCAACATGCTGAAAATGTCTTCCATGTGTGTATTCCAGAGGAGCAATTACACTTTTACAGTCTTACTGTATCCATCCCCTGCAGGAGAATGTTTCATGCAAGGCTGTTTAGAATAGCAAACTGTTGGGAACAATGTGAGTGCCCAACAATAAGACAATTAGTTAAGTCAATTGTGTTATATTCATACAATGGATGTGATTAAAAGGCATGCTGAAAGCAACACATAACTAATGAGGTGGATGACTGTTCAGGAAATGTTGTTAACCAAAGAAAACTTTAAAGTCTACAATCTATCATCCCTCCATCCAACCATCCATCCATTCATCTGGCTTACTGTGGGGTAGACATTTGGCTAAGCATTCTTAGATTATCTCATGTAACGCTCACAACAACTCTGTGAAGGATCTCTTATTATTGCCTTTCCACATAGAAACTAGTGAATGCGGAAGTGTACACGGAAACCCAGGTGGGGGTGGTGTAAACCACACAAACTTTCCGTCTCTGCTGTGAGAATGAGTGTGTGTACGTTTCTGTACATGCGTCCTTCCTCATGAATACATACACCCTAAAATGTTCAGTTATCGGAGTGGTATGCTTAGAGATGATTTTTGTTTACTGCCTTGTGCTCTTCTGTGTTTTTCATGATTTCTACACTGAGCATGTTTCTTTTGCAACTAAGAAAAAAATAAAATTAACTCTTCCTTTAAGATGAGTTGGGACTCAGGTGGATTTATGAAGAGGCAGAAAGTAGCTAACAGACACTTTTTCCCAGAAGGACTCTGGACCCAGGCATAACCACTCACTGACCATGTTCCCTGAGAAAAGTCACTCAACCTCTCCAATTCTGAGTGAGAAATCAATGTGGTAAGGTATACAACCGCCCCCTGCCAACAATACCTGTTCATTAAATGCGGTTCACTCTTTCTCTTACCAGTTTTCTAGAACACGCCAATCCCAGGAGTACCCTTTCTCCACATTCTGCCTAATACATGGTTTTCATGGTCTTCCGGAAGATCACGGACTCAAATCACAAGGAAATATATTCTACCTGAAGAATGCCTTATCAGTGCCTTTACACGTGTGTCCTGTGCCTCCCCTTCCAAATCACAGCCCTTTCTGAATGACAGTTTTTGTGTGTTATTTTTTTAAGGGTACTTCTTTCTCTCTTACAGTGATCTTCAAACTAGGCAACATATATACCTGAAGTGTCACAAAAATCCTTCCAGGAAATATACAGACACAGGTAATTTTAAGGGAATAAGCTTCCAGAATGTTTATTTTCCTAGACTGTTTCCTTAGTTTGTCTGAGAACACGTTTGTACTCAATGGTGCCTGCGGGTGTACTCCCCTGCCTCTTGCGACCATGCTTTCACAGCAGAAAGCCCCGACTCTCACCCCTTGGAAATCCACCTCGCCCCATCGCCTGCAGCCATGACTGGCATTAGATGCCCCAGAAAGGACCAACTGGATACAGGAGTGAAAACTCAGCCTCCTGGAATCAAGGTGGCAATGAATCCAAGGTGGGTGGTAGGTCTTTGGGTCCTTTTGTAAAGAGTCAGAAATAGTGTATTTTGACCTCCCCTGAGATTCAGATAGGTGGAGTGGCGTGGGGGAAAGGATGGTAGTTGTGATTTCACTACCTCTCCCTCTACCCCTTGCCTACTATTAGAGACTCCGTTAGAACAAAGACAGTAAGAACTAGTGAAGGTTGTGCAGCCGTATCACACCCAGGCTACCAGGTCATGGCTCCATAGCACAATTTCCCCCTCTCTTCCCCTCCCCCTCCCCTTTCCTCTCTTTCCCTCCACCCCCTTGACAAATACTTACTTACCAATTACCTCCCCCAAAATACGTATTTTTCAAACCTCTGTCCTTACAGAGCTATACTGTAGTCAGAATTCTACCTTAAAATTCGAATGCAGATGATATGGCTGTCACAGACCCGTATTAACAGTGAAAAATACATCTATTAGAAAATGAAGGCAGACTTTTCTGACACAAAATAAATCTGACTTGGCTGGTTGATTAAATAATGTGCACAATTAGGGTATATTATCTATGCATTGAACAAACTAAATCCGCAAATCCAAGGTTTGATGAATATGCATTTCAAGGATGTGATAAAAGCATCTTTACCATATTTGTATACAAATATTGCTTGGTAAGCAAAGGTATATTGAAGTTTCCAATACTCCCAATTACCAACACTTTCTAAGTGGATCAGGTGAGGTAGCATGTCACTAAGTGTAAGGGTACATACTTTTTTTTATTCGTTTGATATCTTGGTGAAGCAAATATTAGTATACATAAAGAAAGTACAGGACTTTAATGAATGGTTGCAAATGTTTTTGGAAGCCAGGTGCCCACCAACTGTTTGTTTTTCACAAAATCAAAGGAGTATCTAATCAATTTACCTAGAGATCACTAAATATTGCTGTGGGTGGGTGGTTGTTTTTGGCTTACAACTGCAAAGTTCAAAGACAGAAAGGGTACTGCTCTAACACTCCTCCATCTGTTCCCATCTCATAATACAGACAGTTTATATATATTATATTCACCACTTATATTATAGAAAGTAAAACTAGAAGTGGAATTGATGTTGAACCCTTAGCAATAAATAGTATTCATCCATAAGCTGAACTAACTGGAAATAAAGCCCCAGACATCTCATTAAGAAATGCATTTCCAATAAATTTTTGTTTCTTACATTTAATAATTATTAATCAAAATGTTTCATATGGTGATGTTCTTTTAACTTTGTACTAAAATTCACTGTAATGATAAATCAATCTAGAAGGCTTTATTACTTAGAGCCTTATGATCATTGGACTTAAAATTTTAATTTATTTTTACACATATTTTTATTGCAAACAGTTATGACAGCATAATCAATGAAAGACTTTTAAGCATTAAAATATATAACATTAGTACAAGATTCCACAGGGGAAATATAATAGAAAAACAGTTCAAAGAAAAAAGATACACAATTTTTGAATGTTAGAGAACAGCTTGTTCATGTATTTAAAAAAATGAATGACGGTGGATATTCACTCAAAATAGCATTTAGATTTAACTTCATGCATTTTCAAAAGTGATCAGTTTTATTTTAAAATGCCAATATAGTTTGTCAGGAATTTATATCCTTTGTAACTATTTAAACTTACAATGAAAATTTTTAAATGTCAAGTTTTAGGAAAGCATGTGCAAGGGGGTAAAAAAAGTTTCAAAATTCTTCTTTTTTGGAGGGGGGGGGAATAAATGGCTAAAAACCGAAATTCACTGTCTACTGTATGTCAAGGCTCTTTTTCATTTTTGAGGTCCCTGAAATTGACATTTATGTTACTGGGTTTAAAGGGTCTTGGGGCAGGCAGGGTGCCTGGGTGGCTCAGTCAGTTAAGTGTCTGACTTGGGCTGAGGTCATACTCTCATGGCTTGTGAGTTTGAGCCCTGAGTCGGGCTCTGTAGTGATAGCTTAGAACCTGGAGCCTGCTATCGAATCTGTGACTTCCGGTGTCTCTCCCCTACCCTTCCCCCTTGACCCCCAGCTCACGCTCTGTCTCTCAAAAAATAAATAAATGTTAAACAAAAAAATTAAAGGGTCTAGGGGCACCTGGGTGGCTCAGTCAGGTCAACATTCAACTTCAGTTCAGGTCATGATCTCACAGCTGGTAGGTTCAGGCCCTACATTAGGCTTGACGCTGACAGCTCAGAGCCTGGAGCCTGCTTCAGATTCTGTATCTCCCTCTCTCTCTGTCCCTCCCCTGCTAGCACTCTTGTTTCTCTCTCTCAAAATGAATAAATGTTAAAAAAAAATTAAAGGTCTACAGAAAATATTTTATTTAGTCCTTTCATGCGATCAAGCCACACTCCACCTACAGCCACAGGCTATGTTTTGGTTGGTTCTCCCATGAAGGAAGTGCTCAGAGCACAAAAATAGGAATGAACACGGAGCAGCTCTGAGCACAAGGGTGATGTCTGACACAGGGTGGTTCCCGGATGGGTGGGATACACCTGACTCCCAGAAGACAAAGGAAAACTGAGTGGCCCACTGTGACTTACAGCTACAATCAAGCAATGTATGTTTATCATTTGCAAGAATGGAAGAAACCCTATGAAAAAATAAGCATGCAAATGAAATTTGCTTTTGTCCATTTCTGACCTTAAAATGCTTTATCCTTGATTCCATTAGTCAAAAATTCCACAACTAAGTACACTACATTATTTAGAAAGCTGCATGCATACACCCACACCCAAACAATGAAAAACACGTGGAATAAATTACACAGAAGAATGACTGGGGACACACATACTATCTTTTCACCTCTCTGTCAACTCTGACCAGGGGCACCTTTAGGCAGTTACCCACTCGACACAATTAGGAAAACAAAGTTGTAGAACAAAGCAGGTCCCATCTCAAACAACCCTTTTGCTGCTCAAGGCCTTGGTTTCCTTATCTTTAAAGTGGAGTTCAAAAGAGACACCTTGCCTACTACTTCACAAGACTGTTGTCAGAAGCAAATTGGAGTATGAATCCACAAGTTCTTTATACACCATTACGAATTCATCACTTTGAGTCTGAAAAGCTCTTCTATGACAACCCTTTGGGAAGAAGAACTTTGACCCACCGTTCTCCATTCTTTTCTCTGTCCTGATGCCACGTCTCTTTTTCCATAAAACAGCCCAGGTGGGCAGGAGGATGGGTACAGAAAGTCACTGATGTACATACAGAGCAAAAACATTATTACATGGAGAATTTATTTTGCTGTGACAAGCCCGGGCATGCAGCCCTAACGTCACTCTGGTAAAGGAAACAGCCATGACTCTGGTCACAGTTCTGTCTTTTCAACAACCACAGTTTGGTTGAGGCAGTTAGACCAAGGGTAAAGACATCTCTACCTGGATTCATCGTCATGACACAGGGAAGAAAAACGGGCAAATTAATTTTCACCTACAAGGTCAAGACTCATCACCGATTTTAAGTCAGATGGACTCTCTCAATGAAGCTGTTAACGACAATGAGAAAAGGAAGCATCCGATTTGTCCTGACTCTGGTTAGATCTCACAAATATTGAACTGCAATTCTGGGAGCCAAGATCACTTAACACTCCCTCACACTGATTTCTATATATAATGCCAAAGCTCTCTCTTGCGGTAAAACATTACAAGCCCTGAAATTATTAACCTGGACAATTGACACATAAAAGAGTCCTAACTCATTAATTTGGTAATTGATGTTCATTGCTTTGGACATGGACTTCAACACTGTCTAGTGTTTATCTGTAGGAAATAAGGACCAAAATAGAGTACATAATTGTGCAGATCTGGCTGCAACTTGTAGGAAAAAAAAAAATCATGTTTTAAAATTCTCTGAGCATGAAAATGAAAAACACAACTAATAAACAGTTGTGTTGCCTTTTAGTCTTTGCCCCCAACTGTACTGCTTCATTTTTAACATATGTTTAACTGCTATTTTTTTTTTATTAAACTCATATTTAGGCAGAGAGGAACAAACTTACCACATATGCTTTGGGTTATATACCAACTATTCCCTGTCAGATGGTGAGTTAAGAAGAAAAGACACAGGGAGAGAAGAATTAAATTTAAATCTAGCTTATGAAAATCCCTGGCTTTGGGGAGAGAAAAATCTACGCTTTAGAAAATTGGGAGTACTTATCTATGTAGGATTTTTGAAGACAAACTGGAACCTCAATCTAACACTATCATAGAGAGGTTCTGTTTCATGTAGAATCATCTTAAACCCATCCTAAGGTCACTATCATACCAATATCATCCATTTAAGTGTCCACCCATTAAAGGTGCACATTTGAGATCCTATTCCCGACTTTGCCTTAGAAAGTTCTGGTCAACATTAGTGAGCTGATGATAGGAGGATTTTGTTGCAAGGGGATGCTGTGTAATCCACAGTAGATAGGAAGAACGTTCCATGACCTTTCAGAGCTTACAAAGGAAGACTTGGTTGGGAACACCCAAATGAATTGACTTCCTGAGATTCTTTTTTCCCCATTCATCTTCTAACATGAGCCTGGTCCCTTGGTTCTGCTGTTTTGCTGTAATTGAAGACACACTGATTCCATACACCTTTCTTAAGCCAAGCGGCTTCATCCATATCATGTCACTTAACCACCCTGTAGAGCTCATTATTCCAGCATGATATAAAAGGAATCTGATGCAGGTCAAGTGACCAAGCAAATGTCCTGCAGGCAAGCAGCAGAGCTGAGACATGAATTCCTATTTTCTAATTCCAAAGCCAGGGCTCCACCCACTTGTTCATTCCCTTGCACACACGCCTGGTTTCTTTCCTTCCCTTCCTACTATCTGTATTTCTCACATTCTCTTCCTTTCTTTTTGCATCCATTATCTCATTACTCAATCTATTCCTCTATTGTACAGGTATTATACTTCCTGAATCTTAAGAGAAGAATGGACATTTAGGGAATTCTAAAAAAACAATCATATTAAAATTAATGATGTCAAGACTAATAAAATGATAAAAGGCTTTGCACTCTTTATTTTAAATGCATAAATGCCATCTATTTTAAGTATGCTAAAAGAGGAGTTTGAAATAAAATTGTAATCTAAGGAGGAAACAGAAGTGGCATCTTCTTCTGTTTCCTCAGCAAAGAGACTGGCAAAAAAATGTGTGTTGAAAGTATATCTGCAAAAGCTTTTCCCTTCACACACACACATACAAACTGTTAAAAAAGAAAAAAAAAAACGTATTAGGCTACTTGACACTTATAAAGTAGATTGAATTACTTTATCTGTTGCTGGGTACCTGGAATTTACTAGGGTCACTTGAGCAATTCTGATTTATGAGGGTTTAACCCTGAGCAGGGTAGGTGTAACTAAGCTTGCTGCAAGTGCCCACTTAAGGATTCTTCAAGCAAACAAGAGGAAACATTCTTCAGCCATAGTTCATGCCATCCAGCCTGGCCAGGAATGATGCATTAACTTGGAGAGAATGTGTCCTCTATTTTCTCCACAGCTTACCTCAATTTACATCTCTATCAAAGAAACAGAAAGAGCTGCAAGGTCACCTGGGTCAGCCAAGTGCAGTCAAAGCATGGGTACACAGTCTGAGCAGCTCAGTGGTGTAGGGCTTCCTTTCCTGAGGTGACCAAGAAGGACAGGGCCAGGGAGTGTTAGCAGGTTATATACAACATGATTTTTATGTACTATCTCCACCATACTGATGGTGAGCCCTTGTGCCTCAGTTTCCCTACCTCTGAAATAGAGACAAGAGCACCTAACTTGCGGGATTCTTGGGAGAATTAATCCAAGCACAACTACTATTAAAACATGTGCCCCATAATGATAGTAAGTACCCAATAAATTTAGGAAATAGTGATGTTTTCTCCCTTTGTTCATACAGAAGACCTTTACTACAGTACTTTCCTCATGACCTGATTCCCTACCCCAAACCCCATGAACACCAACTAGTACTGATGCCATATTCCTTCTCAATCCTGTTCTTTTGTTTTTAATTTTTTACTTTGGGGGGAGGAAGGAGACAGAGAGAGAGAGAAAGCCCAAGTGCACAAGCCAGGGACCAGGGACGGAGGGTGTGGAGGGACAGAGACAAAGGGAGAGACAGAATCTTAAATTTTTTTAAAGTTTATTCATTTATTTTGAGAGAGGGAGAGCACACGAGCAGGATAGGGACAGACAGAGGGAGGAGAGAGAATATCAAGCAGCCTCTACACTGTCAGTGCAGAGGTCAGTGTAGGGCTCTAACTCACCAACGCCAAGATCATGACCTGAGCTGAAATCAAAGTGGACACTCAATTGACTGAGCCACCCAGGTAAGACCGAGAATCTTAAGCAGGCTCCATGCTCAGTGCAGAGGCTGACACAGGGCGCAATCCCACAACTCCTGGATCATGACCTGAGTTGAAATCAAGAGTTGGACACTCATAATTGAGCCAATGAGGCACTCCTCAATCCGACTCTTTACTAGCTAAAACTCAGCACCAGCAAGATAACCAGAAAAAAAAATCTTTAAGTCATCTAATGTATTTTCTCAGGTACAAGAATGCTGTAACTCACTGGAAATTTACATGTCTCATGAAGATCCTTATGTAATTGCTTTAATAATAGCAATGTCCATGAAGGAAAAAGTTATTTGACCAGATACCCCTTCTCAAGTGCCTGGCAAATAACATTCCACTACACCAGGTAGTCACTTAACCTCCTGCTTAGTCTACTCCAAATTTCAATCACCATCACAAGCAAATGGGATCTTGGGATGACAACCTTTCCTGAAATCTTTCTGGGGATGTGTCTTCTATTTAGTGCACTGAGCATCAAACTATGAGCCAGGGAATCAGGATCCTAGCTCTTACAGACATTGTTTACTCACTGAGTTGCATCGTGATAAGTCACTACATTTTCAAGCCTCAATTTCCTTGACTGTATCACCGGAACAGTAAGGTTTAGTCAATTACTGTAGCCTAAGAGCCAAATGTGGGCTGCCACTTCTTATTGTCAATAAAATTTTATTAGATCACAGTCACAGCCAGGTGGAGGAAGAGCCCAGGCTACTTTCCTGTGCTGTGACAGATTACACGATCTGCAAAGCCAAACATATTTAACCCTGGACCCTTCAAAGAAAGTTTTCCAACTCCTTTGCTAAAAGACTATTGTGAGAGACCAATAAAATGACTGATCTGGAAGGGTTCTGTAAACTGCACCATTTATGTGAAATGTAAATAAATCTTTATTATGGCCTTTGCCAAGTTTATAGGCAATTATGGTGCCACTTACCCTACAGCCGCATTCTTCCCAGCTAAGCAATCCCTAACACCTTGAGTCTTTTTCTATTAGGCCCGTTTTCAATTTCTTCTCCTGCCTTTGTGGCTGGGTGGGTATTTTTGGACTTGCTCCAGTTTCTCCTGTTCATTTTTCTTTTAAATTTTAATTAACGTATAGTATACGGGAAAGGTTATTATCTGGTTCTCCAGTGAAATCCAAGTTAATACAGCCAAGAACTGGGTTGGCTTTTTAAATAACAGCTCTGTAATGAAGTGCTCTTGGTCAAGCGCAGTCCAAACACCAGATAGATCATTTACTAACCGTGAATGCTTGGGCAAATTATTTAACCTCTCTCAACCTCAGCTTCCACATGTATAAAATCAGAGAGCAGATTATGTAGAGCTCAGAGAGTTAGTGTAGGAAGATTACAACAGTGTGTTTGTGAAGAAGTTGACTTATGTAGAATGGCCAGCACACAGTAGGTCCTAGGACAAGGCTACGAATGCCCTCCTCACGTTGTTGACCAAGACAGTTTTCTGCCACAATAGGGCCTGGCCAATTTTAAATTTGTGAGTCCATTTATTGGACATAAGTATCCTACCTTACATTTGTCCCTACTGAACTTCAACTTGCTTTTGATTTATTGAGGTCACTCTGACTTCTATTCCTGTCTTCTGAGGAGTTAGAATTTATGCCTTTCTGAATTTGTATTCTGTGGGCCTCATTTCCAAAGGATGAGAGAACAAGAGAAAACACAGGTTAACTAGGGTTATAAGGCTAGCTGTCTATGGCAAAATTAAGTGTAGATTTGGAGCAATGATTCAAAACACATTACAACAAAATGTTTTGGCTGCAACTATCTAAGCCTCAAGAAGCAAAATAGGTTTTCCTCTCAGGTTTTCACTGCACACTGCTAATGCACACCAGACCAAATGGGTAGAAAGACAAATGGGTGGTCAAAATTAACAGCATGGCTGGAGAAGAACGGATGGCAAACGTATGACTTTTCTCCCCAGAAGGCTCTCTCACTGATTTCTAAATGCTGCTACTTTAGCACGGTTTGTTTTGAGGTTGTTATAATCTGAGACATTTTAGCTACTAAAACCTTAATTTTTCTGCTCCATTTTCTGCATTTTCCTCCAGCAACTTTGATTCGCAGCATTTACAGCAAGCACCAGATCTCCCCGCTAGCCTGAAGCTCATTAAACTACCACAAAATAAGATATAAGCACTTCATTAATTACCATCGTCAAGAGAATTAGTTTGCCTATCGATAAATATTTAAGTTGCAAATTCTACCTCTAAAGAATGTACTTGCCATGCACAGGTATTGGATGCCTTCTTGCCTCAGACAGATCTCAATCACAGTAGACAAGGAAAGCCCTGGCGGCAGATTCTATTTTAATCCAAGGATTTGGGGAGGGGACTTGCCTGCCAACTAAGGATTAGTTTTTTTCCCCCTTGGAGTCTTGCAACTTTGAAAACCAGCCACAAATGCATATAAAAATGTGAAATGCCTAAATCAGCATTGTGGGAATCATTTCCAATGTACTGACAAAGCTGCTCTTACAAATAGAGACATTAATTCAAAATTTTTAAAGTAAAGAAAAATTGAATTACAATAAAACACACAGAAAAACGGGAGGGGTGAGGCTTTCACTCCACTGCAATTATGAACTTTCTACTAACAGCAATAACATGATTATCCTAGTTAATGTGCACTGAACAGTTACTACATGTTAGACACTGTAGTGAGGACTGCACGTGTTCGTGTGTCCAGGAGGTCTGAACTATTCTTATCTCCATTCTACTCCCCAGGAAAAAAACAAACAAACAAACAAACAAACAAACCCTGAATCTGAAAGAGGGTAAAAGTTGCTTTAGATCACCCGCCTTAGTTGTTAGAAATTGGCTGCATACATGGGAAAAGAAGATTGAGCCATTCTGAGAATCTGTTCCAAATGATACAAAAGAATTATACACTTGTAAAAGAGCCACCGCCATCTTTGGCTGCATTAACTGAAGTACAGGGTCTAGGGCAAGGGACGGGCGGACTCTGCCTGACTCCCGAGACCTCAGCATCCATCTGGGGGTCTGTGTGCAGAAAAGCAAGCACAGTTTATGTGGAACATGGATAAGCCAGGGAGAAAGTGGCTGATGGTGAGGGACCTGAGTCACAACCTGTGAGAAATGATTGCAGGGACAGGCAGTGGCAGCCTGGAAAAGAAGAGTACCAGGCTTTGTGAGGGCTCACAAGAAGCACAGCAAATAGAAGTGTCCGGGGTTCAGGTGTCACCTTTTTCTCTTAGTGGCACAATGTGGAGTAACATTATTTAACCTTCCTAGGTCTCAGTCTTCTCATCTCTCAGATAGCACTAATAAGGGACTTTAACCTTCTAGGGTTCTTGAGGGAATCAGGTGAGATAACATAAGTACAGCACTTACCCTAGTACGAGCCGCTCAAGAAGCTCTTAGCAAATGCCAGAAGCTATTATTATTGTTGCTATCCTTGTTGTCCCTAAAATAGAACAGTGATTTCCAAAATCACTGCACAAAACTGGTCTCCCAGGGTAAACAAGTGGCATGCCAGCAAGGGCTTCCATGGTCCCCAAAGTTTGGGAAACACCAACTTAGAGCAAATTAAGCGAGATTTCCACTTTAGACACTGTGGTTCTCCAGGAAGAGATAAAAGTACATAACAATTCCCAGATGGGTTTGGTTAGAACCATTTAAAAAAAAAAAATATTCCCTGGAAAGAGTGTGTTTCTCAGAACAAGCTTTGGATTCCATGACTATCAAAGAGCCTACACATCACAAGCTATGCCTAGTGTCATCTGGTGTCCATAAACCGCACCCCAGAGGGCCAGCCCAGAGGTTTCCCCTTAAGGGGAAAAGAACAGCCCAAGTGTAATACCCTGGGGGGAGGGGTGAATCACTGGGCAGGTCAGAACACAGAGTGTGTGCCCAGTGCACACAGCACATAAGGCAAGCAGCAGCTCATTTTGAGGAAGCTGGTGGGGCAGTCCCCTGGCCAAAGCTCACTTTTAAAGTAAATTGGCCCAGATAAAACTGAAATTCATTAAATGAGACCTGGAAATAAGGTTGCCCCATATAGACTCATCCGAATACACATGAATGAGTAAAGAAATGAATGAATACTTTTCTTTCAAGGTTATCCCTTCTCTTTCAAAACATATCACAAAAATCATGCCATTATTACTACTGATTGTCCCTATTAGTAAGATCATAAAGGCATCAGGAAGAGTACCAACTGAGCCTTTCCTTCCCAAGTTGAGCATATTACACACATCAGACCATTTTGATTCCGAAGTCCTTATTTGCTGGCTTAGCCCCCAGGGCTCCACTGGAATATGTTACACACCAACAAGTTCTAAATGAGAGAGATGCGACAGAATCCCAGACAAGCTTTCTGTAGCCATGGGTTTTCACATGCTTATTCAAAATATTTGCTGTCAACGGTACTTGGTTAAAGTGATTGTTACATACAGCATGGCTAACTTTTTATGTAAATGAAATGCAAATGTATGCAACGTTATCTTTAATGCAGATGTAGCAAAAGTATTAAGATATGCTGAGAGCCTAATTAGGTCCTACATCAAAAACTATATATAAACTTGACTCCAATGTCTCAAGAACAGAAATTGAGTCTAGAAATCCCAGTTTGCAAGCTTAAGAAAAAAGATGTACATATATATTTTAAATCATAGTTCTTTTTCTTCTCCTGTCTCTAAGACTGTGCACTTAAAAGGCTGATCTTGGACAGATATTTTAGCTTGGGAGAGGGGGTGTGGAGTGGGTGGGAAATAAACAAGTTTCTTTCTAGCAAAAACCAGGAAGCAAAAAAAGAAAATCAACCACAACCCTCGAAAAAAGGCAAAACAAAGCTGTCTTGTGCTTTCCGTCTTCGTATTAAAAATGATGACTTGCCAGAAAAGCATATTTTTGCATTTATTTCCATTCCTAACCTTCCCAGAGACAAGCACATGTGCATTCCTGCCTAATTGCTGTTACAGTTAAACCTTATGGATTCCAGTTCCACTAATTCTCCATGTTGATCATTTCGATGGGGGTAGGGGAGAAGCTGACTTTTGCCTAAAGGGTGAAAGGGCTGACAAAACGAATGAATATCATAACACGCTTACTCAGCCTAAATAATGGTATATGCTCTTCCCAAGCATTTAGAAGCATTGTTTATATAGAGAAAACTGGTCAAACGATTCAACTGCCTTTTCTATTTATTACAATAGATTCCCCCAAAGAACTCTCCTATTGAATACTTTGTTGGCCGTTTCATTCTATTTCACCATGCATGGTATAAAAGTGATAAAACGGAATGTCTTTGTAAGTGTCAATAGTCCAGGCGCTCTACTAACTCAGAGGGACCTCACCTTCTGATTCCTTGGCAAAGCGTAGTGGGGCTTAAAGTCATAAGTTCCTGGGGCCTCTTCTATCTGGCTCTAGCTGAAACTCGCTCCCAGTACTGCACAGCTCAGAGGTCCTGAGCCTCGGTGGATTTAGTTCCTTTTTCTCCCCCCATTCACATTCCAGGACTGCTTTAGGAAATCAAAGGAGGCAGAAAGGAATGCCAAAACAATCCAGGCAAGTTTCTAAAGTACTTTATAAATGCAAGGTGTCAGAGGTCTCCAAATGGTAAAGGGGGTTGTGGAGGTGAAGTAAACAAATGCTCTCCATTACTTGTATACACACGTATGTATTTGCACTCATGAATATTTATGTCAGTTATGTGTGTGTGTGTGTATCTGCATGCATGTGTATACTGATGCATACACACATATGTATAGGCACCCAGGGATAAGTACAGATGTATCTATGAATACGGTGGCCTCAAAGACACATTTGTAATCCATATGAGTGTGTGCATATACGACAGACTCAGGTATGTACTCAACATATACATATAAGCTCATGAACAAATATTTATATACATATATGTCTACACATGCCAATGTACACATTAAATGTGCATGTACCTGAGCCACGTAACTGTGCCCTTTGCAACAGAGGCTACCTGAAATGACCTAAGAATATATCTAGACCTATGTGTCCAGCCTGACAGGCTTCAAGCAAGCACAGCCTAGCCAACTCCGTTCCCTCCCTGAGTTTTCTTCCATCTTATCTAATACACCCTCTGAAAGGAAATATCTTTTTTAGTTCTGCTAAGATCCCCAAATGCTCTTAACATCTCCAAAGCGCTCTAATACAAAAGGACCCAGTTGCTGCGAGGCACAGCTCCACAGAACATGCCCAGCGGAATACATTACACACTGCTCCACGCGGCTCTTCTGAAATTGATATTGCCGGCATCACTCGCCCCAAATTTCTAACATTGTCATGATAACCCCATTTGTTCTCGGGCTGTGCTTCCCACATTTTAAAGTAACAAGAATTTTCCCCATGTCTGTCCTTCATCATGCCCTTTCTTTAAAGAGGGGAAGTGGCGTCCCCTGGGTTCCTCCTCCATTTTGTGTGTAATTCCCAGTGCAATCTGTCAATCGGGTATCAGGTATGTAATAAACACCACTGGTCTACTAACTAACCATAAGTGAGATTTTAAGAGATAAAACTGATAACCCCAGACAATCAGAAGCCAATGGAAGATTTAATCTTACTGCTCAGTAATGTGGTTCAGATGATAATTGCTACCTATGCTCAGGAAATACAGTGGTTGTTTGGGTCCAGAGTGGTTGGGGAAGAGGTGAAAATGGAGCAGTCCTCTGGCCCCATCCCACCCCCACCTATTGAGCGCAGCTTTTTTTAATTTTAATGTCTATTTATTTTTGAGAGTGAGCGAGCATGCACACACAAAAGGTGGAGAGGGGCAGAGAGAAAGAGAGAGGGAGACAGAGGATTGAAAGCAGGCTCTGCGCTGACCAACTGTGAGATCACAACCGAGCTGAAGTCCAACACTTAACCGACTAAGCCACCCAGGCCACCTGTTGAGCATGGCTCTTCAAGAGTAGGTCACTCTACAGCTTCAAGTCTCCATGGCAATTCTCTCCTTAACTTCATACACCTGACTTCACCTCTTTTCCACTCCACTGACGACGGCCCACCCTCTTGACCAGGTTCCTGATCGTGTCCCCAATACACTACCCAACGGTCTGTCCATCACCCTGAGCCTTCAGCCCTCCCATTCACCTCCACAGCAAAGCACATTCCTGGCTCCTTTCCCACTTCTCAAGCAACCTCTTTCTGTTCTTGCTCTGACTCCGAGTATACTCCAATGGCGGACCTCTGATCCATTCTTTTCCCTGCATCCTTCACTACCCCTCCCATGGCACTACCATCAAGGGATTTGCTAACTTCTCTTGGGAGCACTACATTCACATCCCCAGGTGTTTGCTGGATATCACCGTGGAACGTCCTTTGTAAAGTATCAGGAAACCAGAGCTGAAGGCTGCATCTCCCTTCCAAATCCCATTGGGGCTACCACTGTCAGAGTTCTGCAGGTGTGAAATGCCTTGTGTCTTTCTGTTTCCCCCTCCCCTGGCTCCCCACATTAACTCAGCTTCCAAGTTCACCTCCACACAGCTCCTTACATCTGTTACTTGCATGCCACCCTCCCTCGCACCATTCACCTTCAGACCTTCCCACATGAAGCCCAGAATAAGAGAGCCCTTTGTTTCAGAAGTGGGCATCTCACAAAGGAAAGTGCGCGCGCGCGTGTGTGTGTGCATGCACGCACGCACGCGCGCGCGCACACACGCACACACACACATACACAAAATTCACAAAGATAAGCCAGGACTCAATTGCTGCTTCTTCAAGAACTAACTTTGGACAATGACTTAATCCCTCTCAGGCTCAACCTTCCCATCTCTACAATACAAATAAGGCTCCTTTCCTATGGCTTACTGAAAATAAGGATGTCTGGCTATTGTTACAACCACTCCTCCAATGCACATGTTCCCACACCTTCACTCCCAGAGATTCTGGTTCAGAATATCGACAAAAGGTCCCTCAAATCTGTATTGTGAAAACTTTCTCAAGGGATCTTGGTTCACAATTAGATTCTGGAGACTGTTGTAATCCATCACAGACCTTTAAGAACACAATTACCTTCTGAAAGCATAACTCAAGTCATAATATTCCCAAACTAAGAAACCTTCAAGGGCTCGCTATCATTTTCTGAGGACATTCCCCACAGCCCCCACCCCACCTACCTTCTCTACTTCTCAAATGACAACTGATCCTTATGCCAATTTGGTTCTCATTCCCTATCAGTTGTGATGAATTTAGCTGTAAGTACCAGAAACACAATAGACAGTGGGATAAAAAAAATAAGCATTTATCTTCCTTCATATAACATAAAGTCTGGAAGCAGGTGACTTCGTACTTTGGGTTAGAGGTCACACCAGGTCAGGATTCCAGTCCATGGCTGGGAATTCTCATGGTCATTCCCTCAAGGAAAAGCGACGACACGGGTACCTTTAGGTACCCAGTCCACACCAATATTCCAATGTAGGAAGTGGGAGGGGCTTGCGCAGAGAGCCTCTCTGCAAGGTCCCCCCTCTCTTGCCTCATTGGCCATAACTTCATCATGTGACTGCAAGGCAGGTTGGGAAAGTGATTTTTACTGTTTGGTCTCTATGGTGGGAGACCAGAGAGGCAGCAGGCAGCTTTACGAATGACTCTAAGAATTCCCTCAATGCATTCCAGATGTCACTTTCCACACCTAGAACATCCTTACGTCTACCTAAGTAATTATAGCATGTATTGATCAAGCACTTGCTCTAGGCCAGGCAGGGTTACAGATGCTTTATGGGAATTAGCATTCATTCTTCACAATAACCCTGAGGTAAGAGCATAATTCTACCCATCTCCCAGGTGACGACACTGAGGCCAAAATGGATTTAAAACAGGCAGCCTGACTCCAGATCTATTCTCCTAGCCACAACACAATACTATCTTATAAGCCACAGTGTAAGTACCACCTTTGCCATAGACAGTACCTTGCATGTAAGCCCATGACCAGATGCACCCTTTTCCTTCCTTAAACCCTCAAATGTACATCTATTGCTAGGACAATGATGCCATCCAAAGTAGGGCATGTCTGTGAATGGAAGTGAATGGAAGCATGTTTAATAATTACACCAGGAAGACATACTGTTCCCAGGCAAAGCAGACAATGTGAGCATCCTCCCTGTGGTTTTAACTTCCGACAGAGTGCTCAAAGACATGCCACATCACAACTTACTTGCACACCAGGGTTGTGTGGGCTAGGACTAGAAGTGAATGGCGTGTGTATCTGCTTGTATGCTTCATGAGGTGCCCTGCTCACACCAAGTGTTCCTGGTCAATTAACTATGTTCTGACTTCGGGAAGCCTTAGAAAGTGAGTAATACTGGGGCGCCTGGGTGGCTTAGTCGGTTAAGCGTCCGACTTTCACTTAGGTCACGATCTTGCGGTTCGTGGGTTTGAGCCCCGCGTCGGGCTCTGTGCTGACTGACAGCTCAGAGCCTGGAGCCTGTTTCAGTCTGTGACTCCCTCTCTCTCTGACCCTCCCCTGCTCACGCTGTCTCTCTCTCTCTCTCCTAGAAATAAATAAAACATTAAAAAAAATTAAAAAAAAAAAGAAAGTGAGTAGTACTTGCTTAGGAAAAGGACCATAGGCTGGCAGTTCTGAGGAGTGGGTGAGGTATGAGCTCAGATCACGTGTATTCAAATACCAAGGCAATCACTTGTGGGATCTATGATTTGGGACAACTGACTTCACTAATTAGTTGACTCAGTTTCCCTACTTGGAAAATCATGACAACAAAGGCAGTTACCCTACAAGGTGGTTAGAACGACGGGGTGAGCTAATATATGTAAAATGCCTGATACAGAACCTTTCAAAATTTTGGTAACCATTAATTAACACGTGTCAATTTGCATGAACAAATGTATACGAGTAGAAATGTGCATGACAATTGTGTCACAGGCTAGGATGTTACAGGAATAGAAATTTGGATCAGATTTGTGACCCCTGGGCTTGGCTGGAAGGGCAACAGCATTTTCCCAGTGCTTTTAAGAACAGAGTTCAAATTTCTGAGTGCCATCTTTGTTTTCATGAAAGTACCGTCAATGGTGCCCACACACACTGTGTTAATGTAACATCTGCTACAGACTCAGCAAGGCATAAACATAATACACTTAATGCATGCCATTTCAAGAGGCCTTAAAAATGAACAGAACAAAAGACACAGTAAAACTGATAAGGCTCAGTACCAAGAACTAGGAGATGGAGTCACATTCAGAGCCCTGCCTTGATAATAAGATGCTTTTCTGTAACTTTGTGTTTTCTTATTTTAAAGCTGGGTAAAACTACAACCCCTAGGACACATCACAGCAAGGACCATGCAAGTTTAAACAAAATGGTTAACTGAGGACTAACTGGCTAATTCCATTCTATACCTTGTCTGTGGTTTGGCTGTCTAGACAAGGGTAGGAGAAATGGTGTCTTGAACATAAGCCTGAGGGTGCAGTTTATCCTTGGCTCCTCAGGGAAGAGATGCAGGGAGGCGGCAGTACACCTGCCGTACACGTTGCAGAGAGGCAACAACTGTTTGATAAATGGCAGAACTACGTGCTCCGCTTGTGCGGGGCTATGAAGAGTCAGGACCACCTCAGGGTCAGCTATGAGCGTTTGAGACGGCTGGCTTGCTACTGGTATCCTGACACTACTCCAGTTAAAAGCTTTGGCAATTTTTATCTAAACAAATTCCCTTAGAGTGGGAAGACATTAAAACAGATCAACAATCTCTGAAAGACACAACTTCACTTGTCATAATCACAAACCTGACTCCTTTCCATTTATGATTTCACAAGGGACATTGTCTTCATTAGTAGTTAACTCCCTATGGCTCGATAAAAAAGACCAAAGTACCCAGTGTGTGTACATGGATATATATAACCATGGTACTCTCCCACCTACTTTGCTCAAGCCCAGTTCAGAAGGCCCAGTTACATTGCACTGGGGGACCTGTAAACTGGTCTCTCAAGAGTCTATAGGGGAAAAAAAGATGAGAAAATGATTAAAAAAAAAAAAAAAAGTAACCTGTGTTGAGAGTTGATGCCAACGTGTCTGGCACTGTACAAGGTTCATGACATGGTTCTGTTTATTTAATATACATAATCCCTAGAGAGGGAGGTGGTAATCCCTCGTGTTGGGTTTCTACACAAAATCCAAGACCCAGGCTGAGGATACCAGCATAGCAAGGGTGCAAGCAATATTTGGGCAGGAAGTAATTTGAAAGTGGAAGTCCAAAAAAAAAAAAAAAAATGTCATACAAATAGCATTCATCTTGGGGGGAAAAAAATCTGTTGGCTCTCCTTATAGTAACTTTCTGGTTTAACTTTTTATTTTTTGCCTAACATGGACGTATTGCATGTTTGTGCATTACAACCTTTTTGGTGTTGAAGATGTTCAAAGTTTCAGTCCGGGCCCAGATCACACACCTCACGAGTTGAGCAGCCAGGACTCAGACCTGAGTCTGGATCACTCCAAAGCACTGCGCAGCCCACCCCCTGCCATGTGTAAAGAAATCCTTATCAGTCCTGGGATGCTCTAGAATGTTCTGACCATTCTCTCGGCAGAGCACTACACACTGGGACAGTGCTTACTTTCTCCTCAGACTTCTCAAATCATAAGATGCGTGTCTCTAACCATATGTAAGACGGAGTATCACAGAGCCCTGTGAAAATGTCTCTCCTGAGAGACCTTTCAGCTCCCAGAAAGCCACTCATCCCCTTGAAAGGCTTCTGGGCCAAATTCCCAGGCCCCCGCTGTTCTTCCATGACACAATGACATGATTCAGAAACATCTCTGACACAGTGGGACAAATCTTGCCCATTTCTGAGAGCTGGGATCTCAGTTTTTACTCTTGGGACTTTTCCCAACTTCTAGAGATGAAAATACAGCTCAGACTATCTTTGTGACCAAGGATGGGAGAGAATATACAGGAGACCATGGGATGCCCTGGCTGTTGGGAGGAAGACACAAAGTTCTAAGAAGTCCCTAGGCTTAACATTTTAATTCAAAAGAGCCACCAGAGATGGTGTTGAGTTTAAAAGCAAAAGAATATGATCCAGTGTAAATCAAGCTAAGTAAGGTAAGGAATTAGCTCAGAAATACCAAATGAAAAGACGAGGAAAAAGTTTGGGGGAAAAGTTCTCCCTGCATCCTTTCACCAAATGTGCGATGGCAACACAGGACAGGGTTGCCTCTGTGCATCTAATGTGCCATGCCTACATTCTTTCAGACCCCACCGTAATGTTCCTAGCTGTGTATTTGAATTAACCAGGCCCAGAGGATAAAACTTTCAAATTAAACACATTCCTAAAGGATTTCAGGCTCATTGTGTATGCACCAAGGAAACATAACATCCTAAAAATAATACATACACACAGAGAAGCACATTTTCCACGAACATTAAAGTGGAATATGAATTATGACCCAGCTCATGGGAATAGACATCTGATTACATGCAAAATGGAGCTTTTGTAAATAACATCAGTCTTTGTGAGCTACCACAATTATTATCAACCATTTAATTTTACTCCCTAGCAACTCATCCATCATTGTTAAAATGTCCACTTTTGTTTTTTCCCTTCTGATTCATGAGGCTCCAAATTTTATAAAGTTCACCGTTCGAGCTATGTAGATTACTAACCCAGAAGCGAAGGAGTTCACGAGATTATTAGATTCACCAAAGCATATGCTGCATTGTATATCTGCTATTTCGGGATGTATTCTGCTGACGAATTGCTAGAAGCAGCAGAATTACAATGGTAGCCATTCTGTTTGCTTTTTATTCAAAAGAATCATGAAAATGTGTTTAAATATCTCATTTTTGGGTATTTAAGAACAAAGTGACTCCAGAAGAAATCAAGTAAGTATACTCCGGCCCCTGGTCTGCCCTGCCCCCGATATTTAACACTATTACATGAAACAGCATCCACAATTCCTGTTGGTCTCTGTGATATTTAATATGATTGCCTCATAAATAGTGAAATATACCACCTGATGGCCTCGCAAATTCTCAGTCACAACAAAGTAACTGGAAATGTGTTATCAACACAATCAAACTTTTCAAGTTGGGCTTCAAATCTGTCCTTAGTCTCTTCCTGTTTTAAACTATTAAAAACCAGATCCCGGAAGTACCTATGGCTGATGACCTTTTGTTCCTATTAAGAGTTGTTAGGGGGAAGATGGGATCAATGCTGTCCTTTAGCACCTAATGGAGACTTGGCCTCGTTAAATATGCCGCATTTCCTCTCCCTTGTAATTACGATGCAGTGAGGGGGGAGGATTTTCACTGGCTCCCAGAGGATTTTGAGTCTTAACTGCATCAGAAGGAAGCTTAGAAAGCCTCCTAGCCTGCAAAAAAAATTTGTCAAAAAATGTTGTCAAAATTTCCCCGTGCTGCTTCAAAGGCATTTGTCGTAGTAAGCGAGCTGTTTTTGGTTGAACTGTAAAAGCCTGTTTGTTTGTGTCTCTTCTATTGGAACTTGAGTCCAATGTGGGCAAAGGACCATGAGTATCATATTCATTCCTGTGCTCGAATATGACTTGCTGAATGGACATTCATTACATGAAGAGAAGACCACATAAGGTGCAAAGGGAGGTTTCTTTTTCCAACAATCATTTTAACTGTTTAGTACCTAATTTCTTTCTAATATTGGTCTAAAAAGCATATTACCTGAGTGAGCTAGCTGCAAGTTTATACCAAACCCATTCATTTGCATAATATAATAGATGACTTAGGAGACATGAAAAGGGAAGTTTTTTTTTTTTCTCTTTTAAGGATCTATTTTGACAGAGGAACGAGGGGGAGAAGAAAGGGGGGAATGGTGGGGGAAAGGGAGAGAGGCAAACCATGAGAGACTCTTGAATGCTGACAAAAACTGAGGACTGATGGCTGTGGGGGGAGGGGGGATGGGCATGGAGGAGGACACTTGTGGGGATGAGCACTGGGTGTTATGTGGAAACTAATTTGACAATAAACTATTTGTAAAAAATAAATAAATACATTAAAAAATAAAATAATAAAATAAAATATCATCATAAATCCTAAAAAAAAAAAAAAGGATCTATTTTGTCCGACACTACTTGGAGATTTATTTTGTTTCATTTAACCTCTAACTAACCACTGAGAATGATATCATCATCCCTATCTGTAAAATTAAAAAACTAGGGTTCAGGGACAGTATAAGCAATGCACTCAACTAATAAACGGTAGAGGTAGGTATGGAATCTAGATCCATCCAGCTCCAGAGCTTAAGTGATTTCTTCTGCTCTAACAGATTTTTTTACTGAGGCCTCATCATCAATGGCCTGTGATTTTCTAGTTTAATTCTCTACTTTAAACCTTCCAGTTAAACAGAGACCCCAGATCTGCCGAAAGCAACAGGCAGTATCTAAAACTGCAGTATTTAATGTAAGATTTCAAATTAGAAAAACTATGGAATAAAGGCCACATTACTTTTTTCTCTCAAATCTTCAGTTTACCCATCTGTAAAATAGTAATAGTAACGCCTAGCTCAGGAGGTGGCTGGCAGAATTAAGTGAACTTCTAAAGCTCATAGCACTGTGCCTAACCCAGAGAAAGTGATTCAGGAAGAATACTAGTCATTCTAGCCAACCACTCATTCAAGCAAAAAATGTTTACCATGAACTACTTCCCACTTTAGTGACAAAAAGGAAATGCACCAAAAAAAGTTTTTCCCCAGAGGCTCACAGAAGCTTGCTTCTGGCATCCCCTTTCTCTTCATGGCTGACAGTCACCTGGACTTTTCCAGCTCTGCTACGGGCTTGCAGTGCATTGGCTTTCCCATGCTTCTCTGCGTTTGCCTTTCACAGCCACTTCTGTGTTTCTGTAGCTTAATTCAAATAAATATATACAATAAATGCTGAATTCTATTAAGAAGTACAATCGAGTAAAGGCGTGCTGGAAGCATGAGGAAGGAAGGAATGGTTTATAGAGGGCCCTTCTCATCTAAGGCATAATAGAGGTTATGCCAAGGAAATTCATACAAATGATTCAAATATCTAGACTGCCAGAAACAATCTTGTTTCAATGAACAGGATTAGGATTCATTCGTTTAACAAATATCTAATCAATTCCTACTGTGTGCATGGCCCTGTGTTAGCTGTTAGCATAACATGTAAGTCAAAACAGATATGGTCTTTGCCTTCTCTTGTTTACAGTATGGTGGAAAAGACCAGCATTTATTTAGGACAAGAAATATGCAAACAAAAATGGCAGCTCTGAGAAATGCTACCAAAGACAGAGAAAAACTGCAATGCAACCCCATCTGGCAGGATGTGCACAGGCTGGGCTGGTAAGGGAGGTCTCAGAGAAAAGAACACATGATTCAAGATTTGAAAGTTGGCCCAAATGTCCATCAACTCACGTGTGAATAATCAAATATGATGTATCTACAGAGTGAAATATTATTTGGCCATAAGGAGGAATGAAGTACTAATTCATGCTACAGCATGTATGAACTTTGCAAACATTATGCTAAGTGAAAGAAACCAGTCATAAAATACCTCCTATTGTATAGTCCATTTCTATAAAATGTCAAGAACAAGAAAATCTACAGAGACAGACAGTATATTGTAGCTGCCTAGGACTGGGCAGGTAGGGTTGGGTGGGATGAAAAGTGACCACTAACAGGTCTGACTGAGGAGTGGTGGCTAATAAGGAGGGGATGTCTTTTTGCAATGATAAAATTATCCTGAAAGTAGTCGGTGGTGATGGTTGCAGAGCTCTGAATATACTAAAAAACAGTTAAAAACACAGAGAGGCACACTTTAAATGGTATAGGAATCATACCTCAATAGCTCCTTAACAGTATCAGAAGGTTGGGGGCGCCTGGGTGGCTCAGTCAGTTAAGCATCCAACTCTGGATTTTGGCTCAGGTCATGATCTCACAGTTCGTGAGGTCAAGCCCTGCACAGAGACTCTCTGCTTGGGATTCTCTCTCTCCTTTCTCTCTGCCCCTCCTCTGCCCTTGCTCTGTCTCTTTCTCTCAAAATAAATAAATAAGCTTTAAAAAATAAATGCCAGAAGGCTGGGAGGATGATGGGCTGGGGCGGTTGGTCGAAGCAAGGGGCACACAAGTGGAAAGACAGAAGGCCAGTATGGCTAGAATACGGTCAGGCATGAGGTCAGGCAGAGGAGGGAATCAGCGGCCACACAGAACCCCGTTAGCCATGTTAACATTCTGTCTCTTGAAAGCATACTGGGATACCATTGGAAGGTTTTATAAGTAGCAAGGGGGAAATGAGAACCAACTTTCCATTTTGAAAAGATCATTCTGGCTGAACAAAGGAGAATACACCAGAGGAGACCACAGAGTATATGTCCAGACCAGTGAAGAGGCTGTGACAGTCCAAGGCAAGGGTTGAAGTAGCCCTGATGGACAGAGGTAGACAGATTAGGATGTTTAAGATGTTACATCAACAGAACAAGGTAAGTGATAGGAATCTAGTATCCAAGAGGAGAAATGAGGGAGGCAATTGGTTCTAGGATTCCAGATTCCAGAGCTCCTTGGAGAGGTCTGAACTTGAGATACGAATTTGTGGATCACCTAAAGAGCGGTAAGTGGAACCCTGGGTGTGCATGAACTTGGCTCAGTGAGAAGGCAACAAGAAGACAAGTGGTCTGTGAGGAATTCCAACACTGATTATCTTGATAGTGCATAAATGGAATCTAAGCAGAAGACAAACCCAGAGAGTCATTCTATAAAATAACTGGCCCCTAATCTTCAAATGTGTCAAGGGAAGATGAAGGAAGTGCTCTACATGAAATAAAACCAAAGACACAGGACAACCAAATGTAATATAAAATTCTAAACTGGAACCTTTTGCTATAAAAGGACATTATATATAATACACATTTAATCTACACATACACATTATATTTACATATTTATATTTATATAATATATCCATATAAAGATTGAGACAACTTGAATGGGGTCAACAGATTCAAAGGTTGTGATGTATCAGTGCTTATTTCCTGATTTTTGATGTTTACATCAAGGATACGCAGGAAAATATTCTCATATACAGGGATCATATACTAAGTATCCCAAGGGGATAGGACAAGAGGTTGGCAACTTACTCTCAAGTGATTCAGAAGAAAATAAAGTTTTTTGTATTAGTTTTGCTACCTTTTCATAAGCCAGTGGGCATGACCCATTTTGGAGGGAGGACAGAATATAAAAGAGAAGGAATAACCAATGATGCAGTGTTGCAGGAAGGAAGTCTGAGAAAAGACAAAATGGTTGCTGTGTTACATGGGAGAATGAGTTGTTCAGAGAAGAAGAATAAGACTGTCAGGAAAATTTACAACTTTTATCAAGACGGTGACTATGGACAAAACAAAGCCATCCATGCCTTTGAATCCCATGTAAGGACTTAAAAAAGGTAGCGTTTAAAAATGATTCTGTAACTGATACATATATGCAACTTAGTGAACGCGTATATGTCAAATAATAGATAAGCTATATTTTAGGTCATCTCTTCTTCAATTTTATTTGACAAAAACTCTAATAATTTTGAAAGATATTAGAAAAATATGGTATAAAACACAAAACAATTTAGTATGTGTGCAAATGTATGTATATGTATAATATACATTAAAAAAATAATACCACAGGTTGTTTAAAATATCATGTGCTGACAGCTCAGAGCCTAGAGCCTGCTTCAGATTCTGTGTCTCTCCTCCTCCCTGCCCCTCCTATGCACACTCTCTGTCTCTCTCTCAAATATAAACAAACATTAAAAATTAAAATAGATAAAGTATCATTCTAACACTTACTTCAACACCAACAGAGTTAGTTTGCTTTACTAACTGTTCAATATAGTTTCTGGACAAAATGGAATTGATTTATAAATCATTTGCCTCCTGACAATATTTGGGCAAAGAATGGGTAAAAATACAACTGAATACAAATACTAAATCCAAATTTGTTACTGGTCAGGTTAAACTCAACTATAATGTAAATAAATATTATCTCTGAGTATCAATTTCAGTAAAATGAGATATTTACAAAACTGTCATTTATATTCTTTCCTTTCCAGATCTTGCTAGTCTCCAGGTAAGGAGTACTTTTACCTCACACACATTCACCAAGAGTCTATAATTCTCATAAGCCAGAATGACTCCAGTTTATTTATTTGAATTATTTCTTTTCTGGTCTACACCAAATGGAAATACTCTTTTGATTTGGTTTTAGCTCGGATGCATTTTGAACTGAAACATGACTTGGCTTACCAAGCAACCAACTTCGAGGACTACTGTCAGCAAGGATTTGGAAGGCAATGTGGTTGTGTATGTGTTCTAAACGTGCACACAAGAGGCAGTTAAATAAAGATCTTGGCCATTTAGAGGGGGAAAGATAGTGTCAGAATTCTACCGAGTTTTAGGGGTATACAGGATGCACTATGAAATGCAAAATAAAAATGTGTAGTAAGATTCTATTTCCATACCTAAAAACCTCCAGAGACCCCCTCTATGGTATATGACTGTATACGTATATATATGTACATATATACATATGTACATATATATACACATGTGTATTAGTGAGGAGAAAGCGGTAAAAGAGTGACAGTCATTATTTCTTGTTCCATCATGATGTGGGGTCAAGCGCATAGGTGCAGAGCCACAGAAATGGTTAAGGGAACTTTTACATAACATATTAAATGGAGGTGTTTCTGTATAACAGATAAAGATGTCCTTAATTTTGTTCTCAATATTATTGGCTTCCCTTCTGAAGAACTGGAGGGTATTTGTCTGACTGGCATTGCCAAGAATAGTCACTTTATCACTGATCTCCTGAAAAGGTCTGCCTTTAGAACAGTGTCTTTTTGTGTCCCAGGAGAAGTACACTGTGAAAGGGATATATTTTACGTAAGCCACATACGTCAAATTCAGCGCATGCTCTTAAACTCTTTGGTTAATTGGCTGGTTAGCAAAATTACATGCCGAGTACTTGAAACTATGCAGAATTACAAAGAAAACTCGTCCAAGTGGCTCACATCACATTTAACCAATTATGGTTGCCACTTTTATGGATCATAAAATAAGCTATAAAATGTGGCCCAAACATAATCTAAAGCAAAGAGTTTCAAATAGAAGAACACAGATCCTTACCACCCACTTCCCACAAATGAAAGAATATCCTGCAAATCGTGCCTGTCTGTCCGTAAGAATGAGTCAGTGGGAGATTTTGCTAAACTCGCAAACTTGAAACTTAGAGAATAAAAATCATAAAAAGTTGGTTTCCAAGAAAACTAGAAGTCCCTGAAATGTAAAAACCAAAAATTCTATCTATATTTGGTCAAGACAGTAGACTAAAGCAATGCTCTGCCTTTTCAGAGGACAGCCATAGGGGTTTCATCACATAGTAATATACCCAGGCTGCACCAAGTATGGATGCTAGAAACATTTTGCATTCACACAGTTAAAATCATTCTTGGGGAATGGAAAAAAAAAAAAAAAAAAAAGGCAGGATCTAAGTTTGACAAATACTTAGGAGTTTTCTAACAGTCCAGACAGCTAACGATTCCTACCCCAGCTTCACCAAAAATTATCTTCATGCAGATTATAAACTTTCATTCATGGATCCTAGAGCAATACAAAAGATCTTTCTGCATAGGACCACAATAGCGGCTTGAGACCGAAATTAAATATGGTAACATTATTTATGTCTATACAAATATTACATATTTATATAATATTTATAGCATGATGATAGCTATCTTTTATTTAAGACTGCCTACTATGTGTCAAGCACTCTGTCAAGTGCTTTATACCCTTGATGGTATTTACTCCTCAAACAGCTCTGCAAGGCAGGCATTATCTTTCCTGTTTTACAGCTGGAAACAGATTCAGATCTGCAATTTGCTTCAAGTCACCGAGCTGTTCAAAAGGAGGGCTATCAGATTCTAAAAGTCCATGCTCTCCTGGCTACACCCCAAAGAATCTGTGTGTTTATCGCTAAGCTTGGAATGGATTTAGGCTCCCATCTATGGGAACAATACAAGACAGAAGAGACCATGTGAGTTTTCGGTACAGCAGGAGGTGCCTCAGGCAAGCAGGAGAGAGGACTGCCGAGCTTTCCTTAAAACCAAATGTTCCTTCTGTTCTGAAATTATTCAGGGACAACTAATTCTTCCCCACGATCCTTCTCGTTAAGTCCTAGCTTGCTCCTAACAGAATGTCAAGCCCAACAAGACAGTTCTCACATAAGTTAAAACTCAGCTCTGGATTTGTAGCTTTCTGCTCAGAAAACAAGTCATATTGTACCTATCGGACCCTTTAAATTATGAAGACCTTCTGCCATTTCCTTTCTCCAAATCCATCACCCCCCAAGTGAGAAACAGGGTGATTGGTCTTTAATCTCCAAATTGACCTAGGTAAGTAACTCCATATAAACATGACACTCAAGCCCTCAGATTTTGTTAATTTCACACTGGGTCCTCTCTATTATTTACAGTTGTGCCTTCCAGTGCAGTCACCACCAACCCAATTGGCTATCGAGTGGGTAAACCGTGGCTAGTCCAATTTGAAGTGTTGCAATGTAAAATACACACTAAACTTCAAAGACCTAGTATGAAAAAGAAAATAATGTGAAATCTCATTAGCAATTGCTTTATATTGGTTACATGCTAAAATTAATATATTTTTTAACCTAAGAGGTCCAAAATATTTTATCAAAATTATTTTCCTCTGTTTCTTTTTACTTTTTAAAATTCAGTTACTAGAAAATTTAAAATTACATATGCCACTTGCATTACAGGCCTGTTGGACAGTGCTGGTCTGGGATGAAGTCTCACCAATGTTGTTTAAAGATGTGCTGAAGTTCTGAATCATATACAGGTTTTTGTTTTAGTTTAATCCTACGAGGAAGAGTTGTAGTAAAATGGCAGCTATATTAAATCCTTGGAGGACGGAGAATGAGAGAAAAAAACAGAAAGTAGGTGGGTGTGAAAAAAGGAATGAAAGAAAGGGAGAGAAGTCAAAAGGAGAACACTACTTTCTTTTAAAAATGAAATTACTGATCTGTGTGGTGGCATGAAGTCATTTTCAAAAGAAGGCCAAGAGCAAGTTAAAATTAAGTCCCTTCCTAATTCACAAAGTTGAGTCAAGTACAGTATATGCAAAGGTGATTCCTGGACCTTAGTTAAAATACACTGCCTTTGCACTTGTTTAGCTAATCACTTCCGAATGATAATTATAGCTCATTGTTGTTCCCCTTAAAAACCATTGACATTCATCCAAAAAATTACAGCTTACAGTTAGGGAATATTTATGGGATATTTAGAGCCTGTGAAGAAAACCTGGGGAACTGCCAGTATGGAGGATTATTTATCAATTTCTCTTTCTTCACGTTTGAATTTTCTCGAGATCCAGATCCAAAAGACATTCCGTGATCCTACGTAACACTAAGGTGTGAATGCAATTTGGCATATTGGTCAAGTTCAAAGAAAACCCCTTTTTCTTCTGTAGAACGATGGGGAAAGAAATCTGGTTGACTCTGTTGAAAACACAGTAGAGCAAAAAAAAAAAATCCACTCAAGGAAGCATTGTTACACACTTGAACAAGTTTTTGAAGTTAGCCAAGAAAAATAAAGTAGAATCAAGAAGGAAAAGCTGGAGTTTCAATTTCTGGAGATTGTACTTCCTGGTGATACAAAAACAAAAGTTAAATTCAGAGAGATTCTAGACTCTGAAGTTAGCATCCCATAAAAAACAATAGAAAATATTTAACTATGTGCATATGTTTGTACACAAACAGAAATAGATATAAACAGACCTTAATTAGCATTGTAGACTTTAATTATCTTTGTACAGTAATTGGGAATGGTTTTGTTCTGATTTATTCCATAACGCTTACTGTGTTCTGTTAACAACTAATTTTTCTCCCCTTACAGCCCGTAATAGAAGGCTTTTACCGCACACTTTATTGCATCTGCGTCTAATTTAATGACCATTGTTCTGGTCTGTCAGAGCAAGCAGCTACACAACTTCCTGAATCTGCAAGATTAAGCAAATATTTTGACAATGCCTGGATTTTTTTTTCCCTTTTTTTAAGCAGAATAAAAAGAAAAAGAATCTTTTACTTACCCACACAATGTTAGTAGAGTTCTTAATCGAAGGAGTATAAAGAACCAAGCGGCGGTTAAAGGTACTTCATGTGGCAAAATACATCAAGCAATTTTCTGTTCCATTTCACTTAAGAGTCCTAAGAATCCTGCCTGAACCACACAGCTGGGGTCACAAGAAGCGTTCTGGGGCTACAGGGAGGTCGCTGGACCCCTGGGGCAAAGCCACCTGGAGGCTTTTCAACTGGGACTGGCTTAGAGAACAAAACAGAGGTCTCCTGCCCCCCTTGAAAGGCCACAATAGCTAAAATGAATGATAGGTGTCTGAATCACTGATAAATACCATCTAAGAAAAGGTATTTTTTATTTAACAGACTTTTTTTTATGCTACACACAAAGTGTAAGAACACTGATGTCATGAAGACCAGGATCATGACTGTCTACAGACGGTGGCTCCGTACAAGAACAGAAGCGTTTCTAAGAGACAGAGAGAGAGGGAAAACTGGGGGAAGGGGATATGGAGAAAATCCATTAACCCCCATAAGCACTGATGGATTCCATAAATATTCTAATTGTGGAATGCAGAAAATGAACCAACAGAAACATGAAAAAGAAACAGAATGCTCTATGCGAGGTGACGGATGTGAAGTAAACTTACTGCGGTGATCATTCTGCAATGTACATGTTATCAACTTATTATGTGGTATGCCTTCAACTTACAGAATGCTACATGTCAACTGTATGGGCTCAATGCTATATGGGATGAGGGGTAAGGAAAAATTCTAAGACGTAAGGGCAGCCCTGGTATATGCAGATGCTGTGGTTATCACTGGAGTGAGGAAGAGAGGTAAGAACAGGAGAGCCTAAAAGTAACAGAGTCTCTGCCTTTCCCAGCAGTTCAGGAAACAAGTCACCAGAAGGTAAGCAGGAAGAGAAAACAAGGTAAGAACATGGAGGGAATTAACCTCTGCAACTCTCAGGTGGGGAGCCTCCCCTTGGAGGCTGCACCTGTTGGAGAAAATTCCTGCAAGGAGGAGTTGGGATCAGAACAGGCAAATTCTGCTAGAAAGACAGGAAGGACAGCATGAAGCAGATGGCCCCATAGGCGAACATCAGCAAAGACAAAGCAAGAAGAAACAACCCTCTGGAGGAAGTAAAGGTTTTCCTTGTTGCCCTCAGACTGTTTCAGGTCTGCACTGGTTTGCATTTACCATAGAGGAAAATACAAAGCAGGATGTGTTCCTCAGGAAGCACAAGCATAAGGGGATGAAGTTCACAGACAAGACCCCGGCAAACTGCCTGCAGTGCTGAGAATTCCGTGGAGGGTGCCCCTAGAACATTCCCTTCGCTGCTAACGCCACTGGCTGGGCCACTTATTGGAGCAAGTCTGTACTTTATCATGCACATCTTTGGTGACTTCCCTGGATTGTTCCATTAAACACCCATTCCCTTTAAAAAGAAAGGCCCAATAATTTCCTTTAAAAATGTTTCCATATTGCCATTGCCAGTTATTTATAAAGTTACAGTACAAAGAAACGAAAAGCCCAAAAGCCTTGACTTTAATTTAGGAGTCTCAAGGAGTGTGGCTACCTCACAGCAGAGGTTCATAAACTTGCGGTACGGAAATTGCTTACCCCTCTTACTCAAAGCAAGACAACTAACCAATGCCAAAGATCCCGAAACACAGAATAAAACACCCTAGTGCAGAGTCACTGGCCTCAGTCAAAAGCATCTGAATTAGTAGGTCAGGGGATATCTTTATTTTTAACAAACATTCTAGGTGATTTTGATTGCATTTTTTTTTTTTTTACAGAATTACTTTACATGGTTTGCGTACTTTCATGCAGGTGGTGAAGGAACTAAATTTTAAAATACTTTTGCCAAGATGCAACATATTAAGTGTTTTAAGAGTGGGGTTTGGAGCTAGAGAACAGTCTCTACAGTGTCCTGTGTCACCTTACAGAAATGACTTAACCGCTCTTCTGTAGTTCCCTCATCTTCAAAATGGGGTAATGGCAGCAATGCGAAATAATTGAAAAAACATGTAAAGTACTTAGCACAGTACCAGGCACATGGTAAGTGCCCCCAAAATGTTAGTTGCCATTAACAGTGGATTCATCCAGAAGTGCTTTCAACCTAAGAGCCAAATTTGGGGGTGGGGGGATGGGTACACTGCAGCAGAGTTCAACTGAAGAAACAAATGAATGCAGCTAAGGCTAAAAGTGCATCCTTACTGGGTAACCTTCCCCCATCACCTCAGCATGGTCAGTGCTGCTCTAGAAGCTTCCCAGTCTTCCCATATAACACGAACCTCCTGTAGCACAGTATTTCCCAAGAATCCTCGTGGGCACAGACAGGGCTACAGGGCAGGAAATAAAGCCACTGAGGCACCAGGCACATGCTCCACTGCCTCACTGTGTGGGAATCCCGTGAAACACCAGTCTCGGAAGAGATGGCCTCTCACTGCAAACCCAGTTAATTCAATCCAACAAGCATTTATGGACCCTGGTGATGTCTCAGGAACTCCACTAGATGCTGAGGATGATAGAGAGAGAAAGAAGAACATGACCGTGTCCTCAAAGAGGTCATAATCTAGAGGGCAAGAGAGATGGAAGAAATTCTAAGGCAAGGTCGCCTGAGGTGAACATTACAACAGGAAGATGGAAGAAAGCCACCGGAACACAGAGGAAGTAGTAATTAACTCTGATGGGGGCAGTTAGCAAAGGCTTCCCTGAAGAGCAGACATAGCACGCCATTGTAAGAGATCAATAAGCGAGCCTACAAAATTGTTTAATGACTTCTTCATTCATGGAAACAACCCAGAAAAAAGCCTGAGGGACCATCCCTGTCTTTGCATTAACATGCATGTGCTGAAGACTTGATTAAGTGTTTGTTGTTACTGTAATATATCACATTTTTAAAAACAAGTATGAACATTTATCTACTGTTCTCATCTTCCTCAAAGAAGAAAAAAATCCTAGAATACTTTTCTTTCATAAAAGCAAATCCTCCAAGTGAACAACAAAATTAAAAATGACCAATTAGTGAACGTATGAAGGCCCTCATTTTATGCTGCAGTAAGACAAAACATGAGTTTTTCCCCCCTTGTATGTGGCTACCTCTTTCTACTACACTCACTAATAATTTCTTCAGACCAGCACAGGAAACAGGTATTGATCACAATAAGCCACTGCATCCACAAACACCTGCTACAGCAGGTTATGGTCTCCATGGAAACCCTCCAATAGAACCAATCTGAATTCAATTTCAGAAGTAATGAGAGTAGATAATTTTACACTCAATCAATCACTGTCAGCCACCGTTATCAGCCAATCAGTCATTATGTCAGTCAGTCTCACTTTCGACAAACTTCTTCTGTGGCGTGGTCAGACGAGAATGTTTTGACATCCAGAAGCAACACAATCAAATTGGCTCATCTTCCCTGGAAAGAAGCCAGACACCTAGCAATGCACTGTGTTTGCAAAGGCAATAAACAGATAGGCCAACCAAAATACATTGTAGTCACAGAGGAATCTAGGGACCAATTTCTATAATTGTTATGATACTTGAGAGAGAGAAGTATGTTAGACCCAAAAGTCACATACAGATCTTGTCTTACAATGTGGTTAAGTCCCAATAAGCCCCTCATAAATCAAAAGATGTTAAGCGAAAGTGAATTGAATACACCTAACCTACCCAACACCAGAGGTTAGACTAGCTTGTCTTAAATATGCTCACAACAGTCACAATAGACCACAGCTGGGCAAAATCATCTAACACAAAGCCTAACTTCATAAGAAAGTGTTGAATAGCTCATGTAACTTACTGAACAGTGCACTCAAGTGAAAAACAATGGCTGTGGGGGTACAGAATGGTTTTAACTGGATTGGTTGTTTATATTCGTGACCACATGGCTGACTGCAAGCTGAGGCTCATTTGCTGCTGTCCTGCATCTAAGAACACATTCAAGGGTATCTTGCTAGCCCAGGAAAGGATCAAAATTCAAAATTTCAAGTATAGTTTCTACTAAAAAATGCATTGCTTTCACACCATCCTGAAGCTGAAAAATCATAAACTGAACCATTTTAAGTCAGGGACTATCTGCAGTTTAACCCTCTCGTTTTAAACATGAACCAACAGAGAAACAGAGGTTCAAGTATCTGCCCAAAGCCACGCAGCTAACTAGTGGAAAGCCCAAGACTAAAGCAAGAGTTTTCTCCAAGCCCGGTGCTCTTTCAAGATGTCAGGCTGTCGTTATTAGATGCCATCTTTTTCAGACAAGAGAACTATTTGAAGGTTAGGTTCCAGGTCTAAGCTGAGTGCCCACAGCCTGTGGGAGACTCACAGGATCTTTGTGGGGCTTGTGTTTTGGACCTGACTCAAACCTCTGTTTGGGGGTTAGTTTGTCCTTGGCCAAATGCAACTTCCGGTTTCTGAGGGGCGAACAAAAGACTTTGAAATACTATGGGGCTACCCAATCATTGTTACAAAAATGTTATTTTGATGATTTTAGGGCAAGATTGTCAAGAACACAGAGAATGAACTTTCCTAAAAATGCATGGGAGCGGCAAGTAAAATCTGAGGGGGAAAAGCTGCTTCAGGCAAATGTATTTTGGGCTCTTGTCAACCTCAAACATTACGAGAGTCATCTTGGACTTCTAAAGAAATTGAAAGGCTTTTGGTTCAATGATCCTTTTTAAATACAGGTTCAGTCCTGGAAATCCCAAATATTCCAAGATTCCTCTATATTTTCTCAAATGGATGCTTTATTAAGTTTTTTTTTTGTTTTATATCCTGCATTATTTGTATTTCGCTTTGCCCAATTCTCAGAGGGACAGCTGTCTGAGATCGATGCTCACATTCTTTCTCGGGAAGATAGATTAACTTGATGGGTCTCAAAGCTCGATGTGCATGAAACCCTAACAAAGCTGTTAAAAATGCAGATCCCCAGACCCTACCTCTAAAAGTCTTCACTTAGCAGGTGCCTTTTCAGCAAGGTGCCCTGATGCCTCTTGTCTGCCAACCACCTTGGAAAGCATTGGTAATAAATGACATTTGGTAAAAGGTTTGCATCATTTATGGTTTTTCAGACATGTTTTTTCCTCAGCCACTTTCAACTTCATGACTTATGTCACCTATATCCCAAGAACACAGTTTTAATGGCTATGATCACAAGCTTTTACACAGATACAACCCTTTTCTATCAGCTGTAAGTAGGTTTTATCTTAAATCGGTGGATGGCATAAGGCACATTCTAATACAGCCATCTACATTTGTCTAGGGCAAGTAAGGTGGAAAAGCAAAGCAGATATAGGTTCAGGCCTGGGAGGAGACCAGTAATTGCATCAAGAACTATGTGAAAGCTTTAATGTGAAATGGTTGTTTCACTTCTCTGGTCTAGTCAGCTCGCATGACCTTAACTCAAGCTACCCGCTTTATCTTCCTGCAAGACACTGATAAAAGGCTTTTGCTTACTTATTTCTAGGTCAGTAATACTGATCCTTTCTCTGTATTTCATTCTTAGCTCAATTTGTGTCTTTTACTTGTGTGTTTTAGGACATTGGATGGGCCTTAGAATGTGCTTAAAGGGTAGCAAGCATACTGCATAAACACTATGTAGACCTTATAATCTGAAGGCACCCTGCCTGGCATATAGTAAGTACTCAATAAATATAAATAAGGGGCGCCTGGGTGGCTGAGTCTGTTGAGCATCTGACTTTGGCTCAGGTCATGATCTCGTGGTTCATGGGTTCAAACCACATGTCAGGCTCCGTGCTGACAGCTCAGAGCCTGGAGCCTGCTTCAGATTCTCGGTCTCCCTCTCTCTGCCCCTCACCTGCTTGCACTGTCTCTCAAAAAATGAATAAACATTAAAAATTTTAAAAAAGAAAATATAAATGAAAGGATGGCTGAATGGCAGTCAAGTAAAAACTCACCTATGCGAATAAATCAAGCTGGTCTGAAAGATCCATAGTTTATAGCATTAGCCGATGATTTACTCATTTTTTCAAGATTGTTCTTATTGATAAAGCTCTTGATTAGGTGCCATATATGACCAAAGAAACCAAAAGCAAGTATTTTAAACACACCCTCCTCTGTAATACCAGCTAGCATACAGATTTTTCTTTGCAGTCTTCAATTCAGTGTTACAACCTAAACACAAATGTTATTGGAAATCAAAATAACTCACTCATGGACAGTGGGGGAGGGAGGGGGCAATGGTGAAAGGGGTTGGGAATAGTAAAATAAAAGCAAACTACACTTCATCAGGGTATGTAGCAATGGGTGCTCTAGAAGCCTATAAAAATTCAGACATCTTTTCAACCATTCTCCTTGCTATCATCACTATAGTTATCCCAGGATCAAAGCCTCTGTGTATTATTGAGATGACAGAGGCAACCCTCAGGAGATTTACTTCTCTCACTGGTGGGCTTCACAGCCTCACACCAGGGACATCACAGAAGACCACATCAAACAAACAAGAGAAGAGATGAGCTCCATGAGTTTATCAGACCCCCTTCCCATCTCAATAGGGCAAAGGAGAGAGGGAGGAGAAATTAACATTTGTGGAAAATCCATTGAAAATCGGGTGCTGCACTAAACTTCAACTCTTCACATATATGACCCCATTAGATGTTTCTCATGTCTCCAGGAAGTAGAAAGTATTATGTTCAGTTTACAGGGAATTGGGACTCAGAAAGCTCCATCCCTCCTGGCCAAGCAGCCAAAGAACAGTTTAGCTGGGGCTAAAGTAATAACAAATATTTACAGAGGGCTTAATCAATGTCAGCCATTGTTTCCTGTGTGTTAACTATAAACTTACTTAAACTTTCTTTCAACCTATCAAGTAGGTAGTTCTAGATCCTTCTTAGAGCTCATAAAAACAAACACAGAGAGGGTAAGTAATTTGCCCAAGGAGTCACAGCTGGTCAGTGGCAGAGCAAAGGCCAGCTTTGGACACTACTCAAGATCCTAACTACCACATCCAAACTTTCTCTATAATACGGTCTAGGTTGCCCTTTTTCCAACAGCTACCTTCTTTCTAGGAAACAACCTTGATTTATATTTCTAAAGAAAACAAGAAAGGCATACCTCCACAACAGCCGGTTCGGCTCTTCCAGCATGATAAATCAAGTGTTTTTACTATATATACAGACATGCTATGTGGTTATAATCAAGGCAGCCGTATACTTTACTGACCAAACCAAGACTCAACCAAGAGTGAAAGGGGGTGCTATTAATAATTACTCAAGGACTGCCTTTGAGATCTACAACTGACCCAGGCAAACTGAGTGCCTGGCTACCCTGGTAATGAGTATGTGTCTATATACATACGATTAGATACAGTCACTTTCCAACACCTTCTGATAAGACTAGCTGGACTATAGCTGGAAATTAAGTGCCTTCCAACTGGGCAAGCCTACCCTCCCCTCCCACTCTAAGAGCAGCTAGTTCTTTCTTTACCTAACGCCTTTCTTTTAACTTGTTTTCCCACATAAGACTGTGTGTAATTGGTCAGCCACGAGAGATTAATTTGTACTTAGCCGACTGAGCAGACACAGTGATATCTCAATAGGAGATAGTGCCAGTGCAAGGCCCAGTAGCTTCTCCACGTAAGCCTTTCTACCAATGCCTGACTCCATCCCTCCCAAGCCTACTTCTCTGGGAGCTGCTGGCCAACCCCTTTATTTACCTCATTTTGCCTACCTAGAGGAATTCTGACTTCTAAGTTTACATTTCTTCATGAGCCATTTTTCTTTTAGAAATGGAAACATTAGCAAAGACACCCAGACTCTCCCTTTCTGAAACAATATAGGGAAGAATCAGCATATGGAACTGCACGGCTAGCAAGGCAGCACAGGCGTGAGCAAGAACCAAGTTATCCAGATCCTTCCCCTCATTTACATGGTTCACAAGTGTAGTCAGACATGGAAATTAGGCCTAGGGTGATAGCGATGAGAACGATGGCAATAATTTTAAGAGCTTAGATAGTCCATTACACACATTGTCTTACCTAATGCTCTGTGACAGGCACAAGTCTCACTTCCATTTCAGAGGTGGAGAAACTGAGACTTAGGTTAAAAATTTTGCACATCGTTCAATCTAGGCTACTTGACCTCAGAGCTAACACTCACCCGGAAAGTCCAATGACTCAATTGCACAAACCAACCTCAAATAAAAGAGTATCAGAGTCAAATGGGACTGGAGAGGTCCATGCCCCCCACCTCCTTGCCTCACAGATGAGGACTCCAGTTCTTTTTTCCTCTTCCAGAGAATATGTACCTTTCAAAAACTTTGTAGAAATGAAATGAGAGAAGATCAAAATGCTATATAAGCGAAGAAGTGCTACATGAATGTTAACTGCTATCACTCCACCAATCCTTAACCCCCAAGTTAATTGTCCTCTAACAGAGGCATTTAGTACTTGGACATCAGGCACACAGGGCCTGGGTGAACTCCACGCACCATGAAGGTGGCATCCTGGGCTATGACTGTCCGGTATCACCTTCCAGGGTGTCTGCATTTGCCACATCCAGATCTGCTACAGGATAAAGTGCCTTCGAAGCACTATAAGGACACGAAGTGCAGGGGAGGAAGAACACAGAAGAGAGCAGGAGTCGAGGCAGCCAAAGAAATTTATGTTTTAAATGTCTCCAAGCCCTCCAACCTGGCCCCTTTCCTCCAGTCAGCTGGTAGGAAAGGGGGAGGTGGTGACTCCTAAGGATCAGGAACCCTGCTCTCATCTTTCAGTTTTGAGAGCAAGCGAGAGTGACAAGGGAATGTGCAGTAACACAGAGTCAGAATTTGGTTCCCAGGGCAAAGCTGTGCTCAAACGGTTTGACGTCAAAGACAAGGCTGGTAAGAGCCACAGAAGCGGAGCCGGACCCTTCCCCTCACCAGTGGAGATGAAGCCTTCCATTTCAACGAAGCACAATGAGGGCATGTGGGATGGAAAGGAAATCTGACCCACCCAGAAGCAGTCGGCTTTCTCCTGTAGGAAGAAACCACTTACGCCGAGCAGTATGCATTTCATTTTTCTCCAATGGGCTGGGAAGTGAGCTGGTGTAAGATTCATGTCGTTGACGCTGCTCCTCACAAGAGAAGACCATGTGGCTCTGCTATGGGAGTCCCAGGCCCCAGGGCGGGGCCCCCTGCTCTTCTCAGAGTCACTGTGCTGAGCCGCTCAGAGATAAGTGCATCATGTGCACCTGCAGTGTCTCCAACAGTAGACATCAGCCCATGTGCCCATTGAGCACTTGGAATATGGCTACTTCAAACTGAAATGTGCTCCAGGTGCCGAATCCACACCTGATAGTGAACGCAACGTGGACACGTCCACAGTTTTTGTTTTTTGTTTTTTGTTTTTTTATTGGCTCCAGGTTGAAATAACAGTTTGCACGTCCTGGGTTAAATAACAGATTTCTTCAAAGTTAAATTCAACTGTCTCTCTTTACATTTTTAAACAGAATTGTGAAAAATTTCAAAATGTACATGAGGTTATCCTATCTGGCTCATGTCTTATTCCACTGGAGAGCTCTTGTCTAGGCCCCTCCCCACTATAAAGTGCTCCATGGACCAGCATCACTGCTCTGGACCGGGAGCTTGTTAGAATGAAGACGTTCAGGTCCCACTCCTGATCTAGTGCACCGGAATCTTCATTTTAACATGATCCCCAGGTAATCTGCACGCACATTTGAGAGGCCCTGTCCTAGGGCCTAGAACATTACTTGGCCCTCTGCAGGCACTGGAGAAATGGCTATAGAATGGATAAATGAGTTATCTCCAGGAAGCTGCTGCACACAGGACACTTGAGGAAAGGGGAAGGTCCTTTCCCGGCTTTTCCTTTAGTTCATTAACACTGATGTGCTCATCAGATTAATCACCTTTCACTTTAGCATGACCACTGAACCAGGCCAAAAGTGGTCCTTGAGAAAGCAGGGTCCTTAAATCCTAGGATGTGTTCAGGAATGTAGATGCCTGGATCCTTCCCAGATCTACTGATGTGGAATCTGGATTATAAACAGACCCCCAGGTGAAACATAAGCACGTTCACAAGTGAGATGCTGAGGTATCAGGGACGGTTCTCAAGAAGTGAAGTCCAGCATTGCAGGGGGACTGGGCAGTGGGGACTCTGAGGAACCCAAACTGGGGAGAGTGTTTTCTGCTGGGCTCTCAAGGTACCCAGACCATCCAGCAACAGACACAGGGGAGAAGAAGGCCTTAGGGCCATGGGAACAGACAACGGGCCAGCAGGGCAGCCTCCAGTTCTGCAAACAAAGACCTGACAAAGGACTGGTAAGCATCTCAACTCTCCATTTTGCTCCTTTACTAGACCTAAAATCCTTGACACAAATGGAATATCTGATCACACATGAGCTATAAAACAAACTCATAAAGCTGATTTTTTCCTCTTAATTGGAAGCAAATGCTCAGGGCAAAGGATGTCATGGCCTGCAGCATACAACAGTCACAACCACGGTTCCTGGCACTCTCTCCCGTCACACACCACCCCACCCAGCCGGTCTTCAGACACAGAGGCCTAGAGGGGTGGCGGCAGGAGAGACAAAAGACACCAGAGACTGGGAATTCGAGGAACAAAGAAAGGAGAGGAGAAAGAGGAACTGAGAACAAGTGAGGTCCTGCAAATTCCATCAGAAGCCATGTGTCTGCAAGGGAGGGATGGATGGAGGGAGGAGACTGTGAAGGTGTGTCTTAAATAGATCTCCCTCTTGGGACACCTGGGTGGCTCAGTCGGTTAAGTGCCCGACCTCAGTTCAGGTCATGATCTCATGGTTGGTTCGTGGGTTTGAGCCCCGTATCGGGCCCTCTGCTATCAGCACAGAACCCACTCTGGATCCTCTGTCCCCCCTCTCTTTCCCTCTCTGTAAAATAAACATACACTAAACATTTTTTTAATAAAAATAAATCTCCATTTTAATTAGCATGAGGAAAAAGAGGCATCTCCGTGTGGCACAGAATAAGTTGTACAGAAGAGGAATAGCCCTTCTGAAAGCTCACCATTACTGCGTCCCATTTTGGCAAATATTACCAGCTTTTTCACAGCTCTGACAGCTCGCCTCCAGGACACATTCCCCTCAGGAGAGGTGGTGAGATATAACCTCGTGTGAAGGAGGCTGGGCACACAGGCACCCTGCCTGCCACCATAGCGAGGGCAGCTTGGAGTTCCACCTCAGCCAGAGGTAAGCCAGAGAGATGACCACAGAGGGATTCACGTTCACAGGGTCTCCAGACCCTCCCATCAAGCAGCAGGGCTCCTTTGTCAGCTGTTGCTCAATATTTTAAGAAAATCAACAAATGCCAGCTGGACTGGGTGGGGTGTTATCAAGGAGGACCAGTGCATGAGAAATGAAACCAGAATGGCTCGCAGCGTCAACTCCAAAAGGTCTTCAACAGAGAGGAAAGGAATAGCCTCATATGGTGTGAACTCTTCCAAGCTCTTCAAACCTTGAGGCTGCTCTGACAAAACAAAACTAAATAAAAACAAAACCAGGATCCTCTCAGGTACTCAGCGCCAGAAGGCACATCCTGTCGAGGAGGACAAACCCTTCTTGGAGAAAAGCTTTTGCTCAAAATGGCGGTCTCAAAATGGTGGTTTGATGGAGTCTTCTATGGCAGCCTGGCCTGCTTGCTTTAGACAATTCTGCCCAGAACACTCAGAGTCTTTAATTAGCTTCTTACTGTGAATGGGGGCAGACAGCCATCCTGTAGCCAACTGGGGTGTGAACATACAATATTGTCTCTTTTATTCTAGAAGGGGTGGGGGGGTTCTTCAGCCTGCTGAGCAGTGGCACCCATGACCCTGTCCAGTCAGCAAAGGGGGTCTTTGACAACATAAGTGAACGCATCCTGTGTGTCCTCATTATGCACGAGATACGAACCACCTCTCTTCCCATCAGCTGGCACATGGCCTGGGTCCCCTGGCAGATTCCTTCTCTGCACACGACTAGGAGAGAAGGCAGCTAAGACCAACTTGTGTCCCCGGGCTTTTGAAGGATTTCAAATGGAAATCCTACTTTTCTCATTCCATACCCACATTTTTCCTAACGAGAGAAACAACAGGCCTTGGGTTTTCACAAGGAAGGAGGAATAAAATGCATTCAGACCACAGAAGCGCCTCTAGAGGACCTGGTAATAGCAGCCTCCAACGCATCTCTGCCTTCTCAAAAGGGCAATTGGAACTTCTGCTTAGAGCGTCTCTCGCCTTGTTCTTGAGAAATAAATCAGAACGAGGGCGTTGAGAGTGGTCAAGAAAACATTCAATGAAAAATCAGAGGCATGTCTCTTCTTTTTTTGCTGCATTGTCCTTTGCAAAAAAGAATGACCAGTTTTACATTTTTCCTTCCCTGCATGTCTGATAGTACACAAAACATCCCACTCCGTGGTTGCCTCACGATCGTTCATATCCTGAATCGACTTGGAAAGAAAAGCAGAGGAAGCATGGGCCTCTAGCCACGACTTTTTTGCCTTGGTTTCCCCAGTTACAAAAAGAGGGTACGGTCATTTACTTAGCAAGTATTTCTTGCAGACCTATTTTCCAGGACAGACCGTCCAAACCGAGATATTCGCTCCCACAGTGATAAAATGAGTAACTTTAAAACTCCCCAGAAGGCAGACGTGATTCATGTGTTTATGTAACCAGGGCTTTAGATAGGGCTCTGGAAAAGAGCACAGGCCTACAAGGGACCACTGGTGTCTCAACGAAGGGTGTGACCCATAGGTTCTAAACTGCATGGAGATTCATCTGACACACGTGCACTTTAAATCAGCATCTTTCATGGCCTCTTTATATTAAAGCTAACTGCCATCACCAACACTTGAAAGTGAAAAGTAGGCCTGTGTCCCCAGTTAAATTATACACAGGTCCACTCTGCAGGTTCTCATCCGTAAGCTTTTGATAATTTGTTCCTCATCTATTCAGCTGCATTTACCTGAGGGTCCACTTTTCCCCAGGAAATGAGAGCTGAACACTGCATCTGGGTCTCCTCTCTCCCATTAGCCTCCAGAGAGGACAGCAGGCCAGCAAGACCGGGAAGGGAGAAAGCCACAGACATCTCCTGATGCAGGGTCTCTACCCTCTGGGAAAAGCCACACAGAGGAAAAGCAAGACCCTTTCCAGGGGACAAATGTTCGCCTTGCCCCACACCCAAATCTGCTGGTAGCAGGCCTCACCCCCAGCGCCCAGGAGCACCGAGGCCCCAGAGCCAGCCTGTCTCTGATTATTCTGCCTGACGAAGATGATCTTCTGGCATGTGCAGTTGCAGACATTTCTGAAGCTCAAGACGCAAGGAGATTTGATGTCAATCCCAGGAAGGCCTGTTGGGTCCCTTCAACCAATTCTCATGTGTGTGGGAAGCCTACAGGAAGGTTTGAAATAGAGGCTGGTGGTAGAGGGCAGGGTCTGGGCTTCCTGCTTAGTCTTCCCCCTTTCTACTTGGCTCTCCAGGCACACACCAAACCCTGGAGCTTAACTGAAGGCCAGACGCACTTCAGGCCCCAGATAGAGCCAGGGGTCATCACGCTGCGCTACACAGAATCACCTCAGCTTCCCCTCATTCCTTTGTGCGCTGGAGAAAACTCCAGCCACAAACCTTTACTCTGAAGAGAGCACCCCCGAGGCACCCACTCCAAGTCCTTCTCCTGCTGGGTGCCCCTGTGGGTCTGAATACCCTCTTGTCCCAGCACCGCGTCTGCTGAACTGGACTGGACCTGAAGCACTGGGCGGCTCAGTGTTTTCCCAAACTGTAGAGAGTTTTCTTGCCATAATTCTCTTGTTGTCGTCAAAAGCAATTACGTGTTTCACATGATGAAAAGCACTGTCATGAAAAGCTGGCACAGCCGCCAAGGAGACAGATGTATTAAACCACACGGCTTCTAAGAACTCCCGCTTATGCTGGAACTCAACACAGATAAGCTTTGCGATACACCCTTCTCCAATACCCTCCCATGTCGATTCGGGGCACACAGCTCCCTTCCCACCGGGCGCTGAACTCCTTCTGTGGACCAACAGTGAAGAGCACGAGAGCAGGTCAGAATGCAAGTGCACATCCTCAGACAAAAGGAATCATTTCATAAATGCAACTAAGCTACCCTTAAAAAAAAAAAAAAAACAGGATTGACTGCAGTGAGTCCAAATCTAAAAATCCACCATTTCTAACTGGTGATGTGAGGAATACTGGTCTATAAATAATAATTGATATGCTGTAAAAAGCACATCCCAAGTTCACAGAAGTAGGAAAACCGGAGATTACATAAATAAGTGGTTTTTATTTTTGAGAGAAGGAGAGCGAGAGAGAGAGAGAGAGAGAGAGGGGGAGGGAGGGAGAGAGCGCACAAGCACGTGTGAGCAGGAGACAGGCAGAGAAAGAGGCAGACAGAAGATCTGAAGCAGGCTCAGTGCTGTCAGTGTAGAGCCAAACGGTGAGATCAGGACCTAAACTAAAATTGGATGCTCAACCAATCGAACCACCCAGGCGTCTCTAAAAAGTGTTTCTCTTCATTGCAGGACTTCTCAGAGTTTTTAACTGTGAAGTTTAAAGGCTCAAGTTATACACATATACACGTATTTTTCCCCCAAACCTTCCCGATTCCTTCAGAGTTCAATAATGAAGTGCTCTCACATTTTCTGTCTAACCTGAATATCTTTTTCCTCCTCCTTTCCTTCTTCAACCTTCTAAACCCATCTCAGAGGCAGCCTTCTTTGTGACCCATCCAACCTACAGTAACCTTCCCACCACCTGAGGGTCTTGCTGCCCACTGTGTGGTTGCTCCATCATGGGCCGAGTGTCAGAACTTTGAGAACGTGACATTCTGCAGCGTATCTGCAAGCAGGGTGTGCTGTGGCATCCTGCCGCCTGCGGGGAAATGCACAGGTCACGTGGCACCCCCAAGGAGAAGTTATTATTACATGGTGGTTACCTGTCACACATACCTGCTTTGGTCCTGGTTTACCACTCCCTAAATGTGTGCTGTGATCAGTAGCTAACGTAAGACCTGCTCTCCTAACCAATAAATTAGGATAACAACAGCACCTACTTCTCTGTGAGAAGCAGAAGAAATTCTTCATGTAAAGCAACTGGGATGGTGTATGGCACGTAGTAAACGCTTGATGAAAGGCAGGTTTTGCTGTTATCACAGGACAAAGCGTCACAGGCTAGACTAAACCCTAACTCTGTTGGCTCTCAATCCTGTGTTTCACTCTTCCATACTCCTGCATTCTTGCTACTCCACGGTGCCTTGCATGCCTTCCACATGAGCCTGCAAGCTTCCTGAAGACAGACCTCATATATAATGGCACAGTGCCTTCCTATGTTATCGCCAAAATGCTTTATGGTCAATGAGAAGGGTATTTACTATTGTCATTACAGAAATTCCATTATCCGTAAGAAGCGTCTCAATATTGACTTAAGAAATTTGTTAGAAATACTGATAGGAATAAAGGTTCCCCAAACGGTGTTCTCGAGGGCAGGAGTTGGCAAGTTTTTCGTGGAAAGGGCCAGAGAGTTAAGTATTTTAGGCTTTATGAGCCATGCAGTATCTGTCTCATTACTCAGCTCTGCTGCTGTGAAAGCAGCCATTGACAATGAACGAACATGGTTGGCTCTGTTCCAGTAAAACTTAACAGTCAGTGGCCAGATCTGACCCCAGCTATAGAAAGGATAAAAACTGTGGCTCAGGGAAATGAGTTGGTGGTCAAATTAAATTAGTTTGTTGTATTATGATTTGAGTCTTTTAATGTGACAGCAGTCATTATCAAATGTATACACACACACACATATATATATATATATGTATATATGCTTTGTTCCCAAACGTTCCTGATTCCTTCTAAGTTGAGGGTGAGGGTGTGTGTGTGTGCGTGTGTGTGTGTGTGTATAGGTATATATGTGTGTGTGCATGTATATATGCACACATGTATACCTGGGGGGAGGAGAGAGTGGCTGGCGGGAGTGGGGCACATTGATTCATGAACTTGAAAGCCTGAGCTCTGCTCAGCGGCTCTGGCTCAGCTGCAGCCTGGGCAAGATGAATTGTGCTGTGCAGGTGTTTGTGATGACAGATCCTGGTAACTGGCTTCTTTTTCTCCTGGAGTCAATCCAATGATCCACTGCTAATGGGATCTTCCACTTGATCAGAATGAATTGTATCAGTGCCTCTGGATAAGAATCCTATCAGGTAAATCATCAAAGCATCCCACAGAAGTTACAAGCTTGGCTCTGTGAGAATAATACACCAGGGCAGCTATGCCACCTAGTGATGCTTGCATGTACTGTTCTCATCCCGAAGAGAGCAGAAGAGGCTTCGGGGAGGCCCGGCATTTGCTATTTCTGGCCAACACTTTCACATGCAGCGAGAGTCTGAAGTCTCTGTCTTGCCTTCGAAATGCTCCCTGTGGTTGCATTTGCCATTCCCCAAAGGGATCAGAGGAGATGAGTGACGTCGTGCTTAAAGGGAGCAGCCCAAACCTGTAGCACTAATTACAAAAGAATATACAGTAGACACCCACTCGCCCAGCCCACCTTCCAGCAGTGATGGAAGAAATGTCTTCTCCCACATCCTTATGTGGCTGCAATAACCTGTTTCCTTTATTGTACATCCTCGAAGTCTTATGCATAAAGCATCTGCTGCTTTCTCAACTAGACAGAAATGCGATCATCTGCAGTCAGAAACAGAAAAGACACAAGACGGGTAGTGACGATCTGTTCCCCATCCCACAGTGGCAAGAGTTAGAGGTGCTAAACATTAGTGCTACGTGGGTGTACTTTATGCACACAGAGACCATCAGTGTTTTCATTAAATGGGACCAGTCCTTCACCAAGTGCAGTGGCAGCGGGGAGGGTCTCGTAAGCCTTCTCAAGGCTGTGGACAGACTCTGGGATCAAATTATGCTTTTTTTTTTTTTTTTCTTCTTCATTTCCGATTCCCTGCAAGAGGCCCACTGAATATAGCTAGGATTCTAGAAGTCTGGATGGCAAAGCCTCATGCATAATGCTTTTCATCCTTCAAAATACTGCTAACTGTGGCAGTACCACTGACGGTGCTTTCAAGAAGTGGTTCTAGCATCATATGAGGCTATTATAATAAACTATGGCTGTGTGTTTTCTGTAAGGAAGGAAAACATCAGTCCAGGAGAGAAATGGAGGGTAAGTGACATTTATCAGACTGTAGTTTCTGAAAATGGATTTCCTTCACTAGATCAAAGACAGCCCATTTCTACACATCATCACCAATTCTGTAGGAACAATTCCAAATATTCTGAGTGCATGTTTTCAGACAGGGCAGTTGGTCCCCTCACTGACTGTTTCCCTTCTAGGTCACAGAATATTTCCATGCACTCCTGATTGTATTTATGCAGTTCATCCGTAAGACAAAAGCACAAAAGGTATACAGAAAGCCCAGAGGAAAACAGAGGCTAAGAAGAAACTTCAGGCAGCATGCCATGGACAGTTGGTTAAGTTGTGCCCTGCACAAGTATCCGCTGAATAGCCTACTTACCTAGCTGTGTTACCTGTCACAGGATTACAAAAGGCACATCTCTTTCTAACTTACTAAAAGTGCATTTTGGGGCTAAAGGATAGTGTTATCACAAACAAAGTGTCCCAAAGAAAAATAAATCTCCCGGGGCGCCTGGGTGGCTTAGTCGGTTAAGCGTCCGACTTTTCGCTTAGGTCATGATCTCGCGGTTCGTGGGTTCGGGCCCCGCGTCAGGCTCTGTGCTGACTGCCAGCTCAGAGCCTGGAGCCTGTTTCAGTCTGTGACTCCCTCTCTCTCTGACCCTCCCCTGCTCACGCTGTCTCTCTCTCTCCTAGAAATAAATAAATTAAAAAAAAAACATTAAAAAAAATTAAAAAAAAAAAAGAAAAATAAATCTCCCATTCCAGCTCTTTACTTTTTTATGATTAAAATATAACCAACTACATCACTTCTGTGTTTGTCCCTCTAACCACCAATGCCCGTGTTGTAAGAAAGATGGATCTGATTGGACCTACTCAGTTACTTGATCCTATACCACTGGGTTTTCACCCAAAGCCAATAATCTTGACTCCTCCTTTTTTAAAATGCTCATTGCAATGTACTATTACTGTTTCCATACAGCTGTCAGCTGCAAAAACATTTTTTTTTTTTTTTACAAAAATCTGGCTTTTACCCCTCTTCCTCTGGGACTCAATGGTGGTCTACTGACTCACACTGATAAAAAGAACAAAGGTTCCCTTGCTGCCCTCCTTGTCAGACATAATTAGGCCTTGCACAGGTGACCCCACTGTAGCAGAGAGAGCTCAGTGACCGGGTTCACTGTTGGGGACACAGCTCCCCAGGGGCCACCACGCAGGCTCTGGACAGTTATGAACAGACAGACGCCAGGATGCCCTTTATTCCCCTGTCACTGGCGGCCCTGAAGCTGGTGTCCAGGGAAGGCAGAACCTCAGTAACAAAGCTGGGAATGCATAGTCTTTGAGAATGCCTCTCAGAAAAAACAATTCTTGCTTCTCCCTTTTTTCAGGGGTTCCAGGGCGACAACACAGCTGATGGTTATTTTTGTAGCCAGAAAACAAGTATGTAAGAGTTGGGCATGTATGCAGACAAATGCTTCTCCCTGAAGGCCGCTTCTGGGATCTACACAATAATGCAGCACGCTCCGGCTTCAGTGGCTCCTTTAACACTCCCAGAGCATAATATACCTACTGCATTCTTGAGGGAAGGTCTCCTTCACAGAAGTCACTACCTAAGGAAAAGCGGGAGTGGGGACTGGCCAACTTTTGTTATTTTCTCTGTTTCCCGCAAAGCTATTTCTTGGAAAGGAATCCTTTCCAAGGAGAATGAACCTTATTAACGTTATGATCTCAAAGCTGCTGGATGGTAGATGGGACTCGGAAATCTGTAGTTTGTTTTAGGCAAACCCACTTGAGTTGAGCATGAAGGGAGAGAAAAAGCAAAAGGAATGGGGATGGCTAGATGGATGGTTTAAGGATGGACTCAGCCAGCATCATCACACAGAGCTGCTGCTTTTTACATGTACGCAGTTTCTCCTGAAGACTAAGATGACAGGTACTGTCAAGTGAGGAAAAGAAATAAGGCAGGAAGCAAAAACTGCCATCATCTGTGGTGTCTCCCTGTGGGCTCCTGGAAACACTGGAACTTTTATTTGCTAGCCAACTGTTCTCCCATAGGTACACAGGAGTCCATCTTCATTTCCTGCCATGGCCATACCTTATTTCTAACATGTCTCAAATGGTATCTGGTGTCTTCCCTTAGAGATGGAAATTGGGGTGATGGAGACTGTAAGGCTGGGGGTAGGGCATCAGGACTGGCAATGCAACCCTCATCCCCCTGAGGCAACAGAAACACCAGGCCTTCAGATTTCAACTCCAAGCAACATTCAGGGTGCCCACCAAGTCCCTTCAGTGAGTATTTGTATATTTGCTGTTATTAACGTATTATTTTAATACTCTATTTTTGGGCAGTTTGAGGCACCTGAACAGGATGGGTAAATGACACCATCAAGCAACACATTGTTTATGAAAAAGGCCAAATTTGCCAGGCTGTGCTAATGAAATGATGGCTGACTCTCCCTTGAAGATGGCCATGAAGAACATCCTTAACTGAGTTTTCCCACACGGCGGCAAACACTGCCTGCTGGCCCATCCTAAGCCTCCTCTTCTTTTGCGGTTTCTTTTTTTCATTTTGAAGCCTGAATTCACCCTTTCTGTTGTGGAGTTGAATACTGTAGGCTTTAATATGTTTCGCGGATTGGTTTTCCTTCAGAATCCCCCTCCCCCTTCATTACAACCGTTCCTACAGTAAGCATGGCTTCCCTGAGCGACCAGGGCCACAGTGGGGATTAGTATTTATTTTGTGGCTAATGTTTACAGAGTACCTTAAGCCGGTCAGCAGAAAAATCACTTCATTTCTCAAAAAAAACACATGTGCCTACTTCCTTCCCACACCACCTCACCGGCAATGCCTGCTCTGGTATTGTACCTTCTTATGGTGTTTCCAATGTTTGGGTCATCTGCTGGACCACTCTTTAGGGTCACCACACAAAATAACTTTAGAAAGAAAAGGCTGCTTCAAAGAAATATTCCAGCTGGTGTTTGAAATCAATATTGAACCCTAGTCCACAAAGAAAGTTGATCATCCTGAACTTTTATCACAATTCAAAATGTCCTTTCTATATTTTTAGAACCACCTCAGTCAAAGTGTACAATAGCACTGGTAATGACTACAGGCAGCAAAAAGAATCATGAGGGTTTGAAGGATGTTTTTCAGAAAAAGTGGCCTTAAATAATTAACATCATGGCACTCTTCTCCCTTCTTCATCCAGGGGAGTAAATATTTCTTGACAGGTAATGCTCCTTTATGTAAGGCCGTAACTCCAGACTGTTCAAGGTAACCGCATTATTATTAAAAAGGACACTTTAATTAAATGCTTGTCTTAGAAAACCATGCTATTTACAAGTAATAAACAACTCTTAAATATTCATCAGTTATCAACTCTAATGCCTAAGAAAATCCGTATACTTCTACTATTTTTTAAAGCAGAGGAAAACAAAAATTTAAGAGTGAAAACAAGTAGGGGCGCCTGGGTGGCTTAGTCGGTTAAGCGTCCAACTTTCGCTTAGGTCATGATCTCACGGTTCGTGGGTTCAAGCCCCGCGTCGGGCTCTGTGCTGACTGCCAACTAGGAGCCTGGAGCCTGTTTCAGAGTCTGTCACTCCCTCTCTCTCTCTGACCCTCCCCTGTTCACGCTGTCTCTCTCTCTCTCTCTCTCCTAGAAATAAATAAAACATTAAAAAAAAAAAAAGAGTGAAAACAAGTAAAAACAAAAACTAATTAAGAAAATAAGAAACAACAATGCCAAAAGTGGACACCCGTTTGGGGCCGTGTACTGCTAATTTGCTGGCTCCTACATTAGGTACTCTTATATGGGTTTGCCGAGTTAGTCTTCCCCTAAATCCTATGGTAGGTATATTAACATCCTTGTGTCAAACTAAGGTTTGAAACTAAGGTTCATAGAAGTTGAGGATCTTGGCCAAGGGCGAAAGCTCTGAAGAGAAAAAGCTAGAACTCCTACTGGGGTCTCTGAATTCTAGTTCCCTTCCACTATTCATGATGCTAGTTGAACCGAAGAAAGGAAAAGCGAGAAATTAAAGGCTGACCTGTCCAAGGCAACAAAATCCAGGATTATTCAGAGACATCCAATTAACCATATTTTGAGTAAATATGTGTTTTCCTGCCATTGGATCAACTATGATGTGATTCAAACTGGCTTTTATGAAAGCCAAAGATACCAGATGGACCGTCTTTCAATCTGGTGTTTTTGTCATCTAAACACGGTCCTGGAAATCAAAACAAATAGAAACATAAAAACCATTAAAAAAAAAAATATATGGGCCATGACTGCCCTAGAATCAAGGCACAGGATGAAAAATGGTTACCAAAGTCAGTCCTAGAGTAGACTGGTCCTATTTGACCATTAAAGAAGGCAGACACCCATCCAGTTTCCTTCTGCAGAAAGTCAACAATCACTGCCTCGTTGAGGGGAGATAAAAATACCCCCATGTGGTTGTCCAAAGGGCTTCTGACAGTATCCGGCCTGTTTAACCTTTGTGTCTGCCCTTCCTTCATGGCCCCCCCCCTTTTTTTTTTTTGGGTGTGCCACAAAAAGGCAATGCCTTTAATGATCTACACTTGGCAAGACTTGAAATTAACCTTTCAGTGAATAATTCACATTCAGTGTGAAACAACACAACCAGTGGTGATGTGACATTTTTGGTAGGTGAGCACATCAAAGGCATCTGCTTCCAACGATCTCCCTGAACACCCAAGGGGATCTCAGGCTGCCAGGTGTCCTTAGAAGTGACAGGCAGAGGAAGACAGAGGAAGGGAGCACCAGCAGCGCACGCTACACTGGATACTCACTACAAAATGAAGGTGTTTTAACCCACTTCTCTAATTCATCCTTATGCACTTCGTTCTGCCTCGCTTTCTAATATGCAAGTATAAAAGAGAAACCCAAGGATATCATTTCTGACTGCCAAGCCCCCAACAGGAGAAATTCATGAACACATGACTTCTAGCTCCTACATACTCAACCTTGATCTTTCTGCCAGCATTTCTCAGAATGATTACATTTAGTGCTTTCTGCTGGGAGGGCAGTGCCTACAGCACTTGTTCAGATGACATGAAGCATTTTTAAATCAAAAGCCAACTGAAATTGAAGTCAGCTCATGACACTGTCATACAATAATGTAAGTAACAACAATTATGCTCATCTTTAAAGCACCCACCTTCTGGTGCCCTCCACACTTAGTGTATAAAGGGCACCTCTGAGGCATAGACATCTATAAAAACCTCTAATTTCTTTGCCCCTTCTACTTTTCTTAAAGCAGGGAGCTGAGGAGAGAAGAAACCACACACAAAATAGCCTTTAGCACAAGGCCACTTTCAGGACCCATCGCTAACTCTTGGGTCACCCAAGTTTACTAAATAACTGAATCTACTAATAGTACATAACTTGGGGACTGTCGTGATCCCAAAATTTCTCTCTTTGTTCTGGGAAAACACTTGTTAAAACAGACCACTATGGATAGGGAAGAACGAATGATGGGTGGTTAGTTCTAAACAAAGTTTAATAAGAGACTCAGTAACAGATTCAGTGGGACTAAGGGTTTTGTGCACCATCCTGGCAGAAGTATGATTTGCTACTGACTGGATAGGGTGTTTTCTATCCTCTTAGGGCTGGCAGAGTCAGGGAGGCCTCCAGGAAGACAGTGGGTCTCACTTAGACCTTAACAGGGCACCTGGATGGCCTGGAAGGGACTGAAATAAGAGCAAAGGAGGACACAAGAACATACAAGGCATGGCATGACTCAGTGAGAGAAAAGTGCTGGCTGGAAGGTCATACTTACAGTGCAGCCAGACTGGAAGTTGGGCTGAGGTTTGGAGTTCATCCCCAAAGTCATGGGGAGCATCCAGTGATGCTAATCCCCTCATCATTTGCTGAATGGGTGAATATGCATGTGATGTCCACCGGGGAGGAAGGAAATGTTTTAAGAAACTCTAAGCTGGCTACAGGGTTTGGGACAAGAAATCGATTTAGGAAGCAAGTGAGACACAGGGAGGAGGTAGGAAGGCCCTGGGTTCAGACAGTGCATAGGCAAGTGAGGGAGGGAGTAACGTGAGGGACGTCAGGAAGGTTTCAGACTCACCCAACAGCAACAAGTGAGTTGGGGAGTAGAGGACAAAATTACTAATAACCCAGTTTTACACTGAGGTGACCAGCACTGTGATGATGGCACAGACACAGGGAATTCAGAGGCATTGCCCCTACTTGCAGGACTTAGTGCTTCACCCAGATAAAACACATTGTATTTTAATTAGTCAGTGTGACCTGCTGGACTATCAACCAGGCAAGGTCCAAACCTGCATCTTATTTGCCTTTGTATGTTTCAACTTCCTGAGCCACAATGCTTAACACAGAAGAGATGCTCAGTAAATACCTGTTGTACACAGCAGACCCCAGTTTGGAGAAAGAGGAGGTAGCTGGTGGGAAAACAGGGTGAATATATCATGATAAAGCATGCCCATAGAGGAGATTCATGTTGAAATGTGAGAAAGAGAAGTCACCTTTGATTTCTTAACTAGCCCACTCCCTCCCCTACCCCCTGCCCCAGTAATATAGTTATTCCTTCATCTCCCTTCCTAATGTCTGCTAGTTACATCCTTTCTTTTTTGATGGGCAGATGAAGGTTAAGGCTAGGAGGGCAGATCAGTCTCCTAAAGAAAGAACAGAGGAAAAAAAAAAAAAAAAAAGAAAGCCAATAACTGAACTTCAGAGGGAGAAGGAAAAAAGGAAACATAATTTGCGATTGTTTTCATAGACTCAGAGCAACTAAGATCCCTGCCCACTGAAGGAACACATAAAACGCAGGGAATTTCATTGGCAAATGAGTCCAGTTAGATGTCCACTGCATATCAGAATGATGCTTACCCAACTCAAAGTCATGATACTATCCTTCCTCACGGTGAAGGGCAGTTTATTTTATATTTCCTGTCTACCAAAAAGTTATCACAATGTACCTATTTATTACAAGACCATAATATGAACAATTACTCTCACTTCTGGAAGAGCAGAAGTTTGTAGAAATCTTCCTTACTCCATTCAAAATCTGCTTTAAGACACGCTATTGTAATTTATATCAGCAGAATCTTTCCTCCCATGGGGAAATCAGAGCCCAGAATTTCCTGCTATTTATGGGCTGTGATAAAAGATCCTTCTTCTCAATTTCTTTACCTATGCTTCCCATAAATAGGAATTAAGCTAAAAGGTGGGACAAGACAAATGGTATTGAGAAGAAAAATTAAAGTAGATTCAAAGATCCAGTTGTGGCAGCTAATAGGTCTCATCACAAAAAAGGAATGTGTTAACATTCAATAATAATATAATTCATAAAACATAAATGATGGAAACAAACCACCACAGTTATGTGTTTGAAAAAAAATCTAGGGGCACCTAGGTGCTCAGTTGAGCATCCGCCTTCGTTCAGCTCAGGTCATGATCTCATGGTTTGAGGGTTCAAGCCTCACATCAGGCTTTCTGCTGTTATCACAGGGCCCGCTTCAGATTCTCTGTCCCTCTTTCTCTCTGCCCCTCGCCTGCTTTTGTGAGCTCTTCCTCTCAAAATCAAACATTAAAAAAATCTATGCCTTTCTGGTAAGTTCTGGAAGTAGAGGGGATATTATCTGATTAAGCCTCATCTCCTAGTATAGGATGTGGTTCCAGAGAGGTGCTCAGTTAACCTTTGTTAAGTGAATGGACTGTAAACTAACTTCTTGCAGTTTTCACATTTCTTAGGCTCCCCCCCACCCCACTAACACCTGGCATCCTAGGATGCAAAAGTGAGCACCTGATAATCCTGTTCCCTGGGCCTCTGGCATCCAGACTCACATTTCACATACCCTCTCAGCTCACCTCCTCCTCCCCATTCTGCTCAACGAGAGTTGATGCACTGTAGGAGTCTGCTTCTCCCTGGCCTGGGCCCAGGTGGTTGCCATGACAACACACCCTAAGAGCAAGCACTTGACAAGGGCCTTCCTGGGACACACCAGAAAAGGAGAGAGTGTGGCAGACCCTCAGGCCCAGAGCAGGGAATGAAGAGAGGAGATTCCGAGCAGACTTGACAATGCTTTTCTTGGCCACAGACCACACTGGCTGCTCAGGACTGAGGACTCCATTCCTGAAATTGCTGGCTTTCTCACCCAAAGAGCACATGAGAAAAGTAGCCTGGGAGAGGTCAGTGGTCACATCACCTCATCATCTGGCGCTTTTTTTCTTTCTTCAAAATGCTATTTAAATTCTACTTGCATAACATACAAGTATCTAACATTTCTTATAAAACCAGCAAAAGGCTAGAATCTATATCAAAGACAATTTAAAATATCCAGCCTATGGGGCACCTGGGTGGCTGAGTCAGTGAAGCGTCCAACTTCGGCTCAGGTTATGATCTCGCGGTTCGTGGGTTCGAGCCCCACGTCGGGCTCTGTGCTGACAGCTCAGAGCCTGGAGCCTGCTTCAGATCCTGTGTCTCCCTCTCTCTCTGACCCTCCCCTGCTCATGCTGTCTTTCTCTCTCTCTCTCTCTCTCTCTCTCTCTCAAAAATAAATAAAACATTTAAAAATTAATTAATTAATTAAAGAATAAATAAATAGAATATCCAGCCTAACTGTAAAAGCAGGTATTCCCAAAGACCTTAAGAGGGAGGAGCTACCTTTCTTCCCTCTGGAGTCTGGGCTTCAAGGACAGAGCAGAAAGTGGTATGGAGGTAATATGCTGTAGGTATCACCCATCCATGTCATGAGCTGCTGGGAGGCAGGCAAGGTGTTACTGGGGTGCCTTGGGCAGACACGTGGCGGGCCTCATCCCTCCTTCTACAGTGTAATTCCCAGATTTTAAGTTTTCTTATCCAACAGCCCTGAAGCCCTTTGTTATTTGTCCCGAGGTATAATGAAAGTAATTCCAAGTTACATAGCCTTTCTCTCACTGCAAGAGTTAACGGGAAATTTAAAGTTAATTTATCTTGAGAGAGAGACAGAGAATCCCAAGCAGGTTCCACACTACTGGTGCAGAGCCCGATGTGGGGCTCAACCCCACGAACCATGAGATTGTGACCTGAGCAGAAACCAAGAGTCAGATGCTCAACCGACTGAGCCACCCAGACACCCCAAAAGGAAATTTAAACTACTGCTTTAGTTGCCAGGCAGAGGAGGACTGCAAAGAGATAGGTTATTAGAAATCACTGTAGCAACCCCTTGCATACAGTAAATGCTCAACAAATGTCAAGGAGTTGAAGAGAAATACCAGAGTGGAAGCCGGCACACCCTCACCCTGAGGGACACTGCCACCTGTTTACTCGGTCTTCTTGGCTCCGAACACCCCACCGTGCACAAGGGCAACAGCCCATCAACAGGGACAAAGGCAGGTGCCCGTACTCAGGGCTTTTAGTGTTCTGTTTGGTTAAATGACAGAAATGAGGAGATGGCACTGGACCACACTGGCCACTGCTTGTCTCTTTCTTAGTCTTGCCCTCAAGGTCCAGCTCAGGTCCTCCTCGGGCCCCCTCCTCCCAGCTACCATCTACTTCTCTGCAATGCTGCACTGCTGGCTGTTTGCATTTCATTCAGAACTTCTGAGGGAGAGTCAGTAGCCCTTTTTGCCCCATTTATTTTATTTAAAAAAATTTTTAAATGTTTATTTTTGAGACAGAAGAGAGAACACGAGCTGGGGAAGGGCAGAGAGAGAGGGAGATGGAGAATCTGAAGCAGGCTCCAGGCTCTGAGTAAGCATTCAACACAGAGCCCAACGTGGGGCTCAAACCCATGGACCGTGAGTTCATGACCTGAGCCGAAGTCGGAGGCCTAACTGACTGAGCCACCCAGGCGCCCATCTTTTGCCCCATTTAGAGGGTTCCCTCCTTCCCATTTAGGTGATAGACTCCAGAGTACCACATCACAGCTCCTGGCCAGTCCTGCCCATCATCCCAGTCCCCAAGCAAATGACCCAGATGCTAATGAAGAGATGTCAAGTATCCACCTCTGCTCCCTTGGCTGGAAAGGAGCATTCCTCTGGATTGTTGAGTCCCTCTAGAGAGGCCTCTGGGAACCCGAAAATCACATGTGGCCAAATAGAGAAAACATTATAACCAAGCCCAGTGTGCAAGTTTCCCGAGGTCAGCAGGACAGTGTGGGCGGGTTGGGGGGGAGCACCCCCCAGCCTGGATGGAATCAGGGAAGAGGTCTCAGAGGAGGGGGCCTTGAGTGGAGTGCTGAAATCCAGGAGGAGGGGGCCCAGTGGAGCAGAGCTGGGAGGGTGTTTCAGGCGGAGGGAACAGCTTGGGTAAAGGCTCGGCCTGCTTGTAACTACTGCTTCTCAGCTGAGCAGCCTCAAGGAGTCCCTGGGCAGGATTTGTGTTTCATGTGTATAATAATTTATGCATCCACTGTCCACATGGCACTCCTATCTGGAGTGATGACAGTGATTACACTCTCTCCTCTCCCAAATGCCTGGGGACACACAGGCGCTCTGTGTCTGCAGGGAAATGCAGTCTCCATCTCTGAGTGAGGGGATTTACAGGCTGACTGTCGAAGTTTGGGGAGATGTGCCCCACAAAAGGCCTGTGATGAAGTATGTGGCAGAATAAGACACCCCACTTCATGTGAGCTCTTTTTCCAGACTTTGTGTTGCTAATTTATTGCAATCATCGGAAAAGGATAGAATTTACAGAGTTTGTGTAAATTACCCAAGACGGCGATCCACAGCACAGGAGCATAGTCATGGAAGGTGGGAAGAGTGAGCACTCCCATCACATGTGTTGATCAGTGTGCTTGCTGACCTCCAGGATACACCAGCTGGCCTTGAGAAGCCCATAAATCAGCCACTGAGTGGCACCACCACCAATATAGCTTTCCCTTAGAGACTACACGATACTCAAAGTCTTTACTTTGTGGAGCTGCTGTCATTCCTAATTGCAAAATCAAGGTCCACAGAAAATCCAAAGTCTCTTCATCTCGGGCTATTTTACTGAAAACAAGCTTATAAAAATCGTGGTGGCCGGGCAGGAGACAGACAGAAGACAACCACTGATGAGTGAGGTCACACTAGTTTATACTCCATTAAAATAATTTGGTAAAGCAAAAAGTTATGTCATCTAGAACCCAGTGTAAACATTTATTACACTTTATCGGTTATCCTCTAAAAGTAAAGAGTAATTCAGATAAGCTCAACCCTTCTACCTGCACAAAAGACATTTTTGTCATTTATCTACATTACCAACAGTGTCACAGGATATAAAATGGTATTCTGGAACCAGACTGGCCTGGTGGAAATCTTTGGTCTTCTATTTGCCAATTGTATGTCCTTAAAAAGGTTCTTGAAAGTTTCTCAAGCCTCAGTTCCTCATCTCTAAAACCAGGATAGTTACTTCCAAAGGTCCATTGAGAGGGTCACATAGCTAACGTGTATGAAGTGTTTAGTGCACTGTCTGGCTCATGGCATGTATTCAAAAATATTAATGACCATGGCTGTAAAACAATAAGAACACTAACTGACAGCTTTTCACCTTAAAAAAACCCACACCACTTCCAATCAGGTTTGCTGTGACAATAGTGGAAAATGAACCAGTGTTACAAAATGAACTAAGCACATTTCGCCTAGCTGTTGAAAATGGAAAGACCATTGCCCGGTGCTGGTCGTGGCCCTTACTGTACATTTTTGTGAAGCCTTGGGCACGTGACATCACCTTGCTGGGCCTCCCTCTCGCTTCAGTGTCAGGTGCTAGTACACGAGGGTTGGTGATGCCTCAAGCCTCTTTCAGCCCTAACATGCTGGAGTCCACCTCCAGGGCAGCTGTGATGGCAAAGGTCGACACAGCATGTTTTATGAACCACAGTTAGAGGACAGGGTGATGGGGCCTACTGGCCACATTATGTAATTAGTCCTCTGCCTGGAGGGAGGGTGAGTGCCTGTGAACAACTACACAATCACATTCTGAAGGGAAAGGTACCAACTCACCTAACATTTCTGAGAACAGCTTTGATTCGCCTGAGCCACTGTTTCCACCTAAGAAGGCTGTCTAGGTAATTTTAGTCTGTACTTTCTTGGCACCATACATGTGAACAGCTCCTTTTATTTTTGGAATACAAAGGGCCCATATGCAGGGCCCACTCTTAGTGGCTTTATATTAGACTGGTGAGCTATATCCCAGCCTCCTGGGGCTATAATCCAGTACTCACGTATAGCTGAAAATCCTAGTGCAAATTTTAGGGTTCACCTACTTCAGAGTGTAAGAGTGTGTTTGTGTAGGGAGCTTGTTAAAAAGGCAGATGTCCCCCCCCCCCTTACTGATTCTGTATGTCTACTGTGGTGCTCAGGGGTGTGCTATTTTAACAGCCTCCTCCAAATTCCTCTGATGTCAGGGGTGCACAGTGTGAAAAACATTCTCTGGGATTCATCATGGATAATTTTGGAAAGGACAGACAAATAGCTGAGAGACCACCCTTACCTCCTGAACTATCGCTTCCCTTAGTGATCAGGGAGCAAGAAAAACTACTGCATAATCTTCCTTTCCTGGCACGGAAGTGAAATTCTAGACTTTTCTAAGATGCAATCTGACTTGGGAGTGATTAGCACTCCCCAAGTTCCCCATACCACCCCATGTACCCTCATACTTAATGCTGCTTCACTTTTTGACCTGAGCTAGTTACTCACACTTCCTCATCTGCCCCCGAAGATACTAAAAAAGAATCACTCAGTGGTAAGAGTACATCAAGCTTGGAGAATCAGAGTCCAAAGCCATTTCATCAAGGAAGTATTTAAGGCTCCAGGATGTTTCACAAACTATGAGTAGTGGGATCATTCAAAGCTCAGTTCAAACATCACTACTTCCAGGAAGCTGTCCTTGAAGATAACCCCTCCCCAGTAATATTTTCCACTTCCCTTATAGGTGCTAACAAAATATCCCTAGGAAAACCTATAGTACAGGTAGCAGGTATCTGAATGTACGAGAATGGCTTTGCAGGTAGGCACCTTATTAACTTTATATCCTCGGCTCCCATCTGCCTAGCCAGTCACTTTAAAAAAATAAAACTTGTTTAATGTTTATTCATTTTTGAGACAGAGACTGAAAGACAGAGAGAAAGAAAGAGAGAGAGAGCATGAGGGCGAGAGCGAGTGTACAAGCTGGGGAGGGGCAGAGAGAGAGGGAGACAGAGAATCCAAAGCAAGCAGGTTCCAGGCTCCAAACTGTCAGCATAGAGCCCAACATAAAGTTAGAACCCACAAACCATGAGATCATGTCCTGAGCCAACGTCGGATGCTTAACCAACTTAGTCATCCAGGTGGCCCAGCCAAGTTCACTTTGAATGATCTGAGTTCAACTGCTATTTCCCCCAAGCAAGCTTGCCCTGACCCAAGTCAACACTCCTCACTATAGCTCACAGCACTATCCACCTCTCCTCTGCAACACTTAATGCAGCTGCCATTGCCTAGCATTTAAGAGACTGGTTGACCAACGTCTGGGACCTCTACAGGCTCCATGAGGGCAAAAAAGGGAACTAATATAAAGTGCTTTAAAAACATCTTGAATGAATGAAATCATTCAGAGGTCAATAGTGTTGCCCTTAGAGAGACTGGCGAGAGAATATAGGGCAGAGCTGGATACCTGGAAAGTTCTGCCTCTGACAGGCAGTTTGATCCTGTGTACTTCCTGCTCTTGCATTCAAGGAATCCAGCATAAACCTCATGCTGTCTCCAGTTTGACTGCAAAAGTGGGAGACAAAGGATTTCTCAGAGCACAAGAATGGTAGGCCAAGATCTTGTTTTCATTGCATAACCCATTTCCTTCATGCAAGACTCCAGTCTGAGTTTAGTTGGACTATATTTCATATTCTCCAATGACTTCTCTGTTCTACACAACAAGCGGAGAATTTCTCTCTCTAGCAGGACTGCTGTTCCCTTCAAGACTGGCTGCAGCCTGGTTCAAGTATCTTCATAGAAAGCCAATGAATCAATCAATGCCCCTGTTCTGGAGTAGGATTTGGGACTTTCACTTGTGCTTCCTTGCCTGAGAAATTCACTTAGTATTTTGTTGTTGTTAGCACTCGTTTTGCTGGAGTTTACTGGCTCTCATCTATATTCCAAGCCATCTATCAGCTTTTCAAAGAGGTTAATGATTTCATGGTGAAAGACGGGCACTATGGAAGCAGAGGGACACGGAGTGTCCTAGTAAATTTTCAAGACAAAAACTTGAGAATTTTAAGTATTTACTACAAAACTGAAGTTTCACTAGAAGAAATTGGTTACTAGGGTTCTTTTTTTCAGTTTTGGGTTTTTTTGGAGCAAATGGTAAAGATCTAAGTCGCCTAGGATATAAAGAGTACTAAGAAAAGGCAGCATGTTCCTCAAGAATGTAAAACATCCTTTCCAGAGTTTCCAGATTTTTTTTGTTTTGTTTTTTAGAACCAAGTAGGTAATGTGTGTGTTCTCAAGTCCATAAGATCCAAATCTTTCTTCTGCTAGATCCAAATGCCACGAAAGAAAAGGGTTAATAAGACCAGGAAAAAGTGGTGGATAGGACAGGCCTTCCTCCATTAAGGCACAGTCATTTGTGGCAGCCACATTAAGGTATGGTTGTGGACGGGAATGAGTTCACACTTGATTTCATCATCAAAAGACCAAAGGTTCAGCCCACATACCTGTAGCTCTTCCTAGTTACCCACTGACATGATATCTATGTATCTATCTAAACTTGTAAATTTTTAATTTTTAACTTGTAAAATGTGACTTAAATGTGTTATCAAACTTTATTAACTATAATAAAACTAGAGTATCAATGATGTGGTTGATGACAATGAGGGTGATGGTAGCCATTTGTTAAATACTATACAAGAATGATGGCAAACATCCCACATTATGCATCTCATTTAATAATTGTAAAACTATATTAAGATTATGATTTCCTCCATTTTCAGGTAAAAGACAAAGAATCAGAATGATTAGAAATGCCTATGTCCAAGCCAACAAAATGGTAGAACAAGAATCTGAACACTGGTATTCTTATCCAGGACACTATAGATTTTACCCTCTAAGTATGTACTGCCACTATGTTTGGTAAGCAAGCCTAGGTTCACACTCTCCTACCCAACTCTGATATTAGAAATCTCCTTCCCATCCATTCTCCACATTCTAAATAAAGGTACTAGTTATTTATTTACCTCAAGTGGTGTAACTCAAGTCCCTCAGTTACTTTAATTATCCCTCTCAGAACCTTCCTTGGTTTGGTCAGAGTGTTTTTAAGGTACACCAGTCCACCTACAGGTTATATTATCTATGGCCACTTTTGACTCTGATTCTAATGCCCTCCATGATTACATCCAGTAGGTGATCTGTCTTTCTGGCCATCACCAACTTTTGGTCAATCTTCAGAGAGCTCTCTGCAATGATTTAAAAGCCCATCTATTGGGTCAGCACCTATAACAATGGCTACTCATCTTCAAGTGCAGTTTGTGCTATTTTTCTCATATGCTTTGTTGATACAGATGCTCTGTTTTTTTTTTTTTTTTTGCACAAACATGACCCATGACAGTTTAGTGTTTCACTATTAAGAAGATCCAGGGGGCGCCTGGGTGGCTCAGTCAGTTGAACGTCCGACTTTAGCTCAAGTCATGATCTCATGGTTCGTGGGTTTGAGCCCTGCATCGGGTTCTGTGCTGACTGCCAGCTCAGAGCCTGGAGCCTGTTTCGGAGTCTGTGACTCCCTCTCTCTCTCTAAAAAAAAAAGAAGATCCAGAAGTTTCACTACACATAATATCATTATGTAAGAGTTAAAGTGGATCAGCCCTCACCAATGCCAAAGTGCCTGTACTGTTTATAGTTCTCTATTCAGAGAAATGACATCATATACCTACCCATTGTTTCCTGTCTGTAAGATAATCTCCACCTCTGAGAATATTTTCTCTGATACCATGTTGATTAATGATTGTGGCAGGAGGAAACATCGGAAAAACTTCACTATGTCAACTGCTTTTATTTGCCTAATTCTCATGGTAACTGCTGAATTGTTCCATAGTTTTTGTCATCTTGGGCTTGCCTTTGGCTTCAGAATATTGAAGTGTGCTGTGCACCTAGGTCTACACGAACAAGGCAGAGTAGGGGGCTGCACAACCCTCCAGTACATCTGAGCCAATCATTTAGTCTACGCAGACCATTCTGGGCACAGCAGGATTACTCAGCTGACACCAAGAACATCAGCTAGCGGGAATCATCACGTTGACCCATGTACCTATCTAGGCAGTCCTGTTCTTCGGTTTAGCACGTTTGACTCTAGACCTGCAATCCATCCCCCAATAAATGGCAACATTTTTTTGGGCACAGAAGCAGTTAAAGCCATTCCTCCACTGAGTAAGATGTAGAAACACGCAATCTTGAAAAAACAGAGAAATTATTCCGATAATGAAAACCACTGAAAGCAATTTGCAAACCATTCCCCTGACAGTATATAAACTCTTAGTATACTGTACGTAACTCAGGGTTGGTCTTTGACTCTCCCCTTTGCATCATGTGTCTTTCTAGCAGCAATACTAACACCTGAATCTGTCTTTCTCACTGTTTCAGAGGGATATACAGTAGCAAACACAGCTACACACTGAATGAAGTTAATGACTTGTATTATTTATTCAATGGAATGCTTCTGATAACTAAAACAATAAAAAGGTTAATCAAGCAGTTGTGAAACCAAATACTCAGGGAATTCAAGCACTTGTATAAAACCTAAATTTGTTGTTGTGTGCCCTTAGATAAAGAGGCTCGGTGATCACCACATAAAAATGGGAATTTACATGTAAAACTATGGTATCTTTAAGAACCATGTAAGCCAAGAAAAAGGTTGTGCAAAATAAAATTGAGTGGAGGATATAATAAACGGAGAGCCATGACATCCCGAAGGATAGAGAAGCACACAGAAATTTCAGAAAGGATAACAAATTAATTTAGCAAAGTCACAATGAGAGAGAGCAGGCAAAAATAAAGGCAAAGGATGTAGCGTCCAGGGAAAGAGGAAGGGGCGAGTGGAAACAGCTGGAATTGTTCAGCTGTGTCAACATTCGGCTGTTTCACAGATTGACTAGCAAAGTGTCATCTGAAACCAATTACATTCCCAAAACCCCACGGACCCAGTTCATAACATTGATTAATCCACATTGTGAAAAAGTCCCCAAGCAAAACTAGAACAGCTGTCAGCCCTTGGAGCTCAAAATACAGCAATTGCTTAAGAAAAAAAAAGATGATGAAGAAGAAAAGTTCCTCTTGAAATTTTAAGGATTTTTAAGAAGGTATACCTACTGAAATAGAAGAGAGATTCACAACTGCTCTTACCCATCTGTTTGAGAACTGTCTGTAATTAGAAAAGCAGGGGTCATGTTAAAATAAACCTCAAGTCCATTCCCCAAATCAGAACACAACTGCCTCAAAGTCTGTAATACCTTGGGTCTTTTTGCTCTCTTCTGGGAATAACATTATGCATTTCCTTTTTTCATGTTTATTTTTTCCCTCTTGTTATCTCAAATGTATTAACCTACATCCTTTGGGCCAATCAAAATATAGGCAATATATTTTCTAATAAACAATTTTTTTATGCCATTCGTTATATTTTACAGAGGTAAATGTATACACAACAGCCTTGATTGGCTAACATGTAACTCGTGTGTGACTCAAACATATAAATGGCCACCACACCCATTTCATGTGGTGTGGTGCCTGACAGACGTACAGGCGCCTGTAAAGGGATTTGTGAGGCCTTGGTCTTGCCTCTGAAGCCACTGCAACTAGATATCCAGCCACCAGGTGCTTCTGAGAAAACCCAACACCATATAAATGGTCATGAAAGCTTCTTAAGAAGTCTCCATTTCTGTAGATCCTGACCTCAAATCTCCACCGTGAGGCAGCAAAAACTGTAGAAGTCTCTCATCCCCTGCACATATTTTTCCTCACAGGAAAAGAAATGTGTGCCTTTTCCTTTGTTCATTCATTCAGCAAACATTCACTGAACGTCTACTGCCTATCAAACACTGATTCTCAGCATGTGAATGTGTACGAAGAAACTCAAGCACAGAAAGCTTTAGTGACCTGCCTAGGGCCAAACCAACTAGTAAGTGCTACAGTTTGGATGCAAACCCAGGGCCATATGATATCTAATTTTGTGCTCTTTCTAAAAAACCACATTACTACATTATGCTTGACATAGATTTTCATAAGCTGGCCAGAGAGCCCAAAAGCATGCAAAATATAGTTCCCACAGGGAAATACATTCTGAGTTACAAAAAAATACTGGGTACAAATTGGACTTTAAGAACATAAGCGGTTTATATATTCAGATTACACTCTACTTTTGCTCCTTCCTCTCTAAATACCCAGTTAGTAATCTACTAGTTTTCCTTCCGTGGAAAGGCTACTCTGTAACTGCAAGTTTTAGAAACTGAAGTAGGTCTTTGATTGATTGATCCTTTTCCTCCAAATACTCCATGCTTGAGTCTCCTACCACTCATTAGTATCACTAGCAACAGTTGTTTCTAATTCAAACCATTTGGAAAAAAACAAACCTTGATTCCACTAGCATATCCTTGGATAGGGGGTGGGAGGTGAGAAGAAAAAGAAGAGGGGGAAAAGCCCACAAACCACAATTCACTGTGTTACATAAAGGAATCCAAGCTTATTCTTAGGTTTCTGAATTGGAAGGTCAACAGTAACAACAAGTTATTTTAGATGTAAAGAAATACTGTTATTAAATACTGCTCTCTAAACAGTATTTTCAGAGATTTGTAGTAGGCAACATCTATAGAGTCTTGAACAATTTTTTTTGAGGTGTTTCAATTCACCGAGATTAGGGTGGGTGCAGGACACTCAGACAAAGCAATAAGAAACAATTAGTCTACATATAACACTTGACAATACACTAAGAAAAAAAAGACACAATTAGTCTCTACAAAGATTCTTTAATTCTTTTTACTATTTTTTTTACACTAGAGTATATTTATAATTATAGTTTTTTAAATGCTCATGGTGTCACAGATAAAGAACACCAATTGCTCCCAATAGAACTCTCACTACAGTACAAGTTGGTAAGAGCAAATTACTGTTTATAAATGGACATGATTGTAAATGAGGGGAACAAGTTACAAATGATATGTTACTGAAAGGAAGCCAAAATATCTCCACTTCTCTCTTTCATGAAAAGCTAGTATTACCTGCCATCCTGCCCCCTTCTCTAAGTCCCCTCCATGGACATGGGCACTGCTAAGATGCCAAGAAATACAGTAATAACTTTCTATTTTTATGTTATGATCTTAGAATATCGAGTACTATCCAGAGTGAAAAAAGCACATTCACTCACATTTCCGTATCTCAAGCTACTCTAAGAATCATTAGAGTAGAAAGATTGTAACTTTAAGTGCTGAATGGACAGATTATCTGTCCCAAACACTACATACATTGATGACCTTCAAGTAAGTTTATCCTAAAAGGTCTACCATTTAAAAAACTGAACCTTAAAAGAACCCAGATGGAGTTCTGTGTAAGGTGGGGGTCTTTTCCTCTGCACATTCTGATTTAAAAACTGTTACTCTAAGTTATACTGTTTTCATTTTTTTAAATAAACAATTTCTACTTTATAAAGCCTAGGGACACCTGGGTGGCTCAGTCAGTTAAGCACCCGACTTCGGCTCAGGTCATGATCTCATGGTTCTTGGGTTCGAGCCCTGCATCGGGCTCTGTGCTGAAAGCTAGCTCGGAGCCTGGAGCCTGTTTCAGATTCTGTGTCTCCTTCTGTCTCTGACCTTCCCCTGCTCACATTGTCTCTCTCTCTCTCTCTCTCTCTCTCTCTCAGAAATAAATAAAACATTTTAAAAATTAAAAAAAAAAAAATAAAGCCTAGCGTTCCCCCCTGGAAACACTATTTTTGTGAACTAATGGAAGGTCAAGATAGAGATACCAGGCAACCATAAAACCCTAATGATGACTGAAGGATCACAATTAGAGTATCTATCTCGTTTGTTCTAATACTGTTTTTGAGGATTAAATGAGTTAGTACTCAGAACTAACTGGAGCTAACTATGGAGCATAGTAAAAGTGTTGGAATAAGTGTTCAAAGTCAGCATTTGCATTTCACCAGAGCTCCAGGGAAAGTGAGATCCAGGAATTTAGGTCTGGGCAGACCCAATGTGGTTTGTAGCCAATGAAGAAGCCTTTTACAAAGGTGTGGCTTCCTAACAACAAAAACAAAAAAACCCAAAGGTGTGGTTTCCTGTCCCCTCCTTACCACCTTCATGTGGACCTTTTCTTAATTCTCGGCAGAAAAGAAGTTGAGCTAGAGCAAAAAGTCTGTGTCTGCTTTGAACTATGACTGGCAAAGGCCTGGGAGTGCTCTTTGCTCTCCTGCTTCTGTGCTATAAATGGCTCCTCTGAGCAGCTTGTTGAGATTCCTATGCTAAAGGGCTTTTGTTTGATTGTGAGGCAAGGTACAGGGCAGTGAGCAGGTGTACTATTTGTCACAACAAGCTTCCTTACTGCTCCTGTTTTATTTAAAACCAAGACACTCAATGACCCTGCGGGATTATTAACAGCTCACATCTCGAAAGCACGGACTCACTCAGGGTTGGAATGCTTATTAAAGGTTGTCTGGGCCGACTTCCTTGTAGCGCTACAACTCATTGCTCAGTGGTTTAAATATCTCAAATGGAATGAACTGCCTGGCAAAAGTGCCACTGCTTATATTGAAGGGCTGTGACTTTCCTCAACTCAAGGGATTTTTGATGATGTTGGCCTAGGGGATAAAGACAAAGGAACTTGTGGAAAAAGTCGAAAAAATTCCAGAACTGAAGTTCTCATCTCAGCTTACCAGGTACTTCCTTAAAGTAAATATTAAACAGAAAGTGGGCCCCATTGTGTTTTTTCCCCACCACAAATATCAAACTATGTCCTACATTAATATGATTATGCTTTACCCATCATTAGGTTAGGGACAGGCATTCCATGGCAGACCTACTTTGAAAGAAAGAAAAAAAAAAACTACTGGGTTTTTTCTGGAGTTCCTCCATTTCCCCCGTTTTTCCCCACCACCAATTTCAACTGTTGCCAAGTTCATTGATAAATTTCAATTGTATACAACTCATTCATTTTCCAGAATATCAAGCAGTCCATTTCAATGAACATATGATACTGTTTCTTGGTCTCCTGCCACCAAAACTTGGCGTTACTGCTCATAACTGAACGTAACCATAAAATGTAGAATGGCATTAAGGCTCCAATGGCTTTCTACTCTAGAACAATGGCACCTATAGAATGCAGCCTACGTATATGTTGGGAACAGTGTGCCTACTGTTATCATGAGGAGCAAAGAAAGGTCCACCAGGATCTCCAAAGCCACACCAAACACTCTGATCTCACTTCTCTCTGGCAACTCTTGAAAGGATAAGCCTGTGCCTTTAAGTGCAGCCTTAGCTGCACTGCTTGATGCATTCATGCTACCTTTTGCCTGCAAATCTTAAAAAAAAAAAGTGCAAGATCCGGGGCGCCTGGGTGGCTTAGTCGGTTAAGCGTCCAACTTTCGCTTGGGTCATGATCTCGCGGTTCGTGGGTTCGAGCCCCACGTCGGGCTCTGTGCTGACTGCCAGCTCAGAGCCTCGAGCCTGTTTCAGTCTGTGACTCCGTCTCTCTCTGACCCTCCCCTGCTCACACTGTCTCTCTCTCTCTCTCTCCTAGAAATAAATAAAAACATTTAAAAAAAAAAGTGCAAGATCAAAGAATGACAAAGCTATGTTGATCAGAGAAACCACTTGAGGAATAAAAATATTCACAAGCCATCCATAAAGGAGTTCCCTAATTCAGAAACATACATTAAACACCTGCTCCATATCAGACCCTGTGCTGAAGTAGCCTATGGTCCACTGAGTGATACAGACTCAGGAAGAGACTCAGGATATGGACAAGGAGTCTCTTACTCCAGAAAAAAACCAGTGCTTCTAAACTGAACTACAGGAAGCACATCTGCAAATAGGTCCAAGGGATTTTTGGCCAGGAACTCTTATCTTTTGGTCCAATACTGATCCTGAGGTTGCAATGCATGTAAGGAAACAGACAACATCTATGTGTTCCTTACAATTTATCAAAATCACTTCTTTTCCCAACTTGCCTTCCTTTCCAAAGGACTTCCATCATTTTACTGGACTATTCCAGAGGAAAATATCAGGCTAGTGGCAGACTCCTGGTAGACTCCAGTGTTTAAGATCTATCCCCTTTGCCTTGGGTGTGGTTAAGTCCATGATTCCCAAACTGTGTGTTGTAGCAAATTCATAGGAAAGCCACAGGATATTTTTAAGTTTCCAGGGTCACATAGTGACCCCTTTCAGGGAGCAGACTACGAATACTGAATTTTTTGTAGCTAACTATACATAAACGGAAGTTCTAGGTATTTTTCTTGGTCTAGGGGGTGAAAATTTTATTAACAAAGACACCATAAGCTGAGAAAGTTTGGAGACCTTAGGAATTTGGGGGAAGAAAGTTTTCTCCATTGGACCTTAACATCCTCAGGTAGCAGGCCTAAGAGTATCTCTACTCCTCAAGGCCACCTTTAAGGGAGCTACTTAGTAGATTTCATCTTTGTGTAACATGTCACTTTGGATTTAAGAAGAAGTGATAGTCCTGCCAAATTGCAGTTAGAGAAAGTCTTTTGATGTCCTTGAACCATGTATGTGCCTGGCACGTAACAGCTGCTCAGGAAGTGTTAGTGGTGAGAGGGGAGGTGGGAGAGTAATGATAACCATTATTAATTCCATTCAGACTTAGTTGTTGACCTACAAACCTAGGCCTAAACTTAATCTTCTCTCATTTTTACCCCAAGACCCATCTCATTTTTACTCCAAGAACCAATCACTGCAAGGAGCCGTGGAGCAGCAGCAAAGTTGAATGTATCAGTGTAAGTTACAATATGCAAAGAACTATGACAAAATCACATCCTGTCCACGGAACTCAGGGCTATCAGGTGTGGTTACACATTACATACATGGACCACCATCCAGAGGGCACCCTCCCAAGTCATTTAGACACAACCTGCACAACCATATGCAGCTGCCATGTTCAGACTATCTAGAGTCCTATCAGATAGATGGAACAGAGTGATCAGTGTGTCCAGTCAATGGTTATACTTATTAATGGGTGAGTGTTAGCACCTTAGAAATTATTAAAATGGAATGTGTAATGCGAGAGCAGGTTTATGGGACAGGGCTCTCAGGATCTCACTCAGGTACGCTGGGATGGAGAAAAGGCTCCACCCCTGGCAGGTGGCAGACCACCACAGTTTAGGCAGAAGGGCAGTTGTGGGGACCAAGCACACACATAGCCTTGGGCGGTTACAGTTTGTAGGCTGAGAAGTAGGAGGAGGGTAGGGTAGCATCAAGACCCAATCAGGTCCTACCTAGTGGTGGGATTAGAGTTTCTGATGTGCTACCAGGTTAAGCCAAATGTGTTCTATCCCTAGCATTTTAGACCTTGAAAATCCACCCATTCTACAGTCCTGAGTCCATAAAGCAAGTAAAAAATACCAGCCACTGTTGAAAGCATTAACCCCTAAGCCCCCTCTCATCTTGTTTTGATATGTGCCTCTTCCTATTTGAGGACTTAAATTTCCTCTTGACCTCCATCTTTCCACACTGTTTTCCTTTCTGTCCACTCCCTTGGAATTGCCTCAGCACCATGGGTCCAACCAAGCTGAGCTAGCTTACTACCTACCCCTGTCACCAAGCCCCATCCCTGGCCACTAGGTAGAGAAGAGACAAACCTGCCAATGAGGATCCTTGGGGCCTGGGGATCATCATGGCACTGGAGGACTAGAGAAAAGAAATACTGAATACGATATCTCACACATAAAAAATTGTTAACATTTTCAGAGTGATTGCTTAGCTAATGAGGAAGAAGAAAACTTCTATTTTCTCCCAGTGTTTACCCTATAGGGAAGAAGAATTCCTACCCTAGAGAGCAGAGTTTGAGCGTGCTCATGTTTGAAGGGAGTCTAGTCAGGGTTGCTTCAGACATGCAGCTCTACCTTCTACTGCTTGCTAGCTCCTCCCATGGGAGGGAACATGCTCAATGCAGTGGGCTGGAGCCTGGCCATCTCTGGGCCATAATAATAACTGACAGAAATGCTGTCCTCTCATGCAGCCTTCTAGACTCTCAACCACCCACCCTCATTCTGGCATTTGTAGTGGGCAGGCTCAACTCAGATTCCTGCCTTTGTGTGGTCATCACACCAGACTTTAATCATGGTTGGGGTTCCAGCTGCTCCTGCCTGGGCTGGTGGGTGACTGGACAAAGAGTCTAACCACAAGATGGATAGGGAAGGCTTCACTCAGGTTGACATGACTCAGCTTTATTTTTTATCATCCCTTATTAGAGAAAACATACAGTGTGTGTGCACTTGTAGACACATGTATTGAAATGCATCCGGATAATACATTAATAATACTTTGTCCACATTGAGCTATTCTTGTTAGTAGGGCCCCTTTGTCCAGAAATCTGAGTGGAGAAGGGAGTTTGGGCAAAATCCCATCCTGACCCCTATGTCCATTGAGCAGAACGTCCTATGAAACAGATAGGGCAGATATAATTAACTCTGTTTTTGAGATGGAGAAACTCAGGTCCATCTAAGTTTAGCAAGGTTAATGGATTTTCCCAGAGTCCCAAAGCTTCTCCAACAGACCTGTACCTTGACCCAAGTCTTTCACATCTAAACTTTTCTTCATACCAGAGCTGCTTTGATTTTGATCAAGAATCAGTGCCCTTCTATAACTCAACATGCATACTCAGTAAAGAAAAAGACATTCTCTTCAAGGCAAGAATGGTCAAATGTCACATTATGCAGTTGTGTGGAACTCCTTGGCTCCTTGAACTTCCAGGAAGTCCTCAAATATCCAATGGTGAGAAGTTGCCACATTGTTACCCTGTGGAGAAAGCTGGGAGGCTGTGTTAAAGCTTATTCTCAAGGAAGAGGTCTCCTCTTTATGGAGCAAAGTCTAAGAAGGTACCAGAGGGCCAGGGGAAATTTATTAGACCAGCCTTTCTCAAACATAAGCACACGTCAGAATGTGCTAGAAGACTTAGACAAGTACCAATTGCTGGGCCTGACCTCCAGAGTTTCTGAGAATAGGGCCAAAGAACACACATTTCCAACACATTCCTAAGTGATGCTAATGATCTGGTTGAGGGGCCCTCTCTTTGAGAGCCATTGACCTATAATGACTTGTCTCTTCCCCTGGCCGGGCTTAGTGCTTCACACAGAGCAGATATTTATTGAGAAATATCAAGGAAGGGATCCATGGATCATCTTAACAAAAACATTTCAGCAGCTGCTGTCTTAACCTCTGTTTTAGACCCCAGATGGTCCAGGATACAGAAGGCTCTGCCCTCTATGAACATACAAGCTAAAGGTGGACACAAAGCACGTAGATGAGCATAGATAGGTAAGGCTCCCATCTTGATTATAATAAATCCCCCAAAATAAAACAAAAGGCTTGTGACGGAGAATGCAAGGTTACTTAGGAGGTCTCCCAAGTTCGCAGTTTTTAATTTCCAATGACACCACCATCGTGTGGTAGATTGCTGTACAGCTGGTACCACCGTATTTAATCAGAATCTTAAGTCAGACTGGGCTGTTCCAACCTTATGACTTGTGAGTCCTTGACCCGCCCTCGAGTCTGACAGCAAGAGAGCCTACAGAAGGCAGTTATGGGGATGGGTTTAAATGTGGGGGACTTGTGCTATCAAAGATCTGTGAACTGTTCAGCTACGCAGAGGACTCATCAGAGTAATGATCATTTTTCACTCTACCCCCTCCCTTGCTTGTTCGAAGAAAAGAGCCCTTAATTGCTTCTTGAACTACACACAAGTGGGCCATTGACTGTGACTGTAATTCAGCATGGAGAAGCAAGGAAAACTCTAAAACAGATTTTGTTGAGGCAATGTCTTCAACTGAGAAAACACTGCAATGGGATCAGCAGGCACAGGGCACTGCTAAGTAGAAGGAGTTCGTCTTAAAGAACAGCTTGGGACATTGTCAGCAGCTGAAGTGATCTTTAATTGTAGATGATACCAGGTGTGAGCAAGGGGGGATCTATTTTTTTTTTAGTGGGGAGAGGTGAGAGGGAAACGGGGAGAAGTGACTAAGAAATCATTTTAGAATGAGTACACTCTATGGATAATCTAGCAGATTCAGATTCCTAATGAAGAGGACAGTGTTTGAAGAGTGAAGGATTCTGCATTTGGTCAACTGCTATTTATTATCTTTCTACATCCGTGTCCCAGATAAACGACTCTATCTTGAAGTCTGAATCATTCTCTTCAGTCTAGACTCCCAGTACCTAGGAAGTGTTACGGACTCAGAGAGGCAGGAACCGTTTGCCAATACTGCCCAATTCACCAGCCACTCTGTGCTAAGTCATGAGCACCTCTACGCTGGGTGGCTCTGGCAGTGGAAAAGGGAAGCCTGCCCTGGGAAGTGCACTGCCAGCTACGTGCCTTCTGTAAACGTTTCTTCTCTCTCTGTTTATCTAAGAAAGATGCAGGTCTTCCAAAGAAATCTCCTTTTCAATAATGTGCTTTCTTAACTTCTCTGTGCTTCAGGTCTTTGAAAGAAAAATAAATGCCCAGCATTCCTCTGAAGCTCCAATCCTCCTCCTACAGAACAGTCTCTGCTTTCCTTAACCTCCTTTTGTGGTGCCCTATGTGGGTACTTCTTCAATTTCTGTACCTTCCCATGCAGATGTAGCTTCTTACCAGAGTGCCTCTGGACTGGTCAAGAACAGAGCAAGGGCGGGGCGCCTGGGTGGCTCAGTCGGTTGGGCGTCTGACTTCGGCTCAGGTCATGATCCCATGGTTCATGGATTCGAGCCCCGTGTCGGTCTCTGTGCTGACAGAACCTGGAGCCTGTTTCAGATTCTGTTTCTCCCTCTCTCTCTGACCCTCCCCTGCTCTCTCTCTCTCTCTCAGAAATAAATAAAACATTAAAAATTAAAAAAAAAAAAAAAAGAATAGAGCAAGGGTTCCTGCTTCTGTGCACCACATAGTGGCTTTCACATCCTCAGTAACACTGGACTGCAACCGTAATTGCAGAGGAAGCTCTCTTGTGCCCGGAGGAGCCTGATACACACCCTCTTAGTAAAGAAACACTGGATAATAGGTAGCTGCTGATAACTAGCATGTATTGAGTATTTATTATGCACCAAGTCCACATTAAGGGCTTTGAACAGCTTTTCTCATTCAGATCCAATAATAACCCTCCTAGGTAGATACTATCATGTTCCACATTGGATAGAAAGGAAAACAAAAGATGCACAGAGAGAATAAGTACATTGCAGAAGTCAAAGTGACCGTGTTAAAGCCCTACTTTGAATCCACCTCTTTTGGAGTTTGGTGTCCAAGTTCTTATGCTCCAGTAATGGCCAGAGACCTTGCCACAACCAGGGTTCATCCTACACAGGGGTAAGTGGAAGAAAGGCATGGGATTTTCACTACCTCACAGAATGAGGGACTTAAACACTTACTACAGGTTGTACAATGAACTGATTGTTCTCTATGGACTTTATCCAGTCCTTACAGCAACTCTGAAAGGAAAGCTGTTTTATCCTCTTTTAACAACCAAGAAAACCCTGAGTACATTGAGACTAACTCACCTACACTTCCCTGAGTGGTAGGTACAGGAGACTGAATTAGAAAGCACCCGTGCTTCCCACTCTGCCTTACTGGCACCACTTGTCCAAGATCCCTTTCTTAAGCAATTACAGATTTATTATTATCCTCCTTCTAACGAGTAAAAAAAATACTGTAATTCATACTCTTCTGAAACCATACCCTTAACGATTTTATATAGTCTGAGCAGCAGACATGATGATACCAATTCACTGAGACATTGTCTTCAAACTATTCAAAAAGCACTCCCTTAAAAAAGGCAATAAAACTGAAATATGTTAATATATCATTTAAAGAGATGTAGATGACTGAATTCATTAGCAGATCTTTGATGCAGTTCTACATTGTTCATCAAGTTTGGAAAACTTATTCCATGACATAAGCCTGACTTTGTATCTCTGGCAGCAGGGTAAGCTCTCTCCCTCTTCAGCACTAACAATCTCACCTGCGAAAGCAAGCAGCATATGAGGATTTCAAGGGCCTCTTAATAGTAGTTGCTAAATCGCTCACACATCAACTAGTTCATCTCTGCGAGGTCACCTACCCAGTTTCAGAGGAGTTATGTAACAAGTGCCAATGTCCAAAAGTCACTGGACGTTGATTTCCTTCTGAACTCTTAAGACAATGATTGAAAAGGGAATGCGTGGTAGAGTAGCATTCGAGCTTGCAGTGTTTCTGGAGAATGTTATCATGTGCCTGCTCTGGCAGGGAGCGGAGACAGGGAGACACAGACAAGACAAAACAGATTATCAGGTTCCATAAGCTTCACTCCTTCTGGACTGGACGCTTCTGGAAGTGAAGTGCTCAGGTTTTGAATGAGACCTGGTTCGAAACCTGGCTCTGTTGCACATGCAACTGTGAGCACGTTATTTAACCTCCTGAGGACTCAGTTTTCCTGTTTTTAAATGGAGACAGTAATACTCCTAATAAGAGGAGAAGGAGTACGCAAGGCCTGCATTTAAGGAGGACAGCACATGACCAGCATAGAGTAAGGATCAGTGCGGCCCAGGATACCACCGAGTCGAGCAGGACCAGACTGGTTCACTCTGCCACATCACAGGCAGGCCTGGAAGCTGGTAGGTATTCAGAATGTGCCTCTCTCACCTCCCAGGGCTTTGCACTCCTTCATTTGGTTCCAACTTCCACTTCTCTACCTCTGAACTCCGTGCAAATTTCCCCAGGTTAACCTGTATTCACCTTCAGCTTAACCTTCATCTCCATCCCTGCTTCTTCCTGATACTCCCTCTCCATGAAAAGACACAGAGCTCATAACTTATTGTCTGAAACACCTCAGCTTACCTAGACCTCAGCACCTGTTGCTGGTGTTTGAAAGCTATTCTCTTACCTATACTCCCTACCTGAGTTAAAGAAAGGGGAAGCCAGAATCATGTGCCCTTGCTCTCTCTGTAGATTCTAGTACAATAATGGATAGTAGCAGGTGTTCCGTAACCATTTGTTTAGCAGAGGAATGAACACAAATAGACCCCATGTCTAAACCTGCACAAATCTGCCCTTAATATAAAGTACATGGCTCAAGTGTGGCATCAAATTCTGCTGTCCCCTCTCGTGCCTGGTGTTATTACATCTCTGGGTAAGGAGCAGAGATATTTGTGGTGTCACTTTGAGGCCTTTCTACCATGACATCAATTGCTTGTCCCACACACGGTGGGCACAGAGCATGATGTGAGGCTTGGCTGCCTCTCTCTCTCAATAAGAACACCGTTGCTAGATACGGGGGTTCATGTGGATGCGATCAGATGTTTATTCCAATGAATGGCATAAATAAATGTGGAAAGAATTCAGGTCAGTCCAACCATTAGTAACAATATCTTCTCGCTCTCCTGGGAGCTGCTTCAGATTTTGGCTTCATCCCACCCCTACATAAAAAGAGTGGGATGGGACTACAGCTTCTAGAATTACAACCATTTTGTCAACTTGTCATTTGACTCACTGTCTGGCTGGTGCCTCTCCCTCTGGGTCCGGAGACATTTTGCACAGGAAGAAAGCAATAAAGCGTACAGTCACAGGGCCGACAAATTCTCCAATCTTCAAAGTGCCTTGTTCTGTCCCACAGTACATACATATTTCTGGTAAGCACCTGGAGAGCCTCACATCTGTTACCTCCTGCACTGCTGGGAATCAAAGCATTTACCCCCATGAGACATTTTCTAAAGGCCCAAGGGCACTGGGCCATCTTATCCTCACTCCCTTGGCGAGCTTCCCCGACTACATGAAAATACCTGAAAAGGCTAACTTTGTCTGTTTCTTATTGCCTTAAAAATAAGAGTACTCTTAACCTTTAGGGATTTATATTTGGAAGAGGGAAATGAACTAGATACAGCTTGTAAAAAGGCAAGAGGGTGACTCATTTATAAAATTATTTACAAGCCTGGGACCAAAAAATATATATGTATATTTGGAGATGCTGCATATAAACTGGTCTTATTAATCATTTCTCAGCATACGTATCTTGCCTTGGTTATATATTTACTTCCCAAATATATGAGCAGGCGATGGAGGGGGACTCCATGGCAGGTGCTAAAAGCTTACTCAATTAGTAGCATAATCAGGATTTATCATCAGTATTTGGTAAGAATTAGCACTAGGAATGATAAGTGGAATTCTAGAAAACTGGGAGACAGAAGAACCCTATTTAGGTTTTAGCTTTACACTGACTAATCATTTCCAAAACGTGAGGATAACATACAGTCACTTCATAGGTGTGCTGTGAGGATCGCATGTGAAAGAATTTTGTGATGTACTGTACTTCTCAGTAATTAAGATCTTTCTAGTTCTTCATCAGGATCGAAGGGCAAATGTCAATTAGGTTGCTCTTGCAGGGAAAGAGTTACAACAAATTTTCTGTGTAGTATTAAATCACGTTTATAAAGAAATCTCCATCAATTTAAAGAAAAGAATTTTTGAGAGAGCGAGCAAGCATCCTAAGCAGGCTCCATGCTCAGCCTGATGTGGGGCTCCATCTGACAACCCTGAGATCATGACCTGAGCCAAAATCAAAAGTCCAATGCTTAACTGACTGAACCACCCAGACACCCCATCCATCAATTACTTCATTAGGTTTCTTTTGGCTAGGATGCTCTCAAATCCTAAGAGAAGGTAGAAGGCAGACACTGTACTTGGTTAGTTTAGAACAGAGTCAAAAAACTGGAGTGTCATTAGCAGATGCTTAAGAAGCATCTAATTCTAATTCAACCTCATTGATGGGGAAATGAAGGTGGAGAAAGGCTGAATGAATTCTTTAAAGAGGACACAAAGGATCCCAGAACCAAGTTTAGATGGAAGGGTTCCTGACATCCACGGTGCTCCAAATCTGCAATGCTCCCTGCACAACAAAACCTTCCTTTTCAGCTTTCCATATGAAGCCAGCATCTGAGACCACAAAAATGTCCTTCTCATAAAGGTATGGAACTGCTATGGAAGCTGTGTTTGGCAGTTGAGAGCAGTGCCTGACTGCTCACTGCACAGTCCCTTCTCTGAAACCTCAACCATAGGCAGACAGGAGGAGTATACCTTCCCCGAAGCCCAACATGGCTTCCCTCTCCAACTCTGAGAGCATCTAAACGGGTCACATCAGCTTCACTGAAACGTCTAGTTCCAGTGGGTGCCATACAAGAGGAGATGTGTTCTTTTAGCTTATTTGGCCTTGAAGCAGCAATTACCCAAGACAAAGCAACACATACCCATGGGCATCCTGGAAAGGGGTAATCTCATAGCCCCTCCAAATCTGAGGCTGGAAATCTCTCCTTGTCCAAAAACATGACATATTTCCACAAAATCCTTCGGTGCAGGGTAAGCTCAATTTAAACAAGCCCAAATAATCCCAGAATACCGACTGCTGACACATCTGTGGCAGAGTTTGTCCATCTGGAAAAGGATTCTGTAGCGCTCTAATGCTAATGGGCAGAATTTGGAAAGGGAGAGAGAGCCTCCTTGGCCTGCACCTCCCCCGCACCTTCTCACTTCTGGAATTGTTCCTCCTCAGGAAATAAAATAAACTCAGTCTCATTACACAAAACAAATAGAAGATCTCTCTCAATGATAAAGTTAGAAAGCATGAAGAAGACTGGAAAGAGAGTATAATAATAAGGGATAACTTAACAGTTGCTTCTGTTTGACTCAGAGTGAAATTAAATGTACCTACACATGGAAAGCCTGGGGTCGTTTCCTTCCTGGTTTAACCCATGTTTAAGGCCAGGACTTGCTTGGGCAGAAGTGGTAAGAGGCCTCTACCACGGAGATAATTGCCTCGCAGCCAACCTGAAGTGAGAGACACAGGAAGAGTGAAGGGAGCTCTCACTTGAAACTGGCCCCATGAGGTCTCGGCCATGCCCCTCACTGGAATTTTCTGCCAAGCCTCTCAGTGAAGGCGAACAAATTATTTCCCCTCGCTACTTTATATTGCTCTGGTCTATTTAGCTCCTTCAAGGTTGACTGGAAAAGCAAAGAATTCTTCTCGACTCCATTAACCATGCTTAGAGAGAATCCCATCAGGCTGGACAATCACGTCACATGGTGAGAAAAGACGTTCTAGGTGCGGGCGGTACACACGCAGTCAAAGAGTGTGAGCAAATTTCACACACTCTCTGGCAAAAACAAACCACTAACTGGCTGAGGTCTCTTGCTCCAGCCCAAGGACAACCACAAGAGATGGAGAACGTATTTGACCTTCTGCAGAGGCACCTAGATGCTGGGAAATAGGCGACACTTTCCTTTGGGATTTGCTGCATCTTTTTAGAAGTGTGTGTGTGTGTGTGTGTCGTTTTCTACATTTCAAGTATTCTATTGCCAGTTTGAGTCCTCTTGGCAGAACCTTCAAGTGTTCTCAGGAACAGATGCCTGGAGGAGAAGGGATGCTGGTTCTGAAACAGAGCAATGCACAGAGTTGGGGAAGCAGCTGCTCTGCTATAGTCACTGTGTATACAACTTCCCCCAAAGTGTTTAGGAAACAGATCATTCTGGAGCCTATACCACCTATTCAAAATTCAGGCCCTTTCAGTTCTGCCCATACTTGTTTTCCTGTGCTGTTTGTTTTCTGCCATGAGTTTCAGCAATATGTTTATGGTGTGTGTGTGTGTGTGTGTGCGCACGCACATGCACATACTTGTGCATCAGTGTGTTTGTGCGTGTGCATGCGGGTATGTGCGTATTTCCCTCTCGAGCCTGGCTGAATTATCCCCAAGTGACTCTTAATCCTCAACCGTAATTCCCAGTGATTGCACTGACATGATGATAACGGGGGAGCCTGTTCTCCTCCCGCCCCTCCTCACTCCCCCCTCCCTTGTTGCTAAGCTCAGCCAAGGATGCTCTAGGGAGCTGTTTATTTAAAAGAGGAAGTTCAACAGCAGGGTCACCAGGCTTTTCAATGGAGAAAGGCTGCCAGGGGTAGGAGGAGAGCTGGCAGTCCCAAACCCTTCCATTTCTCCTCCGACCCGGTCTCTCCTCCACAGCATGAGTGGCAGAGGGTGCAGACATTGGTCCCAAGTCCCCACTCTATTTAAGGCCCTTGACCTCCTTGTAATATACCTAAACTGGCACGGTCATTGTACTCCGGACTGGGAATCAGACCACCAGGTCTCCACCCCCAGGCGGCTGCTTGATGTTGGGCAAGTCCCTTGCCCTCAATTTCCAGAACCATAAAAAGGCACTAGATAGAGCTAACTGGCTGGTGGATCAAGCAGTACTTCTTGAACTTTGGTAGGTTCAAGAAGCAGCATGATGTCTGCCTAGAACAGATTCCTGGACCTACCTGCAAAGATTTTGATTTAGTAGGCTGGTGACAGGGCCTGAGAATTTGCGTTTCTAAAAAGCTGCTGATGCCGATGCTGCACGTCCGAGGACCACACCTGAACCATCGGCATAAGGGATCTTCCACTTCAAATACCCCACTGCTGTACACTCAGAATGATCACATGAGAAGTCACAAGTGTCTGGCCCTGACCTTATGAAGAATTTCACAAAGGGCTCCACTACATGGGTCACAGGGCTCTCCCACCATCACACAGTTTTTCTCTTGCCCCAACTTCTGCTCACTCACTTGCAAAGCTAAGCAGCAAAGACCTGGGTGGGGAGGGCTACCGGCTTAATGCAAAGCTGTCAGCAGTTGCTACACTGGAGAGGACGTCTGGAAACCCATCTGAAGTTACAGGGTAGAACTGCTGCCTTGAAATAACAAATAAGGAGTACGGATAATTTATGTAGCCTCCACCTGCTTGGACTGTTAACCCGGGTCACAGTTTCACTAACCACCTAAGTCACCCAGAATAGTGCAATGCAAAGTGGATGGTTTCATGTACTGTTTAATGGAGAAACATAAAAAAATAACCTCAAACCAAGAGAAAAACAAGTATGATAAGGTATACTCTCAGGTATTTCCCTCGCTCCTAGCTCTGTAATCCTTTTCAAACTGTGAAACCAGAAACCTTCCTGCCATTCAAGAATCTGACCATCACCCATAAGCTATTTCCAAGTTCCAGCATACATCCATTCTCCAAGGTTCTAGGGCCTGGTGTGAAAACGAGAAAGCCCTGTGTCAGTGATGCTGGCATGAGGTCTCAGAAGGAATTCTAAGTTCTTTTGACACTTCAACAGTTCTGCCCATCTGAAATTCTACTTATTCAAATGCAATGGTTCATGCTAAGACAGTTTTAAAAGGGAATTTGGAGAAAAGAATACAGAGTAATGCCACCCTCTCCTCTGGAGACTTTTGCTGTAGTGAGTCATTGTTACTGGAGATGCATTATATGCATTAGATGAACTAAAATCAAAGTAAGTATTAAGAATCATTGTGCTGTCATAAAGAACATATTTTGATTTAAAGTTTTATAGCTTAACTTAAAATCTAATTTGGCCTCTTGAGACACTGCCAAATTTAATGGAAGCCAAATGAAAGGTCCATTTGCAAAAGGTCTAAAATATGTTTTTTTTTTTTTTCCCTAAATCTCCCAATACCTTCTAGAACAATGTATTATTTGGTTAAATCAGAGGTTAGCCAACTACACCCCATTGCCCATTTTTGATAATAAAATTTTACTGGAACAAAGCTCCACTCATTTGTTCATATATCGTCTACCTTCACCTGACAGTAGCAGAGAGGAATGGTTATTACAGAGAACACAGGGTCCACAAAGCCAAAACTATTTACTATCTAACTCTTAATAGAAAAATTCTGCTAAACCCTGGTTTAAATAATAAGAAAAAGATAATGACAGCAATTTAAACCTTAAGATGTGTTGTATAACATATATATACACTGCAACCTTGTAAATTAATTACAAACCTATTGCATCAAAAACCCTATCAGCTAGTATCAGCATTTAGCCCCTTTTCCTGGCTCTCAGTAAAGTACTCAAAAGTAAAGCTCTCAAATATAAAGTGATAATGCTTTAAACTTTACTTAGCGGTTTAACAAACTTTTGAGAGCCTATTCTAACCAGGATACTAAAATTCAATTTAAGTACTGAAATCTATACATGCCCCGTATTCACCAAAACATAAAAGCAGAGCCACACTCATCATGATTTCTGCATGTGATTCGAGTCATATAAAAACAACATATGAGAAAGAGAGCAAATTGGCTTTTAAGAAGCCATAAGTCTGCAGTTGGCAGATAAAATGCCATCTCAGATAATCACATCTGATTGTCACTAGTGTTAATATATGTCGATAACAGTCGAGCAGTGCACACCAGAGGTTAGCTTTACTGCTCATATGCAGATGTTTGTGATAGTGAATCTTTGCCATAACCCTGTGGGAATGGCATTCTTTATGTGTTCTTCATTGAATTTATGGCCAGGGAGCCACAAATGTTATAGTTCTGCAAACCTTTTGCTTGTGGAGATTTTCACAGTGATTGGAAAGGAGGAAGACACAGATGTCTTCCATTAGTGGGTGGTTTCCAGACTTGCTTGAGGACACAGGCTACGCGACCTTCTGAAGTTCACGTTATCTGTATCATGAATGCCACACAGGTTTGAAATCTCCCGCTATTGACTTGGTTCCATTCGGATTTAGAGAGTTGGCAAGGCCTAGTGTACCAAGTTCGAGACTAGGCCCTGAGACAAGGCCCTTGACCTTCAGGCCCACACATGCTGGCCAGAGTGACGGCCAAGGTAAGTGTAACAGAACTATGCGGTGTGCCACAAAAGAGCAGCAGGGGTGAAGAGGAGGGCTCATAGAAGCCTGAATGCAGGCGGTCATGTCTGAGCCAAGACTTGAAAGATCAGTACAAGGAACCTAAGTAAAGCCAACTGTGGGTGTGTATGTGTATGTGTGTGTGTGTGTGCACGTTCATGACTCTATGTATGCATGTGTACTGTTCATGCGAGAAAAGCATGAACAAAGCTACACTTCCAGGAGCAAGGATGATTCGTTCTACAACAGTCACCTAGTTTAGCACAGGCCAAGCCTCATTTGCCAAGGGTTGAGGGACACATCTGTGCAGTGTGTTAGGAGTATGGTCTTGTGAAGGGGCGGTAGTTTAGTTCAAGTTCTAACATATCATATGCTAGCAGTGTGACCTTGGCTAACTTTCTGAATCTCTGTAACCTTCCGAGTACTCATGAGTAATACATAGCTCAGAGGTTGGTATGAGGATCAAGGGAGGTATTGGCTGGGTGCTGACAGCAAGGGGGCTGGTAAACTGATGAACAGCAAAGCCACCAGGGAGGAAACACACCCATGATCAATAGCAAGAGAAGCGTTTCTTTCTTTTTTCAAAGCATTCTTTCAAAGGCCTCCTCCCTCAGCACTGAATCATGATGGAAGGAGTCACTTAAAAGAAGAACTCAAGGCGCAGCAACACTGCTCACATCTCCCGTTTTCCTGTGTCATCATCATGCAGGTGAAAGAAATGCTCTCAGGGAGATGATGAATCACAAATACAATGGATGCTATTCAAAATGGCAGCCTCATGCACCTTCACGATGTCAACCCAACACCAGCTCTGTGCTGGCATCACGTGTCCCCAGTACCGCTGGGAATGTCAGAAAGACTTCCCCTTCAAGTAACACGAAATCTGCTACTGACTTGCCAGGAGCTACATGACAGATGCAAAGGTTCTTTTAAGAGAAATGACTCAGCACCTCAATCATAACAAAAGGAATTAATTTAGAATATTCTGTTAACATGGGCTTTTTCAGTTGCTTCCAGGGAGGCTACAAAGCCCCTCATGATTAGGAGTAAATGCCTGTGCTCTGGTAAGAAGTCAAAGGTTAATGGCTACTCTTCACCAGGGCCCTCCTTAATTCTGGAGAAGGAATCCCACAGAAAAATACAGGCCTTTGTAACTTGGGAAATCATCCCATTTCATGTAGTCATGGCTTTGGTCATGCTTTTTCTTGCATGAACAACACACACACACACAAACACACACACACGGAAAAGGGAATCATCACATGTGCAGAGCTGAGACCCTCCCATCTCTTATAAAAATGGTGCACAGCAGAAGACTCTGAGAGCAGCCACGAATTGCTAAGATGCCCCTAACCAAGAAAGTCACCTGAAAAATGTCAGGGCTATTCTTTTTTGTGGCAGACAGTAGACTCATCCAGCATCAACAAAACCATCACTGAAGGTGCTGGGCCCCTGGCAATGAGACTGGTTTGCTGGGTTCTTCTGCAGACCACCAGCAGACAAGCAGTGGGCTTCAACTATGCCATCAGGGAACAACCGCCTTGTCACGGATCAGGTTACCACGGCTTTCCAAATCTTAATGGTTAAAAAAAAAAAATTCCAATACCCATGCCTATGACCATTCTGAGGGTGGATACAAATAAAGAAGTTACACAGGGTCAAATCCTAACTATACAGTCTGGGAGCTGGTTTTTCACTTCAGTTCTAGCCCCTACTTTTAACTTCCAAAGCACCAAATGGGACAAGCCCATGGTCTTCTCCGAAGACACACTTCCCACTAGAGAAAACTCCCCATTCTTGACCTCAAGTAGGGCAGAGAAGGATCAAGAATTTTGTAGAATGAGGCACAGTGGAATGAGCTCCAGACACGAGCCTGGGTTCTAGGAACCAACCCAGTCACTTTTAGCAACTTCTGTTTTTCAGTCTGACCACTAAGGATTTTGGACCAAGTACGTGATTCTAAAGCTTCCTTCCTGCTCCAAGTTTGTTCTAGGATACTGAGTGAAAAACCCCTATCAACTTCTCCTTCTGTAGATGTGAATGAGGCAGTTGCCAAGAGTAAGTCACTTGAAGTCTCTGAAAAAATACCCAACCCTCCATTGGGAATCCCTGAAAATCTTGCCAACTAGCAACTCTTGGATGAAGGATGGAAAGCTGCTAAAACATACATATTGTGTAATCTTACAAAGTGTGACCATTAACTCATTACTAGCCATTTAGTCATCTACATAAATTAAGCTACCAGTAAGTCAGCCAAAGGTTAGGTAATTTTTGTTGGGGGCAGAACAGATCTTAAATCTCTATCCCAAGAAGATGACAACAGCCACAATCCATCTATATGGGCAAGACTACAGAGCCTTAGACAAGATGGGACAGGAGTCAAGCTATTTAATTAATGAGAATGCCAAGTCTCTCCCTGTGAGGCAACAATGGCTGGCCTAGTGCTCACTGTGATCTACTGTAATTCATCTATGATATCCTTTGTTACCCCTACCCTACCCCCCTCCCCAATTTTACTGCCTTGACACGGTCATTTGTGAGTTCCAGAAGAGCCACAAACAGTATCTGAAGATACTCATGATATCATTCTGTCACTCCTAGTACCTAAAACAGTCCACTGTTCCATTTACACAGCTTTTTCTTCAGCAGATTTACAAGGTAACAAAACATCTGCTTCAGAAGCAGATGTTTATGCCAGAATTCTCCTCTGCTCATTAATGCTTTTCCGGTTAACATCTAACTATCTCACTCATTAGTTCTTAATAATACTTTTTGTATCCCGGCCATGCCAAATATGCACTCTTTAGAGCTCTGTATTATTGTTGCTTCTGTTGCTGTTGAATTACGCTGCTGAATAAAGGAAAAGTAAAAATAAGCCTCTCTAAGAAGGCTGCTATGTGTCAGAGCTCTATCTTTGTGAACTGAACAAGCTGAAATCAATTAAAAGTGTGTGTTTAGAGAAGGCGTCTCAGCTGTCTAATTGCACCACCTCTGCTTTAGGGCCAAAGTTTGACTCCCTGCCAAACTGCCATCAAAATGGGCATCCATTAGCACCACGACGACTTACACCACTGCCTGAGCCCGATTCAAGGGCTTATTGAATGAAGGAGGCTCAGGGCACTCTGTGCTCCGTGTACAAAGACTCCCTCTGCCCAGGGGCAGGCCTCCCTTTGGTTCTCCAACCAAGGATACCACACAGCCCTCTGAAGGGTTGGGGGACTGAGAAACTTAGCCCCACCCAGCTTCTTCAGTCAGACAGACTTACAACTAACTACGGGAGGGGCGCCTGGGTGGCTCAGTCGGTTCAGTGACCAACTCTTGATTTCAGCTCAGGTCATGAACTCAACGGTTCATGAGACTGAACCAGATGTTGGGCTGTGCACTCACACTATGTAGCCTGCTTGGGATTCTCTCTCTCTCCCTCTGTCTTTGCCCCTCCCCTACTTTTGCACATGCACTCACATGTACACCGTCTCTCAAAGTAAAGAAGCTTAAAAAAAAACCCCACAAACTTTTAGAAACATTCCCTTGATGTTCTCTACTGATCTACATGCAACTCCACATGAAGAAAACATCAGGAAAAGCTGAGTCAACATACCCTTGCTCAGTGTCTAAGGGTACCCTGAACTGCTGAGGACCACTGTACCTATTATGTTTCTATGGATCCATACTCATTAAGAAAAAAAAAAAAAAAGACTCAAAGGGTCAGTTTTTCTTGATTTGGCATAGGTTAACTTTTTTTTTTTTTTTGATATACACCTTAAAAAGACTTCTAATCACTTAATGGTGGTTCCCAAGACTGGCTTTTATGTTTTAAGAAGCCGACACCGTCATCAAACAATAGAAAAAAACAAAGATATATAGAAGACTAAATTTAGTCTATATGATAAGGGAAAGGGCAACCCTCCAGGGAACTTGGGCAGTATACAACGTACTGTTTGGGATCAGGACAAAAAATGCTTAATAAGTCATTGACAATAGTTTCTGTGGTTACAATATACAGTTACCTATAGTGTTTAGCTCAGTGTGACCAGTCCTTCAGGAAAAAAAGTAATCAAATGTGTTGGTGATAAGCAAACATGAAATTCACTTAAGAGTTAAAGGTTGACAGACTGTCCAAAAAAGGAAAAAAAAAAAAAGTGAAATAAAGTTGAAATTTAAATCAAATCAAGCCAACTTTTACTCTCTAGACCCTTGGTAGCCGACATCTCGTGGTCCCAATGAACTCCAGTCTAGTTTCAGAATATGCTCTTCTTTTTATAAGAGGCTCTTCCCTTTCTGCCAAAGTGGCTGCTTTTCAGCAAAATTACTTGGCAAACACTGCTTTATCAAGTATAGATCAGATACGCTACTCTGGAATCTAAACCCACAAAGAATGTGCCCCATAACACTACATAATAATGAAACAGAGAAATACTGCACTATTGCTGCCAAAAGAAATGAAAAAATATGAATGAAAATGATCACTGGGTGTGTCTTCCAGGAGATTCCACTTAAACTGCATTCTCCATTTACTTAAATCTTTACCATCAGAGGAGCTTACATATCACAAAATGAAAGAAGAACACATTTTAGGGGGAATTTAGAATGTCACGAGCCACCCTGGGAGGTGCTGGTACGGTGTGCAGAATGATGAGTACTAACCACAGTCAAAACCTCCTTCCCCTCCAGTCAACAGATACTATCTGAGGTTTGGAATCAGTGTGCTAAGGGAATTCAAACTAGAGATTTAGGGGCTTCTCCAGAGCTCCTCCCTCCAGATAAACTCGAGAGGAGGCTAACTCACTGAACCGGTAAATGAAGTATGTGCAGACCTACTGTGACATAGGTCTGATCCACCCCTCTGCCTCCTCCTTTACTTGCTGTGAACGCTGCTGCCTAATTCTCTTAGACCCTTTCTGAAGATGTACGACTCCCATTACTTTCTTTGACTCCTTGGTTACACTGATGGCTGACAGTTCTCTCATGTGACTAAGTTCACAGTATTTACTCCATCATCTCATGAAGGGGTAAGTGAACATGATGAGCCAATGTTCTTCCAGCTGTGATAGTTTTCTTAAATTCCAACTAGATAGAGAAGCTTCCTTTCCTATGACTCGGTTCCTTTTGGTATGAACACATCGGGTGCCATTAGAGTCCAACATGGACTGAGAGCTTCCCCAAACACAGCTAAAGGTACTGCACCATTTGTGCATCACATATGGGTCTGCCAAGGGCATGCACCAAACAAATGATGTAGGCACAAAGCCACATGGGCGATTATCTGCATATTACCCCCTAAGCCTGGAGACACAGGCAAACAATACAATTCTCTACCATCAGGCTGAGCTGTTTATTTTTTTCTTCTTATGCTCAGAGGTTACCATGGACTGTGGGGATGTAGACATCCATCTGGGAGAGTGATCCACACGTAAGAAGTTCCACAACATGATGGTGATGACAGGTGGGTCAACAATAAGGCAGAGTGCTCATCTGGACTTGAGACTTTTCTGGAGGAAAATACATTTCACATCAACTTCCAGGAGGGAGTGGCTATAGCAAAACTATTCCCTCAGGACCGAAAGCTTGACAGTCATCTCCAAAGCCAATAAACTTCAGGGGCAAGGATCTTTCTCTTGCTCCATGAGGTCTACAAGTAGTCTGTGTCCTGTTATCCTTCACTCACGGTCGACAGAGAGGCAGTGCTCCATGAAATGGAGTTTGGGCAGGGAGGCACTAAATCAAAGTGAAACCATGTCTATCACACTCACAGTCCCACAGAAGACAGATTATTTCAGGAGGAGAACCATAAAATTCCCTGGCTTCACTGCTAAGTCCTGTGAAGCACATGGTGGCCTGATATCCTTACCATCAACATGGCTCAAGGTTATGCCTCTCACATTTGGGACTTGGGCACAGGAGAAAGCCTCAGGCTGATGAACTTTGCAGGTCATGGCATGATATTCATTGAAAAGCCCTAGCTCTTCTTCCTAAGGGTAGAAGATCAAGAGATATCCATTCCTATTTAGGTGACAACAAAAATTCTGAAATTTCTGCAAATCCCAAGGTGATCTCAGAATATTGAAGATTCTTGGCTCCAGAAAGACCTATAGATTTATGAGGCAGAAATTCACCCTCCAATTACAGGAAGGAAGATCTAGACCATTTAACTGACCTCAGAGTGGTATTTTCTTCTTACCCACTCTAATCATATACGCCTATAAGATAGAAACCAGCAGAATCCATGTAGCAGATATTTTAGCAGTCGGTGGCTGGTCTACTTTAAGAGTCACCAGTAGAGGGTCCAGCCTTTTCTCCGCCCCATGCCCAGATGATGTCTGTCCACTGGAGATAGGACAAACCAGGAATTCAGCTCACATTCTCCGAAAAGTAGTCTCCACTGCAGTCACACCAGCTCTCTGAAACAAGAGGTGTCTAAGCCCATAAAGCACATCAACCACAGTGTAGCTATGGCTCTTAGGAGGAAGACAAAGGTGAGTCAGACAAGAGACTAGCCTCTGGGAGCTTGCATTCCAGTGGAAAAGAGGAGACTGCTATAGAAACAACGATTTAATTTCTTTAACGTTTATTTTGAAAGAGAGAGTACAAGAGGGAACAGGGGAGGGGCAGATAAGACAGGGAAAGAGAATCCCAAGCAGGCTCCGCACTGTCAGGGTAGAGCCAGACACAGGATTCCATCTCATGTACTGTGAGATCATGATGTGAGCTGAAATCAAGAGATGGATGCTTAATCAATGGAGCCACAAACAAGCATTTTAAAAGTGGAAAGAAATAATGTCAGACAGAGGAGGCTAATTTATTTCCAGCCCAAATAGAAAAGATCAGGAAGTAAAAGGGAGTATTTTTTGGACAACTAGTAGGTATGCAGGGCTGGACCAAATGCTGGGGATCCAATGGTATACAACCCAGCTGATACCCTAGAAGGCCAGGGTCCACCGATAGACAACCAGCTACCATAATTCTTATGCAGAGAAGGGACGGATGTGCAAAGAACCTCCAAAACAAGAAAAAGGTGCTCCTTTGCTTAAGTGAAGAATTCACAGGAGGTGCTATTTGATTTGGTTTTTGAATGGTAAGCCCCGATTTCTCCATGTGGAGGATTTCAGGCAGAAATTTTAGAATCATATGGGATATTTCATATTCCGTGGAATTCTGGAGTTCAGGGCCTAGCACAAGTGCCTGTAGCAGTTCAGGAATTATGGCAGGCTACTGAATGAGGCAGAGAATTCAGGGCATGGATGGACAGATTGCCCTCTGGGTATAAAGCTATGATCAGGAGAGTCAATGATCAGATCCTCATTGCCAGAAGATTTTTTTTTCCCAGTGGCTGGAGAGGGAGACTGAACTGGCTTGTTCAGGGATCCATTAGAGGCCCAGTAGGAGAATACTGCACATGTCTGAAAGGCAGGGCAAACCAGGATGTGAAGACATGATCAAAGGAGGCAGTTTCCAGGCAGTATCTATTATTAGACACAGGAATTTGTTTATCAAAAAAAAAAAAAAAAAATACTATTAAAAATATTTTTAAAATGAGAACACCTTTTAAAGGCTTATTTTCTGAGAAGAGTTTTTAATGACATATGCTAATGATTTTAAAGGAAGCGATATACAAAACCACTAATAAAAAGACTTGGCATACAACTAAGCAAGGTCAATGGCTACCCGTCTGAGGAATCCTGGCAACTGTGTAAATATCAACCCAGTCTGAGGGCTGGGCCCGGGTGACAAATGCTTTTTCCAATTTCATGGAGAAAAAGATAAGACCGTGCCAAGGCTGTGCAAGGATGCAAAATCGCAGAGTGCATGAACTAGAGCTATTAAACACTTTTATTTTTTTTTTTAAAGCAGCGGAACACTTTTCTTGTATCTTATGCAAAATCTTGCAGGCAAATCAGATAACAAATAAGGATGCTTGGTTGAACAGGGTGTTAGGGGTTTTGGGACCCAGGATCCGTTATTTTCTGTTCCCTACCCACCCCTGGAGGCAGCCCAGAGAGGCCCTGAACACCTGGCCATATCCTGGGACATAAAGTATTCTCCTTAAGTCAGGCAAATTTTCCACCTTTCACACCAAAGACCTGATCCTCGGAATAAGGAGACATATCCCTAAGGCATCTGGATTGTTCCTATTGCTTCTTTTAATATAACCAGAAGGTTTGGAATTAAGAATCATAAGCCACAAAGAAAACTCCAAAAATTCAAAGCCAACTGTGAGAAGTTAAAGTGGCAAAGATGGGCTACTCCGAACATAGGTGAGATTTTGCAGAGGAGCAAGGAAGGCTAGTGGGTAGCACCCCGGCCAGGCGCCGTGTAGGGGGGAAATCTGCAGCAGAGCCAGGTCCGAAGGCTCCTGGGGCTTCTATGTGGCTCTGGGGAGTGGTTGTGTCCACCAGTGTCCCTTACAGAGCTGCAGCCTTCTGGAGAAAAATCAGAATTGGGCATATTCCTTATTTAGCACTCCGGTATAAGTGCAGAAAGCAATGCAGTGTGGGGTAAATCCAAGGACGTTTTGTTCTTTAGCAGAGACTGACAAGCTCATTTCGTAGCAACAATTCGCAGTCCACAAGAAAATGCTGAATCTCACTTACAGGCACAGAGAAATTCAGGCAAAGACAGCCAAATAGCACCAGTAGCTATTTCAGACATGCATATTTTAAAAGCGTAAATCTCTATTTTTCTTAACAAAATTATCTGTTGCCACAAAGGCCTCCTGCGAGGTTATAATCCCCATTTCAGAGATGGAGAAACTGACATGTGCAGGCTTGCAGTGACAAGGGGAGAGCCAAAGCTTCCCTTACACACAGCAGCCTGTGAGCTCACACACAAAGAGCTTCCTAAGTCAGCAAAACGCAGCCTCCAGTGCCTAGGGAAGGCAGTTCAGAGTCATTAAAAATCGGTCCTGTCCCATCCCAAAAGGACATCTGGATAAATAGGCACTGGGGAGACATGACTAGCAGGCTTACCTGAGGAATTTAATCCAAGGTTGCTTTAAATTCACAGTACTTATGCCCTGGTCTGCGGTTTCCTTGCTGATGGAGTAGCAATTCTATAAGCACTTCACAGGAGAATTTACCTTACATGTCTTTCTCTCAAACCCTTTCCAGGAAATAAAAATTAAACCCACTAACTGTATAAACCACCCCATCTAAACAGCCTTCTCCCGTTCTTTCTGATTTTCTTTTTCTGATCCCTTTTTAAATGGATTTCACACTCTTTATAAAGGTTGCCAAGCTGACATCCTTGGGGACCAATCCTATCCATTTATGTGCAGAATCCACAAAAGATACTCGGCCCTTCTGCACGGTCTCCACACAGAAGGAGAGGAGGGCGGGAGTCGGGGAGAGAGCAAGAAAGATGTTGCCCAGCTGCAAGGTCACCAGGACCCAGGGGCTGTCCGCTGGAGAGCACAGTGTACTCTAAGAGCAACTCTACACTTAAACTGGCTTATTAGCAAGGCTGCTTTGACAGAGCAGGGAACTCTTTTCTACAACAGCTCGTTATGCCATGGATTTGAATATGCAGCACCTCTTGCATATTTGCATTGAATGCGGCGAGTGAGAAATGCAGCTCAGGAAAAACGCCCAACTCTTCTTACTCTGGTTTCTTTCAAGTCCCTTCACATAGCACAAAGGCCACCTTTGCTGCTGGGTCCCGGCCTACTGCTGCTGTCCAGTCTTTTCCTCTTTCCCCTCTCCAACATCCTGCATGCTGGCCACTCCATTTGCGGTGCTCTGCTCTGCCCCAGAAGGCCTTCTCCAAACCAGCCGCCTGCCTTTTCAAGCCCAGACCCTCACTGACAGAGCTCTTTCTGACACTGGTCAGCCCACCTGATCATTCTCACTTGGTACCCATGACACGTCGCACAGCTCTGTGGTCTAGCTTTCATTACTGTGGACGGTTAGTTACATAGAGCCAACTGTCCCAAACAGGCTCGGAGCTCCTTGATAGCATGGGCAATATCTCAGTTATTTTTGTGTGGTCTGGAAAACTATGGAAGCCAAGGGCCAGACACACAGTAGGTAGTTAAAAATGGAAAAAGCGCTCATATTTTAACTGAGTTAACCATACCATTTAAGTGGTACCATGAGGTGCCAAGAGTTCACTGTAAACAGCAAGAAACTGGAAATAATCTCAACAGATCTTAATAAGGGAACATGCAAGTAATATGCCACGTTAGGGAAGATTATACAATCATTAATAAAAAGAGGCCCATCTGTAGATACTGATGTGGACAAAGGGAGATGTACTATCAGGTGAGACATTCTAGAAGAAGAAACAAGGAATTACCTCTGAGGGAGGGTAGTACTGGGAATAAGGGAGGATGATTTTCATTTATTTTTTTTACTTTATGTATTTTCGTAATGGTTTGAATTTTTCTAATTATGCATTATGTTTAGAATTTTTAAAATGAGTAAAATGCCCTCCTCTGGGGTGGAATTTAATTCTAAATGTTTACAGGCTGACAATCGTCTCAATCCAATCCATCTAGTAAATGAAACAATCTATCACGGACCTATTAAGTTCCTTGGAAAGTCCAAACAAAAGAACGAAACCATTTTTCGAGTGCCTATGATACGTTTCCCATTGTGTCCTCAGATCAACTTCTCTCCCGTGCAGTGCTTGGAGCAACTATTCCCTGCCAGCCTCATATCCAGATCTGAGTTGTTTCAACTCGGTAAGTATTTATTGGGCATCTCCCATGCAGAAGGTACCTGTGCACGGCAAGGGATGCAAAGGAAAACATGAGCAACACAAGGCCCTGGCATCCCAAGGCTCCCACTTTACCAGAGGGACCAACACCCAGAATTTAAAACAAGGCGGGGGCGCCTGGGTGGCTTAGTCGGTTAAGCGTCCGACTTTCGCTTAGGTCATGATCTCGCGGTTCGTGGGTTCGAGCCCCGCGTCGGGCTCTGTGCTGACAGCCAGCTCAGAGCCTGGAGCCTGTTTCAGAGTCTGTGTCTCCCTCTCTCTCTGACCCTCCCCTGCTCACGCTGTCTCTCTCTCTCTCCTAGAAATAAATGAAAATATTTAAAAAAATAAAATAAAATAAAATAAAACACGGCAGAATGTGGGAAGTACTATAAAAAGCCAAAGGCAAACAGGAGGGGAAATGTTATCAATGGGAAGACTGGAGGAATCTTGTGTGAAGGAAGGTCTGGGTCCACAAAGACAGGGAAGACCAGTAAGTTGGGTGTCATGGGGAGCAGATGAGAGAGGCGCCCACCTCGTCTTGTATGCTGTTTGGGCACAGCGGAGTCGCAGCTCCATGTCTGGACTGTGAAGGACTTTCAGCATGCAAAGTAAGTAAAAGGAATGGCCACAGCCCGGGAATAAAATCCAAACCCTGTCCACTAAATCCTAAGGCCCACGTGCCCCACTTTTCTTGTACCTCAGTGCTGACCACCAGCTCCCCTGCCCTCACTTCGGCCTCTCAGCCCAACTCGCTCCACTGGCACATGCCACCCCGTCTTCCCCATCTGTCCGGACACTCGATGCCGTCAGCAGGGCCGCGGCCTCCTCCTTGACATTTTATCCTCAGTGCCTAGCACACAGGCAGTCCGTGAAGACAGGCAGGGTAAATATCTTTGGAATCAACAGATAAAATAAAGTTCTAAAGTAGAAAAGACTCAACAGAAGTAGCAGGCCTCCCTGTATAACTCACTTGGATTTTTCTTTTTCATTTCGAGTAAATCTACCTCAGCTATCACTTCACTTGCCCTAACCACAAGGACTTGAACAACTGTTAAGACTGATGCCTTTGCCTGTACTTTGTGGCACTGGATGAAGCAATCGCTGCAGTCCGCACAAAAAGCCTCAGCATTCTAAAGCTTACTTCACAGGTGAGAGAAGGATCCTGAAGGCAAACAACCCTCTAGGCAGGCACGGAGTCAGTAACTGTAGGAAGTAAGACTTGAACCCAAGTCCTTTGCCTGGTCTGAATCCTATTTGCTTCCACTAAGCCTCCAATGACACACCTGGCTTGGGCAAGAATTGCTACTCTTACGCTTAACACCAAGCTGTAAAGGGTTTCCAGCCTCCACTGATCTAAAAAAGACCATCGGTGAAATGTTATCAACAAGGGAATATGGTGATTTGAGGAAAACCTCCCCTCTAAAACAGGAAATACTAACCAAGTTTTCACAACTACTCCTCATTTGCTTGGCTTTTAAGTGAACATAACTCCTCCTGATTACAGTTATTGGAATGTCAAAACTTTTCAAAATAATCAGTACCACTTAGGAGCAATTGTTATTTTTAACTGTGAATTAAGATCATAAGTCTTTTGTTTAAAGTGCAATCGTGTGTTCTACTTCCAAAGGTGCAGGGCTATAATTCCCTTGCAGGCAGCATGTGTTTTCGGTGAAGTTTTGCATTTGCAAACTAGGTTCATTTATGGCAGAAAATGAGAAGTCCTCACCGGACAGACCAAGAAATGGGGCCATTCTTTACCTACAAGAACAAGTAGCTGAAGCATCTGTGGGGAGAATTTATATATTTCATATACTGTCAGTTTTCAAAAGGTCTGAGTCACTCCAAAAATCTCAAGAACACACCTAATTATGATCTACCCCAGTGGCCATTCGTATCTGCCTGTTTACTCAAAGAGAAGTAGGAGCTGCAGACATTCCTTGGATGAGACCACACTCCAAGACAGGAAATCCTCTGATTTATTTCTAGTTCATACCTTCCCAGCACAGGGCTTGGGCCAATTCATTCTGTATCAATCTATCCATTCAGACCTTCCTCATCTTACCATGGGTTACATGCCAATAAAATCGCCATAAGCTGAAAATAATACAAGTCAAAAATGCATTTAATGCACATAACTTACTGAACATGATCGCTTAGACCAGCCTGCCCTAAAGGTGTTCCAAACATTTACTTTAGCCCACAGATGGGTAAAATCGTCTAACTCAAAGCCTATTTTACAATAAACTGTTGAAAGTGAACAACAGAACTCAGTGTAGAGTTTCTACTGAATGTTTATCGTGTTCACACCATCATAGTTGAAAACGCAAAGTTGAACTATCGTAAGTGAGGTACTATCTGCACATAGGCCCCTGTAAATGTGGGCTACACTTATCTCTAAAAGGACACTCCATCACGTCCTCTGCTAAATCGCCAGCAGGGAGGGGATGGTTTTCTTGGAACATTACCTCGCTAGTTTAATTTTCTAGATAAATTAGAAAAGATACAAGGAGAACAGGAGGGCAGGCTTATACTTAACAGGAATTCTTAATAGTTATTGGACACTGGGCTGTTAATCAGACACATGTTGCTTGTTACTTATATAATGTTATTACCTGAACACGAACACACATACAGACACGCGGACACACAGACACACACACACCACTTTCATCAAGACTGTGTATCATGTTCACTCTGGCCATTTTTATTTCCAGCGAGTTGGATTCATTCCATTTTTAGAGGCAACTCCTTTAGGAAACATTGCTTTTAAAACCGGTGTTTTGAGAAATGAAGTTAATGGGCCAGAACTGGTTTATCATGAAATACTCATCAAGTCAGGAAATAAAGTTCAAACCCTTGTAGCCTTAGGTGAAGGGAACCTGTTTGGAGGACACTGTCAGGGTAACGATCTAAAGGTCATTTCTCTAGAGGTAGCAAAGAGAATTCTACACATGGCAAACTTGGATTAGGTACTATTATCCCTTGGCATACATAATTTAAAAAGGAATAATCATGTTTAATTTACTAAATCCAATGAAGTTTTCTATCATCTTCAATTACAGGCAGAATGCAAAAGAGCCAGAAGTCACCCTCTTTCTTCTCCCCATCACAAGTTAATTGTGGTCAAGTTTTAAATGTTTGCTAATTTGGGGGCGCCTGGGTGGCTTAGTCGGTTAAGCGTCTGACTTTCGCTTAGGTCATGATCTCGCGGTTCGTGGGTTCGAGCCCCGCGTCGGGCTCTGTGCTGACTGCCAGCTCAGAGCCTGGAGCCTGTTCCAGAGTCTGTGACTCCCTCTCTCTCTGACCCTCCCCTGCTCATGCTGTCTCTCTTTCTCTCTCCTAGAAATAAATAAAACATTAAAAAAAATAAATGTTTGCTAATTTGAAAGGCTAGAAGGACTTGGGTTCTATGTGAATGAGGCAGAATGGCTTCTCCTTCTCTACTCCCGGGCCACCTGTATCTGGAGAGGGGAACCATTCATTTGAGGAGAGAGTCTCCATTCTCCGAGAGGGTGAGGGGTGGAGGACACATTCCTCCTTTCCCAGGCTCTGGTTCTCAATATTCCTCATCAGCCACTGTATGATCTGTCACCAGCACATGCCCTCATGTTACAATTAACTAGATCACAGCTTATCTTACACTCCTTAGAGTTTAGGCTAATGTCTTTCCAATGAAATGTGGGAATGGTTGATCACTTTCCGGGTACACTCACTCTGGCCAGCTTTAATTTCAGAAAATTATACTTAATGACCCACCCAGAATACCTGGACAAAGACTGTGCACCCAGGCCTTGTCTAGGAGTCTACTGGCATTCCAACCAGCCCTCTCCGGTGCACGATCCTAGCGTTTTCTAAGACCATTGCTTCCACCAGTCCCCTTGCACAGGAAATATGCCTTATTCTCGGCTTGCACATACTCATGACTTATGAAATGTTGGTAGAATGAACAAATTAGGTAGATAATGAATAAATGCTCAAAGTCATCTACATGAAACACAAACACGAACATAGCAACTTGCTGTAATATATTCCTTCAATCATTCTTTTATTCAATCAACACTTAAAAGTACACTAGATAAATCGAGATAACTAACACAGCTATACTCCTGCTCATAGAATGTTGATGGTTAATGGAAAAGACAGACACCAAACAATCACACAGATGAACAGCCAATTGCAAATTGCCACAAAGGGAATGGAAGGGTCGTAAGTAAGGGTAATGAGAGACCATGAGGCACTGAGGAAAGGATTCTATTTACTCTGAGACTACAGGGATGAATAGAAATAAGCCAGGGGGAGTGAGAAGGGGGATAGGACAAAGAATGAGAAGACAGTTTTCTAGGCAATAGGAACACCATGTGCAAAGGGCCCTGAGGTGGGAAAGAGCTCGATGCATTCAAAAAATGGATAGACTGGTGTGGCTAAAATTGAACAATAGAAACATGAAGCAGGACTGAGTGTGGAAATCTCATCCCTCCTTTCTCCTGAGTGTCCAGTATAAAGTCTTCCTTTAAAATAACCAAATAAAGCCCTGCAAGGTTTTTGTAGACCCACTGAAAGTTTTTAAATTTTAACTTCAGGTTAAAAGGAAGCCTTCTGAAGAGGAGAGCAACAGAACCAGATCTGCATTTCATAAAGAACATTCTCCCCGATGCATCTCAGTGGAAGAAAAGGTGGGGAATAAGAGCATCAGCAGGAGGCTGGCCAAAGGGCCAATGAAGTTCCCGGGGCCTGGGCCAGACTGGGGATGGTGGACAGGTTTGTTATGAATGTTGGAGGCAACACCTTCAAGATCTTGGGTAATGGATACGAAATGGCAGTGAGACACAATGACAACGTTTGCCTGTGGGCTTATGCATTCCCAAGGCTAACCCGGCCCACCAGGCAAAGTGGTAGCAGGCATACCTCGCCCAGGCAAACATCTGGGGAGAAGCTTCGGCTGGGAGTGCTCCCTAACAAGCCCCAGACTGTCCCCTTGGATCCTAGTTCAGGCACAAGCTGCACATCCACTCCTCCCAGGCCACACGTCACAAGGTCCTATTCCCTGGTCCAGGTCCTGACTTCACTGAAGAAAATGGCTGCTTGAGAGAAGCCATGCACTTGACCTTGTCAACCATTGTCAAGCAGGGTGCAGAACTCCATGCCTGGGTTTCCATATGAGAAGCCCCCTCCTCATCCCTACCAACTCGACATGCTCAGAGTAGCCAATGACGGACTTTATACAACGTGTCACACAGATGGTGAAATCTCATCTCTCCTCTTCCTTCAGCGCCCTGTAAACATCCTTCCCTTAAAATAACAAAATAAAAGCTCTGCTTCCCACTGTGAGTTCTGGCCTTGGCTGCCCCAACTGTCAGGGCCACAGCTGAAGACCTCTGGCCTCCCAAGCTTTCAGTTTCTGCTCTGTATTCCCTCTGCTCCGTTCCCGACATTCAAAGCTCTTCTTAAAACATCCTTTGATATCCAATTTCCCTTTTATATGGCCCCTACTGTCAAAAGCACAGTTTTGTTTTCTTGCTAGCAGACCGTTCCACGTTCTTTGGCTGTGCACCCACCACTTCCTGGTTCCGCTCCCACCTCCCCACACCCAAGCGTTCGGCCCTCACAGTCCCCCACACCTGCTCGTCTCCAGTGCCACCTCCTCGTCTCCAGTGCCACCTCCTATTCGGAAAGGTGCAACCCTTTTTCCTTTTGCTCATGTGAAATAGCCCTCTCTACCTTTTCTTGCCGGACCACTCTTTCCCCTCCATGACAGTTCTCTACAAAATGAGATTCCTCCAGTTAACCGACCAGATGATTTCCTAAGGAGGGACCACCAGACACTGATTTTCAAAGTCCCAGTGAAAGACCCCATTCTCCTATTTCAGATTCAGTCTAAACGCTCAATCTGAATGTCCCTTAGTTTTTTGTTTTTTAATTTTTTTAATGTTTTATTTATTTCTAGGAGAGAGAGAGAGAGAGAGAGACCGCATGAGCAGGGGAGGGTCAGGGAGAGAGGGAGTCACAGACTCCAGGCTCTGAGCTGGCAGTCAGCACAGAGCCCGACGCGGGGCTCGAACCCACGAACCGCGAGATCATGACCTAAGCAAAGGTCGGACGCTTAACCGACTGAGCCACCCAGGCACCCCTGAATATCCCTTAATTTTCAGTGCTCACCAGGGGTTAAAGCTAAACAAAAATTACTGAGTGCCTGTTCCCTGCCTGGCAAAGAGTCATCTATAGGATAGTTGTCTCTATTCAAACACTCTCTTATCTCTGTTGTTCCTAAGTCCTTCCCCTGATTTTAGGTGGGTATCTGGGTGCAGCACGCTCTGCAGCAGGAGTGAGCAGTATGCTGGCTAAGCACAGGAAGGCACAGTGGGACAAGAGCTGCCCCCCCCTCAGTGGCAGGGCTGGGTAATTTGGCAGTACAGGACTGGCACTGAGCGTCATGGGAGGGGGGCATAAAGCATGATTGCATGGGTAATCAGCTGCCTGATAATTCATCCTTAACCGGATGCAAACTTGAGATTATTCAGGCCTTTTCTGCCCTGCTCCCTTCCTCCATCCTTATACACTGAGAGCTGAGTCCACAATGACCTCCACCTGTATTATGTGAGCCATGGGTTGAGGGCTTTCTCCAAGTCTTCACAGGAGGGTGGTGCACCCCAGAAGCAGAGTCCTCCCCGCTTCCAGCTGACCACCATCACCACAAAGGCACCAGGACTACAAGAAGGACCACCAAGGCGCTGACAGGACCCGCACCTTCCCTGGTGTCTGGCCCTGTCCCCCCTTTGGAGACTGTCACTTTGCAGAGATCTCAAAGACCCAAAGGCAGTGGGCGCAGATGCTCAGGGCTGCATTCTAATTCCCATGGCACTCGTGCTGCCCTGGCAACCTGTCTCTCAGAACAGATCCCAGATCCAGCAGCAACCTCCACAAAGGCAACACCAAGATTATTTGCATGCAGGGGAGAGGCCACCCCTCATCCCATCCACTTACACAGGCAGAATGTGCTGGGGGACATGAACCTCAACGACCCTCCATAAGCACCACAACTTTTATGGAACCCCAGGGGGAACAACAAACAACTCAGTCAATTGGAGAGAAAAGAGGAGTGGCTACCCCCCCACCCCCACCCCCCGCCGACATTCACACTGTGCCCGTTACAGAATCATCTGCCAGTGTGTTTAATTTCCTAGGAACTCTCAACACCCTGAGTTCATAAAAGTTAATTCTGTGCTAGAAGAAAGATGGATCTTAGATAAACAAGGCTGCATTTGGGAAGGTGGGAAAAGCCACACCTGTTCCCATCTCCCCCCTTCCACAGAACTCACCTGTCATCGCCCTGCACTTCCTCACTGCAAAACCAGCATTCCGCTCACGGTTGGCTATGCACAAAATATCCTTCTGTTCTCCTAGTCACATCAAAGCACCTTCACGCTATGCAGACAGGTCATCGAGGGAATGAAGAAAATTAACAAACCCACCTAGGTTATTTCTATTAAAATTAGCCCCTCAGCCTGTAGGCTCCGTCAGATTCCATACAACACAAACTCTGACAAGTCTGTGGAAAACTCTTCCCCTTTCCAGGTTGTGTCAACAGCTTGCAAACCCAACAGGAGGATGGCGCCTGTGTTCTACCTGTTCTTTTGAAATCGGGTATCAACGTTCAGTCACTAGCAGCTTTCTCATTTATCTTTCATCTCCCTGCATATCACTCACTGCTACCTAAGGAGCATGCAATCATCTCACTTGACATCTTTCAGTTATCTATATGGTCCTTCTCTATAAGGACCCTTAGCTCTTGCCTATTTCTCCATCCATACCCTCCTCCCCACTCTTCCTTCATTCTACTCAGCCCCCGTCACCAAGGTTGTCTCCTCAATTCTTCACACTGTCAAGTTCCACCTGCCACAGGGCCTTTGCATATAGTACTCCTTTGCACGGAGCTCTCTTTCACTTAGTTACCCCTTTCTCATCCCTTTGGGTTTCAACTCACATGTCACTTCCTCAGACTAGGGAAGGCCGGATATTTTACCTTCTCATAGCTCTTACACATTTTGAAGCATGTTCCATAATAGGTAATTGTATACAGTATTTATAAGATTATATCTTTCCCATCAGAGTAAAGGTTTCATGGCAGCAGAAACCATGTACAGTTTACTTCAACACAGAACGTGGCACATAATATGTACTCAATAAATGTTTCATTATTTTATATCATTCCTCTAGTAAAAAATTTCCCTGTGGCTCCCATGACATTTCATCAAGTCTTAGGCTTTTCAGAACTCTCCATCATCCCACCCAATCTTAAGAATTCAAGATTATTTCTTACTATCCACCACCCCCTTCCAAGGTATTCTCTCCTGACAAGGTCACTGCCTCCATGACTGCACCTGATCTGAAACGGTCTCTTCTCTCTCCTTCACTTGTTCATACCTAACCACCATGAAGGTGTAGCTACACAGGAAGCAACATACCCTGGGGACTGGAGTCCTAGGCTCAAATTCAATCCTCACTTCTTTCTTACTGTTTGTGTAACCATGGCCAACCCATGTCAGAGCTAGGAGCTTGTTTCTCACAAAACAGAAACAGCATGATCTCCAAGGCCACTGTGAGTGTAACTAAAATGACATTTTCAAGCACTGAACATATCCTCCTTGTACGTAGAAGAGACTACACAACAATTAGTTACTTTAGCCAACGTGAAGAAAATACTTCCTTTCTTCAACTTTGACCAGCATAATAAATCAAAGTCCAAAGGCCTAAAAGTTGACCTACTATATGAACAGCATGGGTCAAGTTCATACACACAACTAGTTGCCCACAAACTCAAAGGTTATTTTCATTAACTAGCATGGAGTCCCTCACAACAGATAGCCAGGTTCATTCCCACGAGAGCCATGTAGATCCTAGAGAGTAGTCAGCTCTTTGTGCTAGCAAAGCAAATTCAGAGATTCTTTCTCAAAGTGTCCAACATGATACTATTTTTTATTAGTATAATTTTTATCTTTGAGAGAGAAAATGTGCAAGGGGGAGCAACAGAGGGAGGGAGAGAGAATCCACACGGAGTCTGGACCCTGACACTGGGCTCGACCCCACGACCCTGGGATCATGACCTGAGCTGCAATCAAGATTCAACGTTTCAACTAACTAAGCCACCCAGGCACCGGATACTAGTTTCTATCAAGGCTTAGTATCCTGTGTTTTAGGCCATCTTGTTCAAAAAGGAGTAGTTCTGAGGCAGCACCTACTCTGTGTTCAACATTCCAGTTACTACTGTAGAAGATGCAGAAATCTTTAATACGGGCCTTTCCTACAAGTCACTAACAGTATAGCCAGAAAGAAAATTGCCTTGATAATATGAGATTATACAGAATTCAGTGTTAAATTGGTGGTACAGGCTAAGTTCAGAAGGCTCATCTGTGCACTCAAGAATCATTCATTCATTCATTCATTTAATAAGCATCTTTATGTAGGTATTCAACACGAGCAATGATTTAAAAAACCAATATACACGGGGTGCCTGGGTGGCTCAGTCAGTTAAGCATCTGACTTCAGCTCAGGTCATGATCTCATGGTTCGTGGGTTCGAGCCCCGCGTCAGGCTTTGTGCTGACACCCAGGTCGGAGCCTGGAGCCTGTTTCAGATTCTGTGTCTCCCTCTCTCTCTGACCCTCCTCCCCTCCTCACGTTGTCTCTCTCGCTCGCTCGAAGAAATAAAACATTAAAAAATTTTTAAAAATAAATAAACAAAACAAACTATACACCTTTGTTTCAGGAGCTCATAACTCTCACCACCTCTGATCCCCTTCCTTCCCATCCATCCAAATCCCCACTCACCCATCAAGGCCTTGGTCAAATCACACCTTCCCCCAGGAAGCCTTCCTTAATCATTCTGGACCAGTTTCACCTCCCTCCATCCACCCTTTTAAAGACTTTTCTATTTTCGATCTGATTTCACCACTCACTTAGTACCGGCACAGGCTGTGTTGTCCACCAGTTTTCTTTTCTAACAGAGCTCTTCGCTTCACTTTTTCTCAGCATTTATTTCTTTTATCTGGTTATGAACTTTGGGAGGCCATGGCCTTTGCATCTTCTGCAGATTTTCAACAAATCTATTTTTATTTGAATTGTAGTATGCCTTCCTAAATGCAAATGAAAGCAGAAAGGAGGAGTAAGCATGTCAAGTAACCTATCTAGAAAGACAACCTATATGCCTGGTCCCTTCTTCAGACCCATTTAGTCTCAGTCATCCTAGGAGAGGGTGCCGAGTCTCCTTGGAACCCTTACTTCCCTCCTACACACTTCTTCCTGAGCATGGTCACTGGACAGGCAGCACCAGCCCGGCCAGGCCCGCTACATTCATTTCGCAGGTGGGCGTGTATTTAATGGTCTCCAAAATCACAGAAGTAATTGTTTGCTGTATCCAATGGGCTGGAATCACCTCTGCTCTGCTTGTTCCTAATACACCCATCAACCAAATCTAAATACATGAGAGACCACTGATAGAGAACACAAGCTGTTTTTGCATGACTGCCTATGTGAACAAATTCACAAAGGCCTCAAAATGCAAAGCCCTCTAAAAATGGAGAGGTTTAAAAAGGAGTGATAGGTTTTTCAGTATGGACTGAACTACAGTACCTTTTTTTTTTTTTTTTTTTTTAATGAAGTCCACTATTCTCCATTTCCCAAAAGTTCTTTTTTCTTTTGTTCTAACAAAGTAAATTATTCCTCACCTTGGGCAAGTTGATAGGAACGTGAGAAAATTATATTAAATCAGACATCCTTGAGATTAAAATAGATTGGAACAGGGGTTCTCTTTGTTTAAAATAATTCTTCAAAGAGAAAGCAAAAGAGCTTAAGGGAAGAAAAAGTTGTCAAACACCCTCAAGCACTTTGGAAGCACCTAAGATCTACAAACTATTGATATGTTAATTAACTTCACACTTTTATCTGGGATAGGTATTTTTGAGTCATGGTCACATTACTCACAGACATTTTTGGCCTCCTGAATAAAATTTCATTTTTTTTTAATGTTTTATTTATTTCTAGGAGAGAGAGAGAGACAGCGTGAGCAGGGGAGGGTCAGAGAGAGAGGGAGTCACAGACTCTGAAACAGGCTCCAGGCTCTGAGCTGGCAGTCAGCACAGAGCCCGACGCAGGGCTCGAACCCACGAACCGCGAGATCATGACCTAAACGAAAGTCGGACGCTCAACCGACTAAGCCACCCAGGCGCCCCTCATTCTTTAAAGACATTGGAAATGCCTCCTTTTCTCCATTTCGGAGGGGCTTCCTCTCCCTTACTTACTATAATTTAGTGAGACTTCAATCTAGTTGGCTAATATTATAAAGCTGACCGCCCAATCCCAGGGAGAACATAAAATCCCTTAAATTCATGCACCATCATCCTTCTGTCTGGATCAGGAATTAAGGAACTTGGATACGACAAGGAGAAAGTCAGATTTTTAATCAGTGAGTGATTAATAATTGTGTGTTGACTAGCTGCCACAGTGGGTCCTATCTAGAATTTAAAATGTCTAGAGACAGTAAAGTCTTTTCAGCAAACCCTCCTCAGTAATCTATTTCAATATCGCCAAGCCCTCACTGCTGAAAATTCTTCCTTGCACCCAACATAAATCCCATGGGGCAGTTTAACTCTGATTCTATTCAAGGAAAGATGCCCTTTCCAAGTTCTTGACACTTCTTCCTTGCACTGGTCTTGGTCTTGAACCCATCAGGAAAGGTCATGCAAAATAGGAAATTTAAACCATTAAGAGTCAAATGCAGACTTAGAAATGTCTAAGGAGTGTATTTTAGATTTGAAGTGAGTCAACATCATTTTGCTTTATTAGTTCACGTTTTCTTTTCTCTTAAAAAGGCTGTGCTCCATGCTGTGTTATCGCTAACAGAATTCTTACTGTCTTCTGGAACAGATGTTGGCAAACTATGACCCATGAGCTGAATGCCTGCTTTTATAAATAAAGCTGTGCTGGGACACAGCTATGCCCGTGTTCCTTGACATATTGTCTCCAGCTGCTTTTTTGCTGCAGGGGCAGCAGAGTTGAGTAGCTGTAACAAAGACCACATTGCCCACAAATCCTAAAACGTTCACTATCTTGCCATTTACAGATACTCTTTGTTACCACCAAAGGTAACACCTTTGTTACTACCCAAACATTACTGCTACAATGCACAGTATCAGAAACACATGTCTAACGCCTCAAGGGAACACTTTGCTTTCTCTTAAAAACTATGGCCAACAGTTGTATGAGTAATTCAACAGTGGTCTTTAGCAGACCTCCACAATCATCTTGTCCTATGAACTAATATGCTATTAGCATCACAAATCCTGTTCTCCCATCTCATTTGACATGCCTCATCAGATTAGGAATGTGCCAATACTGCCTGTAAAAAGCACTACACAGCAGCACCATATAAGAGAATTAACCGACACCACAGCCCTGTGCTAAGCATGTTACACACGTTATCATATAACCAGGACTTAAGCTCTGTAAGGACAGGGTTTTGTCTGCTTGGTTCAAGGCTAAATCCTCAGTGCTCAAAACACTGAGTAGCATATTGGAGTTAACCAACAAATATGTGAGGCATGAATGAAAGTCAGTTCTCACAAAATGCCACAGGGTGTGCCCTGGTATTAGGCAAAGTAGCAAGGAGGAGATTTGAAACCAGGTGGCCTCAAACTCTTAATCCGTCCCCACCCCTGTTAATGCATAGTTGCATCAGCAAGCCCTCCTCCAGCCCACTGTTTTCAATTGAAGACCCTTTGACAAAGCGGTAACTAAATCTATCCTGATTAAATGGTAACCAGTTATTGGGAGCTAAGTTACTTAGCACTGCATTCAAAACCACAAACCTAAGAAAGAAACAGATGATGCTCTTTGCCTGTAGCACATGCACAACAGCATAGCTGTTTCGAGCATCAACTCTGAGAGACTGCCCAGTGCTCACTTCTTGACTCCATCACTTACTGGTTACGTGACCTTAGGCAAGTCATTTAACCTCCTAGTGCCTCAGTTTCTCCATCTACCGATGAGGATGTCCACAGTGCCTAACGGGGAAAGTTGGTGTAGTTAACAGTGCTTGTCTGTCTCTCTCTCTCTCTCTCTCTCTCACACACACACACACATACACACACACACACCTGAGTGACATATTTATTCAATTCTATGATAGGAAGAATAACAAACTGTCTGATTAGTGAGAAACACATATCATTCTATAACCTCGGGTGTTGGCAGGGCTGATCGAGAACAGAATCATCTCTAAGTCCTAGAATACTTCCCACCCACCCCTTCCGCCCGCAATGCATTTCTTGGTTAATTTCTACCCATCTTTCATGACTGCGCTTAAATGCCACTTCCCTGACAAACCCATCTCTCCCATTCAGTCAGAATCCACCGTACAATGCCCACACATTCTGCACTTCCTCTCCATAGATGAAATCACTCCTGGAATCACTTGTGCAACAGAATGTCAGCTTGGTGTGTATAGTTGTTTTTTTGCTTCTGTGTCTTGTGTACTTCTGTACCCCCGTTTTACACACAAGAGACCTCCATAAAAGTCTGTGGATTGAATGATCACATAGTGTGGACCCTGAAGGCAGGGCAGATTACTCTGGCCTTGAAAAGTCTAAGTCTGAGACCAGAGGTAGTGAGGGAGTAGAATGGCAAAAGCTGAATGGTTCTACAGGTCTTAATATTTTCTTTCTTTCTTTCTTTTTTTTTTTTTTTAGGGTAAGAAACAACAGCAGTTTGTTATTTCTAGAGAAGAATGTATACAGCTTATCTTCAAATCTCAAAACCTCCTTTAAGTGGTTATAGAGGAGGTCAAGCTGGGTTTGTCTCTGTTCAGAAAGAAGCAGAGATTACTGGAAAGCATCCTCCTAGCTGGTTCACTGGTTCCTTTTTATGTCTGAGAATTACCAGAGTGCATTTCTCAACGAGGAAGAAAACCTTGGTAGGGAGATTTGCTTTCATCTTTTCAACACTGACTTGGTGACTGAAGGCAAGACTATAAAATAAACTCTTCCCTCTGTTAATTCAAATATGGTTCTTGAGTTACAACTTTCCTTATCAAGTTCATATACATGTAAGTACGTACTCTCTTCCTTCTGCTAATTAGCAGTTATTAAACTCAGAAATTCAGATTCTTACTAAAGCACAAGGTATGCATTTTCCCTCAATATTCTCCTCTCTGTCTGATACTGCAGGATATTATCAGTATGTCCCTATTCTGGGGAAAGCATAAACCTTATCTTGATTCAGCTATCAGAGATGGAAAAATTTAAAAACTAAGGAAAAAGAATGAGTCTTAATATGCAATGCAAATGAGTAAATTTTATAAAAGGCAAAGATAAAAAAATGATAATCCCTTTGGCACACCATTCATTAAGAAAACTCTTCCTGAGGATTAGGACTTTTAAATACACTCTGCACATTCAATCACACTTTCATTCATCCAATTCAACTATTATTTGCTGTTCATCCTTTAACTCATTCACTCAGTTCAATCAATATCAGGAGCCATCGATGTGAAAGGCTCCTACGCCTGAGGTCACTGGCATGGACATGTACCTCAAAAAACGTGTCCATCGACCAATGTAAGCCTGCATTTTCAGAGCGTGCTCTGTGGACTGAGATGGTCCTCAACCTGGTGAGTACTGGTCTGGGGCAAGAGGAGTACAAAAACAGAGTAAGCCTTTTAAACCTTTCATGTAAATTTGACAGCAGCATGTCAGGTAATTTCAATTATACAATAAAAGTCCCATTTTATTGTATAATTGAATAAATAAAAGTGGTACTTTTATTTTGAAATTGCTTTTTTCTTTTTAATTGTATCTTATACCAGTATTCATTCACAAATGACTGAACAAAGACGGAGTCGAAAAGACTTCCTGGAGGAAAGGAAAAGGAGCATAAAGCCCAGGAGACAGAGAATGGGAGAGGGAGAGCAAGGGAGTTAAGTGCACTTCCAGCAGGGAAGGGAAGCAGGGAGCAGTCCATAAAGACTTCTTGGAGGGAGTGGCATTTGAGTAAAGCCCGAAAGGACAGCAGAACATGAAGGCAAAGACTGGAAGAAAAGCCTTTTGAAGCTATGTGAAATGACGAGAACAGGAAGTGAAGAATTCACATAGGCTACAGTGTATATTTAAGTGTCTGTAAAGCAAAAAACAGGTGAATAACAAAAGTGGCCAACATTTATAGAATACTTAGCACAAGGTCAGCTCTGTGCTGAAAAGATGGTGGGAATCATCTCATTTGTTCCTTCCAACTACCTGCAGGGACTGATTTGTGAAAACACTTCCCAGATAATGGCTCTTAAATCAGAGGTGAGGGTGCACCTTGGCAAGGCAGGAGACAGGGGCCAATCACAGACAGAGGGGCGCCAACTCGGTCTCCTCCTGAATGAGGTTGTAGGGCTAAGTTTGGTTTGTGAATAATCTATTTAAATGAAGGGCATAAAACTGTCCTGGAGGTTTAGAATGGTGAAGTGAGCCCAAGGAGGAATAAGCAGGTAAGCAAAACGCATGGGCTCTTTAGGTCCAACTAGACCCCGTTTCCCTCACATCCCTTCTTAATGACCTAGGAAAAGCTCTACTGAGCTGGGCACATCTGGATCCTGCTAAGAGGAGCCACTTGGCATTGGTAAGATTTTGTGCTAGTTAAATATAGACCTGAATGTAAGCTCATGAGATATGTGTTCTGTTCCTACCAGTTACTATAGACATCCTGCTTTTTTTTTTAAGGAAGTGTGATGTGATATGTACAGATGATTTGAACTCAAAACTGACTGCCTCCAGGAGATAAGGCTGGCATGCGAGGTGGGGACCAGGAGACACCTGAAGATCCATTTCTGGACTCAGGATGTATTCTTGGAGCCTAAAGAGAGTAGTGGGCCAATGGGGATGGATGGGGCATAATGATCCTACGGGAGGCTCCTTACCTCCACAGAGAAAAGCCTCTGGCTTAACAGGAAGATACTATGGCAAGGGACAAAGTTATTCATGTTGCCTGATTCTTTAAGAAAAAAAAAAAAATGGGCTGAAAGTCAGCTCATCCTAAACTGGGTGCTTACAGGGTCTACAGTCATTCCCAAGTCCACATGTTGAAAACAGGGTTTTAAAATGTCCAGCTGGGGAGTTCTTGAACCGTTTTTAAAAGTATATATATTTATATATGTAAAATATTTATAATATGTTAAACACAATTTATAATATAAAATACACACACAGAGGCATACGTACACACCCACACACCTCCACCTTGAGGTCGTGTACCCTGGAGACGCTGCATATAAGGAGGCATATTCAGTCTGGTCTGTTTACCAGTTTGTGAGGCACTTCAACAACTTTTAAGATGTCAAACGCCATAAAAATCAAAGTTCCAGTTATCCTGGTAAATCGGCTGTCACTGCCCAAACAAAACTAGAGACAGACCTAACCATGGCAGCCATGAATAGCTGTTCTTTGAGGGCCAGAAATCATGATTTGCAATATTTTTCCATCCAAAAGAGGGGAACATTACTCACTAGGGTCTGAAATGGTTTCCTGCCCCATGGCGTACATTCCTACACTAGCAATATGGTCTCAACAGAAGCTCTTAAAACAGAAATGTCACTCCACCAACTTCTTATTTCAGCCAACACAGCTTTGCGTTTAAACTTAACTGCGAGACTAAAAATTTGACTCACCACAGAGACAACTGGAGAGACTTTAAAAAAAACAAAATAGCCCTGGAGGCTGATGTCACCGCTCTATCCAATGTCACTACTTCCCTCTTCCCCAAACCCAAGTGAACTCTGGAGAAAGTGACAAAGGGCTGAAATTTCAGCTTTAGCCACACAGCTGGCACACGCTTCCAAACATTTAATACTCAGGTGGGTTTCAGCTTTAAAAAACTTTGTAAAGATAGAGACCAGACCGTTTACTCCATTGGCATCCATTCCACAAAAGGGGGGAAAATCATTTTAATAGGGATTTTTGCAGACAAAAAAACTGCACTGCTGTCAGACCTAGTTCTCAAATGTCTTCACTCGATTCCTGTTTACTGAAGGCTCTGTTGTTGTGACTGAACAAAATTCGACCTTGACATTTACCTCTGTTGCCTGAAAAAACTTCAAGTCAAAGTCCTATAGAAAAATTCTATACCTGCAAAATGGTTCAGAAGCATCGAGTCTGTAACCCCCTCAAAAGAAGTTGTGTACCCTACACCTTGCTCTTGTCATGGAAATTTGGCAAAGCAGCTTTAGTCTTGGCCAGTATTTGTCCACACACACACACATGGCCACAGACAAGCCCCAGCATCTTGGTATACTGGCTTTTTTGCCTGGAGGATGTGCAAACTCCAGTGTAACATCAAAATATCACGTCGACTCCCACGTTACTCAACTTATAATTTTAGCCCAATAAAAAAAAAAATTTAGCACTGCTTCAAAACAATTATTTGTGTCTCAATTCCAAACCATCTAAATTTATTTGCCAAAGTATATTATAGAAGATGTGACGTGTGAAATGGGCAGGCACCATTTGATGGTGGGAGGTATGTAGATTCCCACACCCCCAGAAAAGTCTCAGAGGTCTGTGGGGATCCGGCACCCACAGGTTTGGAATCTTGGGTCTGGCCCAAAGAAGACACTGTGCTCTTTCAGATCTCCAGAATGCACGAAGGAGTGGGCTTTCAAGATGTTAAGTCTTGTCCCTTTTACTGAGAGGTGCTCCACTATGAAGGCTTTGTAACGGATATTCCAATGAAATGCAAATACAAGCCACATTGAAGGGCGCCATTTAAAATGAAAACCCACACAAGATCTCTAAGCAAACCACTGGTTTTCAAGACAGCCTGGCTGACTTAAAAGACAGGACACTCGATCCTGGACATGCCGCGCCATGCAGCCGCTACACCCCCCCCCCCCCCCCCACAACAGTCCTGCTGATTCTGACCATGGAATTTCCAAAATAGTTTCCCTCCAACAAAGCCAAGAGCACATTTTTGTGGCTACAGAGTGAAGTGAGGTTTCTCTTTATTAAAGTGAGAAGGCATAGCTAAATGGACACCTTTTCCCTCGTACGACACCAGTCTCAGAAAGTCAACCTCCCCAAGGAAGTACATCAGGAAGGGAAATGCCTCTGTTCAGGTGCCGCATGGTTTGGGAGACCTAGGTTGGCCCCAAAGAACCTTGGGAAACAGGAAGCAGTTTCAGGAGCACAACTTCTCTGAAGCCAGGAGGACCTCAACAATGTGGGCACAAAACGGAAGAATCCAGTCATTATTCTAGAAGGAGCACCCACCAGCCAGAAATCCAGGAAGTAATCAATAAGAGGGCTCCCTTGAGGGAGGTCATGAGCTCAGTACTAAGAGAAGTTGAGGCAAGTTCTCAGTGGCAAAGCGAAGCTACTTGGGAGGGGTGGGCAATAGTGAGCCACAGGATGTAGTGGGTATAAAGTCCACTGGTGGCAAGGCTCAGTTTCAAAGAAATTTCGACAACTAGATAGACAGCCCTTGTAATCCAGGCAATTCAGAGGTACTCACAATAGCCCACTGTTGGTCCTGCAACACTTTCTCAAAAAACAGTCTTGCTGGAGGATGAACCATTTTAGCAACGATGGGCAAGAGGAACCGAGATGGCAAAGGCAGCTAGCTATAAAGCAGTGGTCCTCACTCAAGTGTGATGCAGATGCTCAGCAAGGAGACAGGGGGTATGGGAATGGAAATTAATAGGCACAGCTGAGCCATGGTCTCCTCCTGACCAAGGCATCAGACCTACTGCCCAACTGGGGAGGCAATTTCAGAATTTTAGGTATAGACCAAACAGGACAGGAGTTGACCATGTGCACCACTGGCCTGAAGCAGGACCTATCAGGTAGCTTAAAATCAGAGTAGGGGGGCAGGCAAGGGACCCCCACTATTCTCCTCCAAACGACCTCACAGCATAGTCTCCTACCCCTGGACACCTCTTCCGGGACATCCCACACCAAGCAGTCATTCGACTTGGAGGCCAATTGATACGAGGTAGCATAATAGAGAAGCTACCCCGATGACTACAATCATCAGTGAAGCACGGTATTTTCAAATTGGACACGACGTAAAGCTCGAACAAGGTGCTCATTTTATGGAGGCGGTGGCTGAGGCTGACACAGTGGTTGTGGTTTCCCCAGGCTCCGAGGGCGGGACCCAGTGGTGCTTGGTGAGCTCCGCTCCTGGCTCTTCCATCTATACACTGGATAAAGCAGAGAGCATGGTTATTTATTTATTTTTTTCCTGAGCCTCAGATGTTGCACTGTAAATAGAACAGATAGCACTAAATGGCTTCTAGGTCCCTGCTAGCACTAACTCCTCGTGTGATCAATGCTCCTAAAATTGCGATGTGTCCAGGTGGGGAAGTTCATTTACCCCCTATCTGGTTTACGCTCACTTAAGGGAGTGATTTCTTTCCTCTGAGGCTCTCATCTTGCCCATTATTCAGAGTGAGCTGCCTCCTGGTGTGCTGTCAAAATACATCAGCTTCAAAGACAAACACACACCTTTCAATCCAAGGCCAAGATAGTTTACTGTATAATTTATGATAATGTTAAGTCTGTTTCTCATAAATGTTAATGGTGCCACTTTTTTTCATAGATGGGTAATTCTCGGCAAAGCAGCTGGATATTAAAAGTTACATTTTCTTTTTAACAACATAACTGCCTCAGCCAACAAATCCGATTAAAACAAAATAAAACTCCACTGGGTTGCAGGCATGAAGATTCTGTCAATGGCAGTAAGTAAATCCAAAAATAAAACCATTCAAAGATTCTGTTCTCATAACTGTTTATCTACCATGATTTGGTTAAGTTCACATTCATAGACTTTCCCCCACTTTATGGTGTAGGTGTTATTAGAGAAAAAAATTGTTTTGTCTATTCCACATTCCTTCTACTCCTGTAAATTGTTGAATCTGTGCTACATTAATCTTCACTTAATATGCCTAAGTACCTCCCAAAAAGTACCTTTCCTGCTGAAAAGATTTTGCTACTAGTTATTCAGCTTTTTCTCATTCACAGAATCAACAAAGTTTAATTTGAAATAGAAATGCTGTCTTTTCATGTTTTATACCCTACAGAATTGTTTTGACTGCTAAAGCATGTTTGAGAAACCTTGCCTCAGATACTGGGAACCTGGATCTTGAAATCGCTGGACTCTTTCAAAGTCATTCCCTGACAAAAGAAATTAAGTCAATAATTTCAGTTCAGCTAGTGTACCGGGGGGGGGGGGGGGGGGGGGANGGGGGGGGGGGGGGGGGGGGGGGGGGGGGGGGGGGGGGGGGGCTTCCAAAATTCTGTACTTTGTTTTGAAACATCATACGATCCATCAAAACAAGAATGCAAGTATTCTTAATTTTTGGTATCATAAAACACAACAATGATTAACATAAAAAAAGGAAGATTTCCAAAAGTCCACAAAACAGCCAGAAAAATCCTGAAAAAGTTAGGTTCAATGTCCTCAAATTGAGTGCCCTCAGGATACCACAGTTCGAATACCTCTTCCACTTGATTACCTTGCAACCTTCCTGATGTTTTCATTCTGGAGTTCAACAAAGAGTAAATTTGACAGAGAGGTACCGTGCTGAGCCTGGCTACAGAGAAGCAGTAGAAGACGGTCTCTGTTCTCAGAACCCCAGTCCAGAGGATAAAAAGCCACACAGGCAGATAACCCTCCAGTGCAGGTGGTGCCTGACACGGATACAGAGAACATTAGGAATCAAAACAAGTGGAGGTGACAAGGGCGAGGTCACGGTTTCAAGGTTTCTTAAAGAAGGAGATGCTTCCCTCAAGTCTTAACACCTGCCCTGCCTTGGCTCCTCAGGACTGTTGTGGGGCTCTTGCAAGGTTAAGCCCACAAAAGGGCCTTGTGAACAGAAGCATAAAGAGGTGAATTGGGGTGACAGAGGAAACCCCAGCATATAGGGAGTTCTGTCTCTGGAGGAAAATATCCAACATGATTTGGAAGAGGGTTTTTAAAAAACCACTTCCAGCTGATTTTCTGAAGCTTATTTGTATTTACACATTACATCCATTTCACAGATGAGCAAGTTCAAGTACGGGGCCCCAAGAGTTACGAAGACTCTGCTAGGGGGAAAATAAACCCAAAGTTCAGTGAGAGGGGTCACAGAGATGCTGGCCCTGGGCTGTGATGCTAGGAAAGGGCATTTTCCTTCCCTTTATACTCTCTTTCTGCCGAAACAGGAGCAGTGGGGGCCTGGGTGGCTCAGCAGAGTAAGCATCTCTGGTCAGCTCAGGTCTTGATCTCAGGGTTCCTGAGTCATGATCTTGCAATTGGGGAGTTCGAGCCCCGCAACAGGTTCACAGCTGTCAGCACAGAGCCCACTTCGGACCCTCTGTTCCCCTCTCTACCCCTCCCCCACTCATTCTCTCTCTCTCCCCCCTTTCTCAAAAGTAAACATTTAACCCCTCCCCAAAGAAAACAGGTTCTTGTTTTTTTTTTTTTTTTCCTGCCGGCGATTATTTTCCCTCATAAAAACAAGTCAGAAAGACAACAAAATCCACATTTAAAACTTCCAAAATATTTCCGAAAAATTTCTTCCCTCCATTTCTTTCCAGTGCAGACAGAGGAGGGATCAAGACTCAATTCAAGTCTCACATGAACTGAAGGTGGGAATCCGTGGGGGTTGGGGTCCTTGGAAGACACTCTGAAGGGCTTTCAGCACAAGCTGAGCTCTGAAGTCTGGGAAGATCCCATCAACAGAGGACGAAGGACCGTCACTACGGAGAATGAGAAGGAGGAAAGGTGGAGGCATAGTCACTGGGCCTCCCTGCAGAGAGAACAACTTCCCAGGGATGTCCTCCAAGATCATGTGCCATCAGAGCTTGTCCCGCTGCTGCTCCCCAGGCTGGCCACATGGGCTACCGACAAAAATTAGACTTAACTGCACCTGCTTCCTGTATCCCTTCCATCATAATTAATTCTTATGAGTGAAGCAAATGGCAGCGGATGGTAGGGGGGCTCCAGAATTGACTCACTCATTCTACACATGCTCAGTGTACTCGCCCTGGGGATATGGAAAGCCAGAGAAATCCAGTCTTTGTGCTGGAGAAGTTCCTAGCTCCAAGAAAGACACCTACCTACTCGTTCTGTTGTACGAAGCACCGAGGCAGCAAGAGCTAAGTATGCATGCTGGGGGCATGCCGAAGGGCAGGGAGAAGAGGTGTGTGAAACTGAGCTGACAGGAGGGGAGAGCATGGGCACAGGGTTATGTAAATACACTGTGCATTTTGGGGAGGGAAGAAAAGCCCGCGTCAGATCCAAGTGTGTGTGACCAGCCACCAGGGCTGCAGTTATTAGCCCTGGCCACCCATTTGAAATACCTGGAGGAAACAGAACAAAATAAACCAAAACACAGATGCCACATGTCCTACATGTTGACAGGGGTGCTGGTTACAGGGATTTATTCCTATGTAAAAATTCATTAAACCATACTTAAGATGTGTGTACGTTATGGTCTTAAATCACACCTCCAACAAGTTCAAGTATTAATCCCAGACCCAACTCCAGACCAATTACATCAATCTAATATATAAGGAGGGCTGAAAACCACTGTCCTATGCGGAGAATTAAGAAACATTCCCCCATTTAAAGGTCACAAGTCTTTTTATTATTTATTACTTTTGAGAGAGAATGCAAGGTGGGGAGAGGGGCAGATGTAATGAGAGGGGGAGGAGAGAGAGACAAGATGGGGGGGCAGGGGGTGGGAGAGAGTTCCAAGCAGGCTCCACACTCAGCACAGAGCCTACATGGGCCTCAATTCCACCACCCTGGGATCACAACCTGAACCAAAATCAAGAGTCATACATTCAACCCACTGAGCCACCCAGGCAGCTCAAAGGCCAAAAATCTCTTTAACAAGAATCAACATCTTGTATTCCATTATCTGCTAGGGAAACTTAATAAAAACAAATTTACTGGGGGTTCTTGTAGTGCCCTTTGTTGAAACAAGCATTATCTAATAATTCTTTAACACCATCTTGTAAAATAAACTGTGTCCTAAAGGTCCCATTCTGGGGTGCCTGGGTGGCTCAGTCGGTTAAGCATCCGACTTCAGCTCAGGTCATGATCTCGTTCATAAATTCAAGCTCTGCATCAGGCTCTGTGCTGACATCTCAGAGCCTGAAGCCTGCTTCAGATTCTGTGTCTCCTCCTCTTTCTGTCCCTCCCCAACTCATGCTTGGTCTGTCTCTCAAAAAAGAGTAAACATTAAAAAAATTTTTTTAAGTCCCATTTTACAGACGAGGAAACTGAGGATAGGAGAGGTTATTCTCTTGCCTAAGGGAAGCTAGTATGAAGCAGAATTTGGAGGCTGTGTGTAGTGCGGGGATATAGGTTTTTCCCAAGGAACCCACACGTCCTGAAGGGAATTACTAAATACCACCAAATGACTTTGAGAGCCCACTACCCCTCTCACTCAAGCTCTAACAACTTCTTCAAGTGAGAGCTTTTTGCAATGGGAATGATTTCTGCAAACCAGCAAGCCTGAAGTCAGCAAGGATTCTACTGCCTCTTGAAGCCCTCAGCCACTTGCAGGGATCTTTGTCTTTGGGGTCTCACCTTCAGCGATTCATTTCAGCTTCAGTTCGTACCAGAATCTTAGCTCTCTCATGCCAAGGGCAAGAAGAAAAGCCCTCCTAACAAGACTCTGGGCATCACTAGAGCTGCCTGCAGTCCAAATTTCCTAAGAGCCATATTCTTCATGAGCAGATAACGAAGCTCGTAGGAACGGGAGAAACTGCACAAAAGCAAAAAATGACAATTCAGGACACACACCCAATGAGTGACGGCATTAAGGAAATCCTCAAAGCCCTTAGCAATGTAGCTGCCAGGAGAAAAAAATGACTTCCTGTAAAAAAAAAAAAAAAAAAAGGCCCAAGTACAAGTTATAATAAGGATCCATATACATACTGCATGTTATGAAAATTATTGCAGATCCATATACATACTGCATGTTATGAAAATTATTGCAGCATTAAAAGTGCTAATAGCATAATGTCATCTAGCGTGGATGAAATCCCGGACAATCTAAGACGGGTTGCTTAAGCATAAAGGCTAATACTGCCTAGAAACACCAGGGAAATAAGAACTGCACATAAGAAGAAAAATATTCACTTGGTGTTTCTCGATCACCTTTCTCGGTGCTTGCAAGGGAGTAAACAATGTTTCCGGATGGCATCTCAGCAGTTCTCGGCATGCACAAAACTTTCTTAAGCCAGGCTTTGCTGTTTGAGCTGAGAAGTTCTGACAGTCTTTATTCTCTGTTTTTCCTTCACTCCCTGTTCTAAGATCTCACAATGGATAATGGGACAGTGCAGAACAGAGACTGGGAATCAAGCAAAGCACCTGAAAAAGGGCCCTTTTGGAAAATGGCACATAACTGCTTTCTATAGAATGCAGGCACGACAATTCTAGATCTAGGATGTATTTACACATGTCCACTCCAAACTCCTCATTTTGAAAATGAGCCAGCTGGGCTTAGGGCACCGAAACGATTTGCCTGAGGTTACAAAGCTGGCTTCCTGGCAGAACTGGGTCTAATAAAGCCCTGACTTCTATTTAATATGCGGCTCCAGAATCCTTAAAGCCCTTTCCCAGAGAGGATCTCATGTACATTCCCTTTTCTCAGGTAGAAAAACTGAGGCTAAGGAAATCTGGTTTTTGGGTTTTTTTTTTTTTTTTTTTTTTTCCTAAGCTTATACAGCTAGTAAGGGGTGGTTCTTCAGGGCAGGTGTCTGGAACTATTCTCAGATACCCAGCGTGTCGCCTGCATGAGGTGTGTGCGTATAGGCAAATGTCCATACCTGTCCCAGGCTCCATTAGTCCCCATTCACTCCAAATGGAGCTGAGCCATCACCCTCTGTCCACACCCCAGTTAAGGGAGGCTGTATTACTGGGTCAAATATGTTCAGGCAGCTGCAGGCATATGCTGCATGGAGAAAATTGAGACAAAGGCTACGGATGTTTGGGCTCAGGCATGGAGCTGTATTACAAAGGTACATCACTTTCATATTCATTTGCACATTTTTCCTCATAAGAAAATTAGGCTTTAACGTAACCTCAATTTCAACCTTGTTGCTTTATCGCCTAAAGCCCATTAGAGAGCTATTTCCCAGGGCCAGGAACTCATGATTGGAGGTCAGGAGGCTGGGGTTTTAATCGACTCATGATGAGGCTTCTTTCCTGGGGCTCCACTCCTCTGTCTCAGCTCTGCCCTGTTCTCAGGGGGGACAGTGCTCCCTACATGGGTAGTGAGGATTTTTCTTAATACACCAGAGGGTGACTTAACCGTGTGTGTGTGTCTCTCTCTCTCTCTCTCTCTCTCTCTCTCTCTCTCTCTCTCAGGGTGGGGACAAAGCTTTCACTGACTCATAGCCCAATGTATGTCAAAACAAAGCAGCTAATCCATCATCCCAAATAATACAAGAGCTGGTGTCATCTTGTCTCTCTCTCCCTCCTCTTCCTTCCCCTGGGCTAAAACAGGGTGTCTCATCGACTGCAGGGTACACAAGCAGAGCCTCTGAGGAGTTTCCTGTGGACCAAGAAAACCCATCTCTCCCTAGCTCTTCAGAGACAACTATTTACCGACTGGAAATGTTCTACCCATCCTGATTCTTAAACTTAGATCCATACTGAAAGCACCAGGTAGTCTTTAAAAAACAAAAAATGCTGATACTGTAGCTCTGCCAGTCCTACCGCAAAGCCTGCTGGGATTGGTCTGGGGTATGGCTCAGGCCCTGCGATTTTTAAGTGCCCCTTCCCCTATTTCCACGGGGGTTGTACTATGTAGTCAAGTCTGAGAAGCACGACTCCGGCCCAGAACAAAGGGACATTTCCCCACGTGCCCTGGACCTCAAATGTCTCCCCACCCTCTATGCCCATCCCTACTAGACAAGGGGGAAGGCTCTCCCCACCCTCCATGCTGGGGGCCAACCTTTCCAGGCACGGGACATCTCCAGGTGGGATGCTGGGGAGCAAACAGCAACAGTTTACTTGTGACTGCTTCAACGTCCTCAGAGTCTCTCAGTGTACTAAATAAAATGCTTATCAGGCCTCAGACTTCCCGAAGTACAGGCAAACAGCCGTAGGAGGCCTTGTGAGGTTCTTTCCCTCTAGGGGCTCGGCACCACGCAGGCTCTGCAGACTCCCTTCAAAGCACAGCTTCCTCACTGCTCCCCAAGGCCAGCCTCCCACCTCCTGGCCCATTATGCAGCCTGGCACACACCTCCCCCCTCCCCCAACACCATTAAGGTATCGGCTCCTTTTCCTTTAAGCCATTCTCTTATCAGGGCTCAGAGATAATGCAATCACTAGGAAAATGCTGTTTTTATATTCTAGTGGGTACAGCTTATAATAATTCATGCTGGTAGGTTTTGTTTCCCATGTATTCGGGTCTTGACTGCAGTCTACCTCCAGGCAGGAACAAAATGGATGCAGGTGGAGGCAGGGAGAGGCTCCTGCCTGCGCTAGATGCTGATTCAGCACCCTTTCCTTCCGATTCAGAACAGAATGTGGGGTGGCCTCACAGGTATGGCTTCTCATAAAGCAGCTCAGGAAGACCAACCGAGGAAGGCCAGACTTGAACATGGCTTTCTAGCCAGAGAATCTCAATAGAAGAATAACCTTTTAACTTCTGACATAGGTTACTGAAAGCAGTTCATTGTCTGTATTCAACCAGTTTTAACTTTCTGTTTTGTACTCAGCATCATTTCCCCCTCATTCTCCTACTTTTCAAATCCTGCCTGAAGACAAAAAAAAAATCTTGATCCTAATCCAGGACCTGCTTGCTGCTAATGAGCCTCGTAAGTAACAACGAACTCCTCTTTGGGCCTCAGTTTCCCTATCTAGTAAAGGGATCACACTTCATTAGATGACTGCTAATCTTCACCCTGACCTCATAGGACTCTATGACTGGAATCCCTTTTTACTCCCTTCTAATCTTCAGGTCATTCCAGCATCTAATTCCCAACACATATGCACATTATTATCTTTCCATTCCTGTCCATCCCTGAAGAAAAGTGTGTGTTTGGGCTGGTGGGAGATAAAGGATTGAAATAATTAAAAAAAAAAATTTAGCATTATCCACATTTCCTATTACTTAAACATCAGTGGCATGAAAATAAATTAGCTATAAAATATAAAACTGCCTCTTTCCACACTAAATGTCGTATTTTGCATCTATTAACATTAGTATCCTTATGAAAAGCCAATTCTCACATTATTGCAAAAAACAGATCTTTTGAGGACACAATGTGACATTAAACACCCTGTATATATTTATGTAAACTGATGGAGTTTGGGTATATGTTTGAAATAGCAGGCAGAGAGGCTGTATCCAGGTACACAATAGGGGACCGCTGCTATGGTTTACCTGCATAAGAAGCCAGTTTCTTTATTGGTACTATTAGATTACAAAATAAGTACTCTAGGGGCGCCTGGGTGGCTTAATCGGTTAAGCGTCCGACTTTCGCTCAGGTCATGATCTCATGGTTCATGGGTTTGAGCCCTGCGTCGGGCTCATGCTGACTGCCAGCCCAGAGCCTGGAGCCTGTTTCAGAGTCTCTGACTCCCTCTCTCTCTGACCCTCCCCTGCTCACGCTGTCTCTGTCTCTGTCTCTCTCTCTCTCTCTCTCTCTCTCTCTCTCCTAGAAATAAATAAAACATTAAGAAAACTTAAAAAAAAAAAAGTACTCTTCTGAATGGTGTTGGAACTCGAAGACACGGAAGGTTTACTAGTTTTGTTTGCATTCATGCTTACTTCAATTCTCTGTCCAATCATTCTGGTTGTTAGATTGTCAGGGATGTGAGATGTTATTTTAAAAATTAGGTTGGAAAAAAGTCTCCTTCTTATACTATTTCACTGATCCTTCTGTGAAAGGATTTTTTTTTTCAAATGGCAAAAGCTTCTAATTCCTTTGTTTGGCAAACACTGTTACAATTTTGCTGGTTTTCGATCTTTCCCCACTGCTCTTCCTAGCTGAATCCAAAGCGACAACGATGAACCTAAAATTTCTATTTTCCATCAAACCCCTGCCATCAAATGATCTTGATCTGAATAAAACCCGTGCCATTAGTACATTTTTTTAAAAAATCAATTAGCTAGAAGGTAGTGAAAAAATTTCTCATATACTATGAGCAAGATGAGAACCACAGCAACTATGGCACACAATCCAAAAAAGCTACGTCTCACATTGCGAAGCTATACTGGAATGCCAGCTGACCCAAGCGTTAATGTTGTCATCTCTTTCCAGTCTCACATTACCTTAAATTATAGTTTTACAGCTAAGTAATGAGAGCTGGGAAGATTTCTGGTCACTTTCTTTAAAAAGTCCATCTGTAGAGGCTTTAAGGCATTACCCTTGGCTATCATTAACCACTCCCCCAGTCAACTACCAGACCTTGATTCTCCATATCTATTGAATCAACAAAGGCTCTCAAAAATTTTTTTATGATTATTTTTGGAAACAGGGAGGAATACTAAATGAGAAATTATCCAGAGTCGTAATTAATCAAGTTAGTACTTGTGAAGAAAAGTCACTTTCTATTCTAGATGCCAGATACTTTTTATGCCTTATCCAATTTCATCACCATTAACACTCCCCTGGCCGACGCTCACATCCCATCAGACTGTATTCCCATCTTACAGATGAGAAAACTGAACCTTTAAGAGGTCAAGTAACTAACGCAAGGCCTCAAGACTAGGGAAGGGCAACGTGGCTATTGGAACCCCACAGCCTGCGATGCAGTGCATGACGCTGCCACCATGCTGAGCGGCTGGGATGAACCACCCAGCAAGATCAAATACTGAGGAATAAAGGCACTCAGGTTGCTAAGTCAATAAACTAAGGCAAACAACACTGTGTGCGTTTTAGTCTTCCGATATATTTTTGGCGGAGAACAAATTGCCCTGGGAGAGGTACTCTGTAATTTCATTTGGAGCATTGTCCCTCTGTAACAGCAAACTGAAACACACACACTAAAATCAGATTGCAATTAAAATCCAATTATAAATATATTACGATATTAGACACCTACCCAGGAAAGATCCGGCAGGGGACCTCCTCTGAAAGGCAGTGTGTCACAGTCTTCAAACTGCTGCCATGTGTACTTCTGACTGTGCCCTCTGACCTTGAGTGTGTGTTGAACAGTGCCTAGAAGCCTTTCCCAGTGAAAAGGACACGGTTTATTCCTCATGACAGAGAAACTTTAATGACAACATTATTACCCATTTATTTCAGAGGGCAACATGTGAGGAATATTAAGTCTTCCTCATGCAGATTATTAAACTAAATAGAGCACTTAAACTGGTGAGATTCGAGACATGGCATTTGTGTGAGGTCAGGAAACACAGGGTCACCGCACTATGGTCCATGTGTGACCTTCACACCCTTTATGCTTTTTGTTCCAACAACCTGTTATTTTGCTGACATGAAGTGTTTAGCAAGTATTTATCCAAAGGAACAGGTAGTCACTTCCCTAGTACCCAAGATTTTCTTATCTCATGACTCACAAACCTAATTCATGGCAATATCCAATATGCAGAATATCTGATGATGCAGGAATGTCCTCCCATTTGCCTCCTAGGAGACGTACTTTGCTGGCCTGTGAGCTGATTTTCTTTAATCAGACAGAACATTTCAACTACAGAACTCCGGCGTCCAGTATTTTTCAACAGTTGTCTTTAAGTTCGTTTGTCATCGTTACCATGGGCCTTCAGATAGGTTACCCAGCACAATTGCACTCACCCCTCCAGCTCTCCACGGGAAGAAAGGATCAGGCCTGGTTTTAGTATTTTTAGCTTATGAAATGTCTAAGGGCCAGACGTTGGACGCCCACCCCCTGGCTTGTTTTTAAGTGGTCTGGCATAGACTGCAAGTCCACACAAGGCACCAACTTCTTATAGCTTTAGAACAGGTGCTAGTTAATCTACCTAATTGTGCAATCAGTGAAAGAGGCTTACCCATAAGGATTCTAAATATGGAGGGAAAAAAACGGGAAGAGGAAGAAAAATGCTTTTGGTTTCACACTGAAACGTAATTTCAGGAGTCAGTTTACTTGTCATTTCTGCTTAAGTTGGATTGATTCCTCTATTTCTTCTGTATCCCAATTGTGTGTGAGTGTGTGTGTGCGCTTTCCCTCCAGGGGCACACTTAAAAAAGCACTAAGAAAAAAAATGATAAACTGACCTGAGAATGATTGGCTTACCTTTATTTTCTCAACTGCAAATAAAGAAAAATAAACCTGAATACTACATAAACTTAAGATTAGTCACATAAAATGTGCAAGTCCCTGAATGGTGCCGTGATTCCAGCAAGCTCCTGTTTGCAGTTAACCAGTCACAGGGCTCGTCACTGGAATTCCCTGGGCACCTGTACAAATGAATATAATTACAGATAGGATGAGCACAGATCTATGAGGCTGCTGATTATGTTAGATAACTCCGGGATATTGGGAGAGAGAAATCTTGGGGTGTGCAATTGATTTTGTCACATATACTCCCTTGGCCTTTCCAGTTTTACACAAGGGTTGAAACGGTTCTTCCTCTTGTTCTCAACTGCCAGGAACACATACGGATGTTGTGATATCTGTGCGGGAAGAAGAGAGGTAAACTCCTTCCGAATTTCCTCCAAGGAAACAAAAGCAGATCACAAGGGATCTATTCTCTCAGAGCACTATCCAACACTGGCAACCCAATTGGAGAGAAGGGAAATCAAGTGGTAAGTGGAGTCCAATGGGCAACAGCACATCGTGGCCCCGGAACTGAGAACAACCCCCATAGTCCTCCACATTAAACTTACATGCCAGTCAAGAAGCATCATTGGCCAGCACAGTGTGTCTGCCTAAGTCCCATTCTTTGAATGCCCCTGACCCTTTAGAATATAGTAATTTAGCATCATGAATTAAAATGGCTGAAAATAATTCTTTTTAAAAAATGAATAATTTAAGAATTCACATGTCTCGTTAACAGTAAATGACTTTCCAGCTGGGCAGAAAATCAAAATCTGCATTTGGCAGTTTTACAAGTCATTATGGAAATAGGTCTACTCTTTATTTGATCTCCTATTTCTAGATAATCTTCACTTCTCGAGCTTTTCCTTCTCTGTAGGTTACAGAAGGCTAAGAAAAATCAGGTACCATTTGTGATTTGAAGGCAAAAATAACTAATAAAATATAAATATAAATAAATAAAATAAATGACTATTTAAAAGGTCAATGTTTTCTAGAAAAAATAGGTTAACTGGAAGAAACCAGATACAAAAAGACACATACTGTTTAATTCCATTTATGTAAAATGTCTAGAACAAATACTTTGAAAGTAGACTGGTGGTTGCCAGGGGCTGGGGGAAGGGGTTTATGGGGAGTGACAGTTACTGGGTACACAGTTCTGTCTAGGTAGGTGAAAAAGTTCTGGAACTAGATTGTAGTGGTGGTTGCAGAACACAAAGTACTTAATGCTACCAAACTGTATGTATTTAGGTGGATAAGTTGGTCAAAATTTTATGGTATGGGTATTTTCCCACAATAAAAAAAGTGATGATGTTTTCAATGGTAGAATTTGAAACTTAGGTTTTAATAAATGTCGAATTAGTCAAAGGATCAGAAACTCTGGGCACTCAGCTCACCCTCTCAAGGACTTCATGAAGGAATTTGAGAAGGAAATGCCTCCATCTACTTGCTTTCCTGCTCTAACCTTCTAATCCCGACATCTATCTGCATCTGAAAGGGATGAAAAACTGAGAAGTGAGTGGGTTATGAAGACGCAGATGATTATTTCTCTGCTTTTTAAACCCAAATGTCCTCCAAGTCTAACCAAGCAGATGACCAACACACAGTCAACTAACAAAATTTCATAAGTATTCTATTTACTAAGACAATCTGCAAACCGTAAGAAACAGAAGAGGACTGCTTATACCCTCCAATAATGCTCTGGACAGTTACATCCTGATCGTATCTCCTTTAGCCAGAAGAAAAGAGAAAAACAAAGTTTAAAAAAAAAAAAAAAAAGGCAGGAGAAAAGGAGAGAGAATAGTATCTGTAGAAACCTTCTCTTGAACCCTAAATGACTAGTATTTTTTCATTGTTCTGAAGAGGTTTAACAATATTGGTTACAATAATTTTGGCACAGTAATGCACAATTTTTTCCATCCATAGAAAGGAGCTAACTCGGCTTTGTTTTGAAGGGGACCACAGATGTACACATTTGATTACTGGTAATGGTAGTTGGTTCTACAGAACCTCAGAGCTGGCAGAGCCTTCTAAAGCCTCTACGGCCCTCTCATCTCATGGGTGGAAAAAGGGAGATAAAGTAAGGCCCCTGGAAACCTGAAAAGACAGCAACTTCTGATAGATTTTGAAGATTTTCATTCTATTAAAAAAAAAAAAAAGGCAGAATCAAGTCAAAGCTTCCTCATAGCAGCATAAGAGGTTTTTGGCAGCAGGGTGGTGGCTAGGTGATTAGAATTTGTGGTTAACCAAACTTGGGTTCAAATTGTGTTTTGCCACTTAATACAGGAAAGTACTAGTAGTAAAGATTGATTCTCTTTTGGCCTTGATTCTGTCATCTATAAAATGGAGATCAGTATCTCTACTGTAATGTCACTCAAAGAATCCAATGAAGACACTACAGGTAAAAGTTTAACACAGGACGTGGATCACAAGTACTCAGTACATGATAGATGTTGAGGCTTGAGAACTAACGAAATCCAATCTAGGATGGGTTTTCCAGATGTATCTCTTCCAACTATCCTGTGCGTTTCAACATGTTCAAAATGAAATATCAGCAAATACATTAAAAAAATAACTTAGAGCTTCAAGAACAAAGAAGAGAGGGCTGACATCTCTCTTCACAATGCAATTCTGACATCACTGAGGCCCAGCTTATCAATAGCAGTCGAAACCCACATGTCCTGACCTCACTTAGGAAAGTTTCCCTAATATTCCCTACATATAAATGACCTTAACACATGTATTTAGTTCCTCATATGTGCCCACTATTCAAACCTTCTGTAATACTCACTGAGGCAAACACAAGTCAAAGAGCTAGTTCACTAATGTGTTTTGCGAGAAGGATTAACATGCTGTGCTTGATCACCACTTTTGAACATTAGGTGTTACTAGGACGGTGACAAATATTCCTGTCTTTGCTTTTACCAGAGCCTATTTCAAGAACTCCCCTGATGATCCAATTTGCTGAGGTCTCAGCAAAATATTTTTGTTATTTACATATTTACCCATTAAAAATAAATACAAGTCTTCTTCAAAGTTTTTGATTCATCTGTGAGAAAATGGGGAAAAGTTCAAGAGACTTGTACAGATTTAAGCAGCACTGTCTGCAGGCAACACAGGGACAGTGTTTTGGGAAGCTATGCATGTGTTGAGGGCAGTAGGGCTGAGGGCTTACCGAGCAAGAACCAAGGGAGATTATAGGGCACTGTGGCCTTTCACTAGAAAGCTGGAGAAACTGGGATCAACTTACTCATCTTATAATACTACTACTACTAATAGCAAACATGCTCGGTTTACTGTTAGATACTGTCCTAAGCACTCTTCATGTACTAACTCACTTCATGTACTAACTCACTTCATGTACTAACTCACTTCATGTACTAACTCACTTCATGTACTAACTCACTTCATGTACTAACTCACTTCATGTACATAACATGAAAGTCAATCTCCTAAAATCTGAACACTGATTTGGTACACTGGAACAACCCAATGAGCTGACGTTCCAACACTGGTGAGGGAGTCCAAGAGAAGGAGAAAAAGGAGACCTAACTCAGTTCTAGGCCAGTCACCTCTCTTGTGTCAAGTTTCATCACTGGAAAAATAGAAAAAAAATAGTGAGTAGGATAAAGCACTGCCGGGGCCCAGAGGCTGGATGCCGGGGCCCAGAGGCTGGATGCCGGGGCCCAGAGGCTGGATGCCGGGGCCCAGAGGCTGGATGCCGGGGCCCAGAGGCTGGATGCCGGGGCCCAGAGGCTGGATGCCGGGGCCCAGAGGCTGGATGCCGGGGCCCAGAGGCTGGATGCCGGGGCCCAGAGGCTGGATGCCGGGGCCCAGAGGCTGGATGCCGGGGCCCAGAGGCTGGATGCCGGGGCCCAGAGGCTGGATGCCGGGGCCCAGAGGCTGGATGCCGGGGCCCAGAGGCTGGATGCCGGGGCCCAGAGGCTGGATGCCGGGGCCCAGAGGCTGGATGCCGGGGCCCAGAGGCTGGATGCCGGGGCCCAGAGGCTGGATGCCGGGGCCCAGAGGCTGGATGCCGGGGCCCAGAGGCTGGATGCCGGGGCCCAGAGGCTGGATGCCGGGGCCCAGAGGCTGGATGCCGGGGCCCAGAGGCTGGATGCCGGGGCCCAGAGGCTGGATGCCGGGGCCCAGAGGCTGGATGCCGGGGCCCAGAGGCTGGATGCCGGGGCCCAGAGGCTGGATGCCGGGGCCCAGAGGCTGGATGCCGGGGCCCAGAGGCTGGATGCCGGGGCCCAGAGGCTGGATGCCGGGGCCCAGAGGCTGGATGCCGGGGCCCAGAGGCTGGATGCCGGGGCCCAGAGGCTGGATGCCGGGGCCCAGAGGCTGGATGCCGGGGCCCAGAGGCTGGATGCCGGGGCCCAGAGGCTGGATGCCGGGGCCCAGAGGCTGGATGCCGGGGCCCAGAGGCTGGATGCCGGGGCCCAGAGGCTGGATGCCGGGGCCCAGAGGCTGGATGCCGGGGCCCAGAGGCTGGATGCCGGGGCCCAGAGGCTGGATGCCGGGGCCCAGAGGCTGGATGCCGGGGCCCAGAGGCTGGATGCCGGGGCCCAGAGGCTGGATGCCGGGGCCCAGAGGCTGGATGCCGGGGCCCAGAGGCTGGATGCCGGGGCCCAGAGGCTGGATGCCGGGGCCCAGAGGCTGGATGCCGGGGCCCAGAGGCTGGATGCCGGGGCCCAGAGGCTGGATGCCGGGGCCCAGAGGCTGGATGCCGGGGCCCAGAGGCTGGATGCCGGGGCCCAGAGGCTGGATGCCGGGGCCCAGAGGCTGGATGCCGGGGCCCAGAGGCTGGATGCCGGGGCCCAGAGGCTGGATGCCGGGGCCCAGAGGCTGGATGCCGGGGCCCAGAGGCTGGATGCCGGGGCCCAGAGGCTGGATGCCGGGGCCCAGAGGCTGGATGCCGGGGCCCAGAGGCTGGATGCCGGGGCCCAGAGGCTGGATGCCGGGGCCCAGAGGCTGGATGCCGGGGCCCAGAGGCTGGATGCCGGGGCCCAGAGGCTGGATGCCGGGGCCCAGAGGCTGGATGCCGGGGCCCAGAGGCTGGATGCCGGGGCCCAGAGGCTGGATGCCGGGGCCCAGAGGCTGGATGCCGGGGCCCAGAGGCTGGATGCCGGGGCCCAGAGGCTGGATGCCGGGGCCCAGAGGCTGGATGCCGGGGCCCAGAGGCTGGATGCCGGGGCCCAGAGGCTGGATGCCGGGGCCCAGAGGCTGGATGCCGGGGCCCAGAGGCTGGATGCCGGGGCCCAGAGGCTGGATGCCGGGGCCCAGAGGCTGGATGCCGGGGCCCAGAGGCTGGATGCCGGGGCCCAGAGGCTGGATGCCGGGGCCCAGAGGCTGGATGCCGGGGCCCAGAGGCTGGATGCCGGGGCCCAGAGGCTGGATGCCGGGGCCCAGAGGCTGGATGCCGGGGCCCAGAGGCTGGATGCCGGGGCCCAGAGGCTGGATGCCGGGGCCCAGAGGCTGGATGCCGGGGCCCAGAGGCTGGATGCCGGGGCCCAGAGGCTGGATGCCGGGGCCCAGAGGCTGGATGCCGGGGCCCAGAGGCTGGATGCCGGGGCCCAGAGGCTGGATGCCGGGGCCCAGAGGCTGGATGCCGGGGCCCAGAGTCCTACTGGATCTGGAACATACATAGCCTTCATGTCCCTCTGGGCATTCCCCACCACTTTCTTCTCCTTCCTGCCCTCCACCCACCCTTTTTTTTTTTTTAATGTTTGTTTATTTTTGAGAGCCAGAGAGAGGCAGAGATAAACAGGGAAGGGAAAGAGAGAGAGGGAGACACAGAATCTGAAGCAGGCTCCAGGCTCTGAGCTGTCACCACAGAGCCCGAGTGGGGCTCAAGCTCAGAAACTGTGAGATCATGACCTGAGCTGAAGTCGGACGCTTAACTGACTAAGCCACCCAGGTGCCTTGTGCCTTTCCTCTTTTTAAGAGAAATCAGACTTGCATTCAAGCCCTTAAAAAAAGAAGGAATTTGCCACTCATTTATCTATCCTCAGTATAAAATGGAAGTAGAAGTACATTGAAATGCATAATTCAGAGTGGCTTATAGATGCCATGCCAGTCTACAAAAACATTTTCAATTCATCTTAATTTCCCCCAAGTATAAACCACATTAAATGCTAGCATATACGTCAACAGGAAAAGTATTAATTTTTTACATCTTAACGGATGTTTGAATGATCAATAAACCATGACCTCAATCATGGCAAACCATTCAGCCAAGTGTCTCATGTTAGATTGTTATTGCTGTTTTAAATTTTTGTTGCCCACAATAAAGTATAATCATTCTTGTCCCGGTTTTATAGACATCGGATATCCCAGTTCAGACCTTTCCCCTTCTTCCCAATCAAATCCTTAATAATCTCAAGAAATTGCAATAAATAAGGTCAAAAGATGAATAATGAAAATGTAAATTTCAATGTGCTATAATTACAATTCTAAAAAAAATGAAGCGCAATAATTAAGGGCTTGTTCTTTAGCAATTATAAACACAAATAGAATTTCATTTGGCTTTTCCATACATTCTATTGTAACAGTACTGTTGTCAGAAATGCACACAGCTCAAAGAATACCCAGTTTACCTACTGTTCTATAAATAAGGCCAAACTGTACCGGTCATGGCAGACACACAGCCCATAAGTTTGGTACCACCATTTTGTTCAGTACATTTATATGACTGACCTGTATAAATGTGTGTTTTCACTGTTGACACTTTTATAAATATAAAGAACTTGCTGAATAAGTCCTGCTATAGATCTCTTTGTATCAAAATGGAACACTCCACTGTTGTGAAATCTGGCAGTTAATAAAAATAGCTTGCGTTTTATTAGATTCTCCCAAGGATGAGAGCACAATAGTTTAATAGTAACTAAGCATGCTTCAAAAGGTAAACTCTTTCAAAGTAAAACAGTAAATAACAAAAAATGTATAAAAGAAACCATACCTTTGTTCCTTATCCCCAAACAAAAGTTTCCTTTTTAAACTAAGTACTCTCTAAATCATGTCTATATAACATAAGGTCAATCAGATTATATGTAAGGTTCTGCAAAGTAACTTAATTCTCACAGTGTAAAGAGAAATTTGAATATCTTCCTGAGTCTTTTCACTATGGGATAGCTATCTATTTGCGTTGTAGAATTCCCACAAGATTTAAGGTCATCACACTGTAGGAGCAGTAAATTAAGTTAAATTTACCCATTCAGCAGGTTTATAGAACAATCTTATTGTGAAAAACAAACTCAAAAAGAGATGACAAAGCACCATGAATCTGAGAAGCATGTATGAAGATCAAGAAACCCAGAGCACAGAAGTCTGCTGAATGATCCCCAGGAAGAGATGGTCAGCGACTGTGATATAATGCAGGGCAGGGACGGGCCGAGTCAGAAGTCAGAGCAGCCACAAGGAGAGCAACCCGAACACACAAAAGGCTCATTGGCTCCAGGGGAGGCTCTCAGGCCATGACTTCATCTACAGCCATAGTCACTCCATCAACCTACTGTCCCTGCTCTTCTCCAACCTGAAATAAACCAGCCGCTTGCTGAAACGAACTGGTGGCTGTGGCATCATATTTAAGGATCCTTTTTAGTTCCAGAAATCTGGGAACATTTGCCTCGATGCCACCCTCCCCTCCTCCATCTTTTCTAACACCGACTCTTCTTCCTACTGCAGAATGGCACTCAATGACACTCTTTTCTAATAGGGCCTAATTTCTTACAGGCTCAGGCAGGTCAGTCGTGATTTCTGGAACCACATTTGGCTAAACAGGCAGCACTGGGTTCTTTCCCTGAGCGTCGGAGTTCTTATTTGGCATCTATATTCCACCATTGATTTAACCACCATTATCTAACCATTTATGACCCACTAAAATTTGGGATCCTTCCCTCCAAAACCTTCTGACAGTCAGAATTGGTTTGAGTGAGTCAGTCTGAAAAATGAAGAACTGGTTAGTATGTTAACACTACTAATCATCAACACACCCTATGATGTACAGTTTCTTGATGAGTTTGCCTTAGGGAAAAAAAAAAAAAAAAGATCTCCTTTCCCACGTAAAAAACACCTCATCTCTTGTTAGGAAAGGGCATGGACTCTGCAGCCTACTGCCAGGGTTTCATGACCAGCATCCTGTGTGCCTAACTTTCTGTGCCTCAGTTCCTCCTTTACAAGGCCCGAGGATAACGACAGCACCTCACATACCCTGTAAGGCAGGACCAAAATAATATATGTAAAGCACTTTGAAGAGTGCCAGAACAGAACAGGCACTCAGTAAATACTGACTTTACTAATTGGCCAATATGGAATTGAGCAAAAACTCCTCTGTTCAGTCTCCTACATAGAAGTAATACAAAACTCTGCAATGATCGAAGTTTAATTTCTAAAAATTTAACTGCATTTCATTTCAGATTACCAAACACACAACTTTCACACCTAACTCAGACCTGTTCTGCTTGACCTTGGCCCCACAAACACAACAGAAGCAAAGGTCTGACAGGTGTGGTCACACCTAGAGACATCTCAGTTTTATGGGCCATCTGGAAAGCAGGCATTTTCCTTCATCAGTACCTTACTCCCCCAAATCCCCATTCTTCACTGATTACTGCCTCAAGAAATATGGCCCTTGCCAACATAGCACTGTCCTAGGAGACTTCAGGAGAACTCACCACGCAATGTTATTTTTTCACTAGAGTGATAAAGTTGATAATTTAAACAATTATTTGGTCTGTTAGAAAAAGCGCTTGAGAAGAATTCTTCTTATTGTCTTAACTACCTGTTTTATCAAGGGGAATTTGTTTTTCTTAGGCGACTGTATAATTATTCAGTTCCCTCCTAGGCTTTGGAAGGTACACATGCAAGTCAATACTCAGTCAACAGTTAGCTTCCTTATAAAGATGGAAACCCTTTACATAAACAGAAATCAAACCAAAGGACACCACAAGTCGAAGTCAGACCAGAAACTAAGTTGATGAGGAGATAGAGGTAGACTGCATCCATTTGCAAAAGGAGCTAACCATCACTGCTTCAAGCCCAATATTCGACATTTATAACATAACTTAAAAAAATAATATCCTTGTTCCTTTTTAATCTGGAATGAACTGCATCACAGCACCTTGATCTAAGTTACTAGCTCCTGAATTCAGTTAGAATTTGCCATAGGGTCTCCCATTGATTCAGCATAAAAGCAGTGTTTAGCTGTTAATTTCTTGAGGTGAGGGCCATTCTTGCAGAAGAAATCAGCAATTCTCATAAATCTAAAAAATTACCTGCTCTCCCTTCCCTTCCCCATCCTCCCACAGTAACAAGTTCATATCCTTCTTCATAATGTTTTGTTTCTGGCAGATGTACCAGTTGAATGTTTGCTTTAACAAAACTTTTGTGTTATCTGTTTATATCATAACTTTAGAGGAATGATATATATTCCACTTACAGCAAGTGCAGACACAACCTACCAGTAAAGCCTATTTTGTTCCCCGGAGTGTGAGAATAATATCTAAGTGTGAGAGCTTTTCTCACACTTTGATGTTATTCTCACATTTGTAACGTCAATGTATTTCCACATTTCAAAAAATAAAATAAAACCTACCACCAGATCCTAAAACCACGTAGCTACAAAATGCCAGCACAACCCTAGACCCAAATGCTTGCCAGACACCCGGAAAACAGAGCAGGCTGACTGCAGCAATGGGTGGTAAGCTAAGAGAGACAGCTCAAAGCGATAAACCAGTCCGTTGGAAACTCTAATGGACACCAAGGCACTGGGAGCCAGACCAAATATATCATCTCAGATTAAGAGAGACAAGCAAATAAGTAAGAACCATGATCTGGACTCAACTGAACATCCTTCTGCTATCTCTGAACCATCAGAAAAACCATCTCATGGATGTGTATACAGGTTGAGTGAAGCAGAGAGAAACTGCATGCTGGGGCAGGGGAGAGAGAAGTAGCTTCTAGGTCCTCAAAAGTTCAAGGAAAAGGGCTACCAAAAGGCCCAGCTATTTGTTTTCCACACCTTTATCACCTGTCCTCCTTTCTTGGGATTGACTGTCTGAAACTGAGTGTGCCACTTACAGAATTTATTCTCCACTATTTTTTAAAATTCATTCTCACTATTCTTGAAAGGGTGTTGAATACAGCCTTGTCACCCAAGCTCAGAGTATGTGGCTCTCGTTATCGTTTCCTCTTCCCCCAGAGTCTTACTCCCTCCAGAAGGATTTGCCCACACAACTGTTTGAAGATACTCCGTTTCCCTGTTATTCTCCAATATGCCATTTTCCACCCTCTCCACTTTCTTTCGTAGATGGTTTTGTGACATGGATGGACACTGGTAACCAGTTCTAGCACTTGACACTGGAAACAGTCCATCTCAGTGATGGTAAAGTTCACGGTTCAATAAATCTAAGCCTGCATCTAATGCTTGAAGTTCAATCACAGTTATCAACAATAAAAGCAAAATTACTTTTTTTTTTTGAAGTGTGGTTACTAGTTTAAGAGCCTAAGTGTCCATCAACGGACGAATGGATCAAGAAGATGTGGTTTATCTATACCATGGAATACTACATGGCAATGAGAAACAATAAAATCTGGCCACGTGTAGCAACATGGATGGACTCTGAGGGTGTTATGCTAAAAGAAATAAGTCAGGCAGAGAAGGACAAATATCATATGTTTGCACGTATAGGAAGATTAGGAGGAACTTAAAAGAGGACCATGGGGGAGAAGAAGGGGGGAAATAGTGGGGGAGAGGGAGAGAGGCAAACCATGAGAGACTCTTGAATGCTGACAAAAACTGAGGACTGATGGATGGGGGGGTGGGGGAATGGGCACGGAGAGGGGCACTTGTGGGGATGAGCACTGGGTGTTATATGGAAACCAACTTGACAATAAACTATTTGTAAAAAAAAAAAAAAAAAAAAAAAAGAGGTAAGAAAGCATGCAACAGACTATAGACCAAACACAATGAACACCTCGTCACCACAATACAGAATTGGGGATTCAAGGAGATTTTCTTTCTTATAAATGAACAATAAATGAACCCACAGCCAAAGGGCAATTACCCTAACAGAAATAGCAACGACCTAATATTTATATGGAACCACAGAAGATGCTAAAAAGTGAAAGCAATACTGAAAAAGACAAACAAATCAACAGGCATCATACTTCTTGATTGAGTTACATTATAAAGTTATAGAAGTCAAAACAGTACAGTATAGGCATACCAAAAGGCACATAGATCAACAGAACAGGATTGGGAGCCCAGAAGTAAACCCATGTACGTACGGTCAACTAATATTTGACAAGGGAACCAAGGATACTTTAAGAAGAAATCACAGTCTCTTCAATAATGTTGCTGGGAAAACTGGATATTCATGTGTAGAAGAATGAAATTAGCCCATCTTATACCACTCCCAAAAACTAACTTGAAATGGATTAAAAATTTAAATATAAGACCGAAAACCATAGAACTCGCAGAAGAAAACAGGGAAAAAACTCTTTGACATGGGTTGTGGCAATGATTTTTTTTTTTTCTTTTTTAGATAGGATACCTATAGCACAACCACTACCACCAAAGAAGTGTAACTACACCAGCTACAAAGTTTCTGCAATGGAAAGGATTGACAAGATGAAAAGGCAACCTACTGAATGGGAAGCAATGTATGGAAACCAGGTATTTGCTAAGGGGATGAAAATCCAAAATATATCAAGAATTCGTGCAAGTCAAGAGCGAAACAAAACAAAAACATTAAAAAATGAGCAGAGAACCTGAATAGACATTTTCCAAGAATGACATACTGATGATGACCAACACGTACATGAAAACATGATCATCATTCATCATCAGGGTAAAGGAAATCAAGACGACCATGATATATCCCTTCACACCTGTTAGAATGGCTATTACCAAGAAGAGAAGAGATAAATGCCCACAAGAATGCAGGGAAAAGGGAATCCATGTACACCACTGGTGGGAATGTTAATTGGTATAACCACTATGGAAAACAGTATGGAGGTTTCTCAAAAAATTAAAAATACAACTAGCATTTGATCCAGAAACTCTACTTCTGGGAATGTATCAGAAAAAATAAGCACACTATGTTGGAGAGGTATCTGCACTCCCATATACAGAGCAACATTATTTTTAATAGCCAAGACATGGAAACAACTTAACCATGCATCAATGGATGAAGGCATAAAGAAGTTGAAATATACTATGTATACACACACACACACACACACACACACACACACGGCGCACTCACACACTACCATCTGCAACAACATAGATGGACCTTGAAGGCATTATGCTAAGTAAGTCAAAGAAAAAAATGTATGACCTCACTTTATGTGCCATCTAAAAATAAACCCATTTGTGCTTAGTAGAGGCAGAAAAAGGAAAGGGAAATGGATGGTGGGCTAAGGTACAAATTTCCCATTATCATCAGATAAGTACTAGAGATGTAATGTCCAATATGATGATCACAGTAAACGTTGCTTGTGTGGTGTATGTCAAAGTTGTTGAGTAAATTAATCCTAAGCATTTTCATCACAAGGAAAAAACATTACTTTTTTTTTAATCTTTAGGAGATAAAGGACATTAACTAAACTCACTGTGGTAGTCATTTCATAATATATGTGAGTCATTATACTGTACACCTTCAACTTCTACAATGCTGCACGTCAATTATACCTCTATAAAACTGGGAAAAAACAATTCATTCGTGGCACGGAGAAGGCAATTATCCCGATTAAAGAGTTTCAATTAACACAATTCAGAGACACTAGGACGGATAAACCAACCCAAGATTGACACTGAGTATAGTGATCACAGTAATGGCAATTATAACCCAATCCGACTGTAAAAGCACTTGCAACTTGGTTCACAGTGCTTTCACAGATAGGATATCTACTCTTCAAGGTTATGCTCTTAAAATAAATGTGATATTTATGAGCCTTAAGTCCAAAATCAAGATGGTCTCAGCTGTGCCTATATTTCTTAGCATTTGCCATGTTGGCATCCACACATTCCAAAAGGCATCCAATGACTGGAGACCAAAGCTAGCAAGCGTCAATGAAGGAGAACAATTATCACTCTAGATCCAAATAAACACGGCTATCACTTCTCAACATAAATGAAAACTAAGATTCTGAAGAAATCTAGATCTATTTATTCTACAACTTTGAAATACTACACACCCTCATATGTTCTATTTCTCTGCAGGGTCTTCATCATTCATTTACTGTGCAGCACATACAACACAAAAATTATCAAATACAGCCATTACCGGTCTTTCCAAGATGTTCTCTCTTAAGAGAGAAAGGCAGCCCATACCTGGGGATTGAGGGTCAACTGTCTTGTGGTTCTGAAGTCTAAACTTTCTTCAACAGACCTTATGCTCTATCTTGCAAAATTAATTTATCACATACATGTGTCCTCATTTGTACAATGTCCCCTTTCTAGGCACTTTGTGCTCGTAGCTTGACTAACCTCACAGTTCAAGAGGCCTCAGCCTGCAGCAGTGAATCCCAGTGCTTTTGTCAGTGTGCTGGACCTTCCCAAATACAGACATTCTCCAAAACCACACAACACACCTCCTCTCAGCACTAGCAACAGAGCTAAACTACACGTAGCATTTTACCATATAAAACGTGGGCACAGATGAGTGCCATTCTTGCTGATCAGTTTGTATTATGTTAAATTAACACAGTAATGGACACCTATAAAATTACACATTTCATGCCTTAAAGTTAATGATGAAATAATAGGTAATAACAGGTTACAATTCTGATATAAATATCACACAATCAGTAAATTCACTCAACAATAACGAATAACTTTCAACATTCCATTTCCTGGGCAACAATCTTGAAAGAGCAGCATATAAATTGGAATGTTATTGTCCAACCGGACAACCTAATTTCTCTGGCAAGAGAAATACAAGAGGCTGTTAACCCAAAGCGTATGGTTATACAGACTTTTACATGCTTTATTTATATGGAGTCCTTTGGGAAAATTTAATACAGCATCACCTCTATTTTGATATGTTGTTTTCCTATCATTCATTTTTATGGTGAAAAAACGCTAAGTCCTAAGCTTGGAATAGGACCAGAACAAAGGTGGTAATTCTTGGTAATCCAAGAAAGTGAGAAACATATGTATTCGGTTCTTAAGATTCATTTGAGTTTTTAAAATAAAACAACATGATTTATTTTTGCTCGTTTTTTTTCTCTCTCTAATTATCTATGTGCATGAGACATTTTTTAAAAAAGAAGTACTTAAAAAAAGTGACTCACGTAGACGTGGGATGGAGTTAGATGATTCTGTGTATACTGAATGATGTATGAATAAAAATATTCAGAGAGCAGACTTTACACAATATGAAAACCTACTGCTTCGGGTTAGTGGTCATTACTTCCCAGGGGGCAAAGAAGACCACTCTGAAAATGCTCAAATTGCAAAACTTGCCTGTTTTAAGTACAGATCTTTGGAAACCCTTTGCACAATGTGTGAGCTTTTTCTATCTCAAGAAATCCAAGTCCCTTCATGACTCAAGATCAAACTACTACCATCAGCAAAAAGCTTATGAACCACAGAAAGAGAAACTCCTACAAGATGCGGGGGAGGGTCTTATTCTGCACAGTCTAGACTGTTCTGTGAGATACTCGTGTCCCTCAGATGGTAAGAGGTATAAGTGGAGGAAAAAAACCTAAGCAAAAAAAAAAAAAAAAAAAGTTCTTGCAGACAAGTTAACCACTTTGTTCTAACAACAAACTTGTCGGTCTTTAATATGCTAACATGCGCTGGAGAGCAAGCAAGAGCACATACAGGAGGCGGTGTGTCAGTAAACGAGATTGACCAGGGAAGGATTTTCCACACAACTACAACACCCTCACCAATCACCAGTGTTCCACAGAAATCAGTTTGCAAACAGCTGTCTAAACTTAATAGATTAGAAGAATTACAACTGATTAGAGGAACGCTTTGGGGTGCCTGGGGGGCTCAGTTAGTTAAGCGGCCGACTCTGGCTCAGGTCATGCTATCACAGTTTACGGGTTTGAGCCCCATGTTGGGATCAGTGCTGACAGCTCAGAGCCTGGAGCCTGCTTCAGATTCTGTGTCTTCCTCTCTCTGCCCCTCCCCCACTCCTTTCTCTGTCTCTCAAAATTAAATATACATAAAAAAAAAAAAACACGAAAATACACCCAAAAGAACATTTTGCCTGAAAAGACCCAAAGTCTGTTTGTTTGTTTTTTAAACGAAGACATACCAACAAATAAACACTCTACTCAATGACAAGTCAGACAGGGACAAAGGGAAGAGGAGGATCTTAACATGTCAACTTGTGAAGAAATTAAAAGAAAGCTTTTTGATTTTCAGGGGAGAAAAGGTGATCACATTAACCTTGGGGTCACCTAAGCTAGAAGCCTGACAGGAAGTCTGTAGCTTTAAGGGACTGCATTCTCGCTGGGGGAAGGAGAGCATTTTGGAAAACAGGGATGATTCTGCAGGGAGATTTCAGGGGAGCCCCCTTGTTCATCGATCTCTTGATGAAATCCAGCAACCTGACCACAGGACAGCACTCACCTGCTGTCCTACCTCAGGGGCCAGAACCAAGGCCAGGTGGGACAAAGTGAGCCTAACATCCGATGGGGAAAAAAGGACTTAAATCACACACATACAAACAAAAACATGCTTTCTTCAAAGCTGTTCATTCCCCCCCACCCCTAATTCTAGCTTCTTGTCCTATGTTTTCTTTAAAAATATAGTTAAATAAATTGGACTGAATCAAATTGTTTCCTGATTGGAAATTGCTTTCACCCCAGAAAAGTTCTGCTAGATGCTAGAGGACACCATTTGGCACTTCCCGGATTTCATTTGCACATTTTCAATTGTATAGCTATAAATGTAACCACCGGTATGCATATACATTCACAGTACACTGCAAGTACAATGTTGAACTTGTTTTTCGAGAAATAAAAGGTCTCCTCGACCTGTCAATTATCTCCTTTTGCCAATGTGTGCTCACTTCCAAAAATGCAAGAAGAAAAGTTGATTTTGACTTCACTTGCTTTAGGTTTGGGCACAAGACCCAACACAGTGCCTCAAATTTTCAGCAATATCATGATTCCTTCAATGCCTCTGGGAATAGGTACTTTTCAAGTCAATTAGGAATTATATTGCCTGGTAGGTAGCTTAAATGAAGAGCAAAAAGTATGTGTGCTTGCCTGATCATCTTCTGTCAAAATTCTACTCTGCCTAAAGACTCTAACTGTTCTAAAACATATTCTAGGATATTCTACCTGGAAGTGACGTCTCCTTCACTCTCTAATGGTTCTCAGCTAAAATTCCTAGACAATAGCTTCCAAGTGTTACATTAAATAAACAAGGAGGTCATTAGACTGAAGTAGCTTTAAGGCAATGGTGAATCTACGAACTACACCGAAATCTAAGTCTGTAAATGCCTCCATGTTAATAGGTCAAAATGGTAAGGACAATCAATTACCAATAGTCAATTAGGCTTTACGTTACAGCCAATACGAATTTTCTTCCTCTGCTTCCACACTTTCTCTGTATGGTCTCTTCCCTGGCTCCTGTCAACCAAGAGTTCCTAACCACTTCTGGCTTAGGGCTGCCAGATTCATAACATTTTTTGCTCAAACTCTTAATGATAGAAAACAATGGAACCAGGAAAGAGAAGTTCCATTGGTGGACAGACGAGATGAGAAATGGTTCTAACAGTTACGGAGAGGCTGGTAAGGAAGGGAACCCCAAGGGGAACCTGAAATCTAAGCAACAGTCTCTGTGGGGCCAGAGGTGGGAAGCACAGGGAACCCAGAGCAGTGACACAGGGTTCACCTCAGGGCAGTTTTTCTGGGGGTCAGACCATTGGTCTAGGTTTTAGCACTGGCATAGGGAGGGGGGAGTGGGAAAGGAAGAAGAAGAAATTACTGTATATTCCTATTTGGAGAATATTTTTAGTCTTGCATTTTTGACGTGTGAGCTGCCAGCACAAAATACACCAAACACCTTCCTAACTCCCTCAAACCAAATAAATAAATGAGAAGAGAGGCTGCTGAAAACCTTGACAAGCAGCTTGTCAAGAAAAGCTGTTTTTCACACAAGAAACTTCCTTTCAGAACCCTAAATCCTACCGACTTCATTCTATTTGCAGTACTCTTATCTGTTAGTATCACAACGGAGAAGTGTATATTGGACCCAAAACACCTTCTTTATTTTTAAAGCCAAAAATTCATCAAGGACTTCTGTCCACATTTCAAAAGGCTATATTCGTCTTTCAGAGATTTGTATGTATTTTAGAAAGGGGTGCATGCATACCGACTTCCAGGATGGAAGCAATGTTCATAGATTTGTGTTACGTACAATGTTCTTCAGTATCGGTCATTACAAGTAAAGTTTTAAGATCAGTTAAGTTTGTAATCAATGTAGAATTTGGAATGAAGAATTTATCTCAGCAATTTGTGATGGAAACAATTTTAAGCTGATACACATGTTATTATGTCGTCTTCTACCCTGTTAAGAAGTCCAACACAATCGCTCAGGACTAGCAGATCATGACCCAGAGAGGGGAGAAAAAAGCTTAAAAAAAAAAAAAAAAAAGGAGAGGGGCAGCAAAATGATCCAATTTCATCTCACTGTCCAGCATGAAAAAGAGGGAAAGAGAAATCAGAAAAAAAAAATCCTTTTTAAATTTTAGAAAGCTACTGGAGAAGAAACCTGAAAGGACTTTACAATAGCAGGCAACAGCTTCAAACATTAAGACTGCCTAGGCTGAATAAGATAGTATCATGGGGTGTGACTTCTTAAGTAGAATATTAACCCTACGCATAACAGCCAGAGCTACAAGTGGGAAGTGTGGCTCCATCAGACACACCCAAGGGCCCTCCAAACCTGACCAGTAGGTCACTACTCACTCCTCTGGTTTAAGTATTGTCAGACTGCCCTGAAAAACACAAACAGGTCACCTTCTGGATTCAGAGACAAACCATCATCACCCATCTCCACTCGAACTTTGATCAGCCTAACAATTTCTTTGCAAAGAGCTGCCACACTAAAAGCAGGGCTTTCATGGGGAAGAGAAATGACAGAGTCCTGGTGCCCAGTCAGGAAGTGCTAACAGGTGTATCTTAGGTTATGTGGGAAGGAGGAGGGGCAGGAAGCTAAGACAGAAGATGAGTGGCAGATACGGTTCAAATAGGGAAGCAGAATAAACTAGGACAGCATTTACTCTTCCCATGTTGTGCCACCGGTAACTGGAGGGAGTACGTCAAGATTTAGAACCAGACTGCATACAGTAGAGGCCAACTGATAAACGTTTTTTGTTGTTGTTTTTACCCTAAAGACCTCCAAGATTTTAATATAGATCCCCAGTGTTACAGCTCCCCACCTTCTCTGAGCACCTGTAGGCACAATTTTCAGTTCCTCAGAAATGTATCTGGCATCTTCCTTTTTTAGCTTCAATTGGAGAGGTCCAACCCTGTCAATTATTCTAATTCATCGAGTGTTTTCCTCCAAAAATGTATTTAGGAAAGACACTAACAATAAGCCATTTCATACTGATTCGCATTAAATACTTAAATATGTATTCAGGAAATAAAGCTTCCAAGTTATTTTTTCAAAACAGATTTAACAGATTTCAAACCTGACAAAAATAACCAAAAAAAGAAAATTCAGATCAATCTAACTTATAAATAATGATGTAAAATATTAACTCAAGCATCAGCAAACAGAATCAAGCAGCACAATAAAAGCATAATAGACAACTAACTAGGACTAATTTCAGGGATACCATGATCATTCAAGGACAGAAATTCTACCTCTAGGATTCATAATATTAATAAGCCCAACAAGAAAAAAGACCTTACAGTTATTTCTATAGACGCTAAAAACACATTTGATAAAATCAAAGTCTACTATGATTTAATGTGTTAAAAATTAGGAATCTATGAATTTTTCTAACTATGGCAAAGATATTAATATAAATGTATCTCAGCTTGAAATCCAGAATCAGGCTTACTGGTAGCATAGAAGCAGCAATGTTTTCGGCACAGGAATGGCCACTACGAATCCTCTGTAATTTTACACTTCCAATTAGCACCAGCCCATGCAACTAGGACAAAGTCTTTGTTATCGACTGAATGTTTGTGCCCTGCCACGCCCAAAGTTCTTATATGGAGGCCCTAACCCTCCCAATGTGGTTGTATGTGGAGGAAGTAATTAAAATTAAGAGAGCCCCTAAGGGATTAGTCCTTGTAAGAAGGGATACCACCAGAGAGTGCTCATGCTTTCCTTACCCTCCCTCACCTCACCTAGGACCTTCAGCCTCCAAAACTCTAAGAAATGAGTGTTACTTAAGCCCTCCAGTCTATGGGATTTTGTTATCAGAGCCCAAGTCAAGTCATACAGTCATGAAAAATAAAAATTGGAAAGCAAGAGGCAAAACTATTACCTTTGCAGATGATACATGTATCCACCTAGGAAACCAAAGAGAATCAACTGAAAATGAATGAAAACACCGCAAAAATTAGAGGATTACAAAACTACTGTGCAACAGCTTTTCTTATACACACCCAAGCCAATAGTTTCCAAGAGCAAAAGGACAGATTTTCAAGAAAAGTTTTAAAGCATATAGAATCAAGATTAAACCTTAACACCCTACAGTGAAACCTAAAATATGACCAATTAATGGAAAGATACAGTTTGTTAACAGATGAAACTCACTGTAAAGATATTATTCTCCCAATTACTCTAAATTTAGTGACCCCAACAAAAATGCCAACAAAAGTATTTGGGAAAATGGGAAATTTAATTCTAAAATGTGCATGGTAAAAAAATAAAAGTAAAGTAAAATGTGCATGGAAAATTAACCTCCGGGAGGTGGTCAGGAAATATGGGGGCTATTAGCCCTACTGGGTATTAAACCATACTATAAAACTAAGGTAATTGAAACAGTTTGTTAGCAGTCCAAGAATAGGGAGAAAAACGGAGCAAATTTATTTCAGAAATAGACACAATACACACAGATTTATTTAATAAAGCTGGCATTTCAGATGTGGGACAATGATGGATTATCCAATAAATATGTTGGTATGATTGGCCAGTTACGAGGGGGGATATAATGCTGGTTCTATTCTCATGTCCTACATCAAAATAAATCCCAGATGGCTCAAAAATTTAAATGTAAAAAATAAAGTTGTTAGAACAAAAAAAAAATTACCATAAGGAAGGCCCTACTAGGCAAGGGACATAAAGCAAATGCCATAAATTAAAATATAAAATAAAAAGGAAGGAGAACTGATAAATTTGCATTAGCATTTGAAACGTTTGAAAGGCAAAGAACACTAACAAAATGAAAAACAAATGACAAAGAAGCAAAAATACTTGCAGCTTCCTAAGTAAGACAAAAAGTGAATTTCACCCAAAAAGAATGCCTTCAAATCATTTTTGAAAAGGGCCAAGAACCCTGGGTCAAAAGGCAGGAGGTTGGCTTTGCACACTGGGCTCTCTTAGGAAGCAGGGAGAGATGCAGAAGAAGGTACCCAAGGCTCCTAGGGGAGTGTTCTCAGGGTCAAGCCACACGGGGAGGGAGTGGGGTGTAGTGAGAAGGAGCCAGGGCTGCACAAAAGAAGTTGTTCAGCAATGAAATCACAACACAGACCTCAGGGTCTGGAGCAAGGACAGGGACTGCCAAACTTGAAGCAAGCGATTGAGCCCTTAGAGTCCCTAATGCACTAAGAATGAGACATGGGTACTCCCTGGAAGGGGCAGGGCCTGAGGCCAGCAGGCTTTCTGCAGCAGAGGTGGTCCTGAAAGGGGTGGGGGCTGGAGACAAAGCTCCTTCCCCTACAGCCTGAGCAGCAGCTGAGGGAACTCGAGCTTCCTTCTAGAAGGACAGTCTGGGCAGCACATCTCAGCAGCCTCTGAGGTTAAGAAGAGCTGGTTCATAGAAAAAGAAAAGCAAATGGCTAATGAACACATAAAAAAGATGTTCGGCTTCATTCACAACTAATACAATGCCAAGATAAAATGACTGTCAATGCAGATTTGTTAATATTGAGACACCTACACATTGTTGAGGAATATGAATCCCTAAGACCTCTTCAGAAGACCATTTGGCTTATATTTCTAAATTGAAAGTGCATACATCCTTTGATGCAGTACCTTCACATTCTGAATCTGTAAGAACAATTCCTGTGTATATTCCAAATAGGTACAAAGCCCGTTAATGCTGGTTACTGGTTTGGAGTGCATGTGCGAGGGCAAGGATAGGTCACAGGTTTCACTTTTATTTCCTTTCATGCTGTGTTTTATAGATGTATTAGTTTTTAAAATAGTGGTCCAAAAGAAAATCTGAATATGATGTCAAAATATCTACCTATACACTTATATTTATGACCCATGCTTCAGAGGTTTTCTGTATCTACAATGAAAACCCTCTTGTTTTCATTCTACTAGAGCTAGACTACCTCCTGGATTGTTTTACAGTATCACAAACATACTCCCACATGCAAGCAATCTGCATCAAGTCTCTAGACGTATTTGTCTTCTATACAGAAAACTACACCAATTTAACTCAAATCCTAGTAGTTATCAACACTTTTGGAAAGGAAACTGAGCTACTGTAATGCTGTGTATGAATTATAGTGAGTGCTCATAGGTACCCTAATACAGATTCTAATTTAATCCCAACAACCCTAGTAATTATGCCCTATCATTCCCCGATTATCAATGTGCAAATACAGTGTTCAAAGGTTAAATGACCAGTTCTATGTAATACAATTAAAAGTATCCAATGTCCAGTCCCTATCTAGATGTTTACCTCTTTCTACAACATCCTTCTGCCTCCCAATGTATTTTTCTTTTGGCTTTCCAAGTATTTAGTAAGCAACTATTGGTAACTTAAACGGCTGCTATGATTAGGTACAAGTGGTCTGATTTCCATTTTATTACTTTTTAAAGATTTTTAAGTAATCTCTACACACAACGTGGGGCTCTAATTCACAACCCCCAAGATCAAGAATCCCATGCTCTGAATAAGCCAGCCAGGCACCCATGATTTCCGTTTTAAGGAAGACTGAGTAATAGTAACTGGGAAATCTCTCCCTCTAGCTCGGAAAGCTAAAATTTCACATACTAGCACTCCAGCCCTCAACTACCTACTATCGCCCTTTGAGTAGGCTTCAATCTGATCCTAAAGCTTTACCAAAGAATTCAAAGCAGGTGTGATCTCTGTTCATCTTCCTTTTTGGATTGCCATCAGGAGGTTTAGAGAAGTATATTTAGCCAAGAGCAGAGGTAGGAGTCCAGCACTATTGTTTTGTTTTTTTTTTTCCCCATCATTAAACGAGGCTAAATAATGGAAACTTATTTATCTTTGAGCGAACCATTTGAATATGAGGGGAGAAAAACTGGGAGACCAAAAAAATTAAACGGAAAAGAAAAGCAAACCACCGGATAGTAAAAACATAAAGGAAAAGATGATGCTTCTCTTAAATGTTGAGGGAACTCATTTCTCTAATGAGTTAGAGAATGGTGGGTACTTTGAGTGTGTTCCTGATTTTCTAGGGCAATTGCTTCCCAAATGAAAAATTACCAATGCTACCAAAAGTTAGACTTGAGTCAATGAACGGCAGAAATCTTAAAAAAAAAAAAAAAAAGATTTTAATTTTGAGTAATCAAGATGAGTACTAGTTTGGCTTAAAAAAGTATATTGAGAATTCTGAACCTAGATAGGGTTGTTATCCAGAGGAGAGATGCAATTGCTTGTGTTTCACTGTTTATCATTTCACCCAGACCCTTCAATGGAGATTGCTCTGTTTCTCACTGCCGACCATCTGTTGTCATCTACACCATGGATCTACATAAATCCCTACTAGTTGCTGTACCTCAGAAATGGCCCCCCTTAAAAATATAAAATTAATCATTGCTGCTTTAGAACTCTGAGAAAGGAGAATGCATTTAAATATACCACCACACCCCCACTGCCCTGTGCATGCACACGTACACACAGCAACTTTCATCTATAATTTAGGAAATGGATGCAGTTCGGCAACAGTTAAAGACGAATTTCTTATGCTTTTTGTGCATTTACATAATTGATTCGCTAGATAATGCACTCTGCTTCCTTATTTAATAAACATGTTAATGATTTCAGACAATTACTCAAAACTGCCTACAAGTGTCTGCCGAAGAAAAGCAACAAAAAATAATTAAAATGAAAATACACACCAAAAGGCACATCCTTCATATCACATTACAGAAGATATTAAGTCAATATGTCACCCTGTCACCAGTCACTTGCTACCTGCTGTTATACATTTATTCAAATTCTAATGTATTAGCTGAGGCTGATACATTGGTTAGACACCCAAGTGGGCCAACACACAGAGCGAGAGAATAAACCTGGTGCTTTCTCAGGGTAGAGGCAGTAAAATAGCAGCAGCAGAAGAGCAGGGAGACAATAAAACACGGGCTAGAAACAGAAGGTTGAGGCAGACATTTTCAGAAGAAAACCCACTTCAGGCTACTCATGGTGGGGGGCAGTCACAGGGGAACTAAATGGATTCTATTTCCTCTGTCATCCCTGAGCACCAACCAGGGCAAATATCAAATATCACAATAGGTCTGATTTGGGCAGATGCTTCCTGCATTCTGGCCATTGTCAGGCTGCTTATTTTATTCCCCAGAACCTGCACGTGAGTCAACCACAAAGCCATGGCCTGAACCACAGACATGTTCATCACCTGAAGGAAACTGAAAGAGCCCACAAGCTGCATAGTTAGGATTCTGGACCTCCATGGTGCTTGGGCCAAACCACTTGAGCTTGGCTCTTGCAGCTCCTGATGGATATCAACTCATTCGGGTATTCCAAGTCACAGCCGACTTCCGCAGCCTTCCAGGAAGAGAGGAAAGTCACACCTGACAAGTGCAAAAGGACACTGAAGACAAAGTGCGGATGTTTCTAGCCCTTGCTAGAAGCCAGCTGATTCTGGCTCAGGAAATGCTGGCCCCAGGGCGTCCAGAAAACAGACTAGGTTGGAGACCAAGGGAAAAAAAAGAGGAAATGGTTCGAAAAAAATGTGTCTTCTATTAGTAAGTAACTTCTTATTCTGCTAGAAAGGAAGGTAATAAAAGTAAGGAAGTAGGGAGGATTTCTTAACCAGATGAACCTCCTTTCTCAGCCCAAGTTGGGGAGGCACCCAGGATCTCAGTTCTTAAACAGGAGTTACCAGTCAGAATCAAGGGATGTGTGTGTGTGTGTGTGTGTGTGTCTCAATCTCTCTCTCTCTCTCTCTCTCTCTCTCTATCTTCAGGTTTCTTACCTGCCTACTTTGTTATAAACTCTACCTGCCTACAGCCTGGGGATCATGTGGAGGAAATGGTGAGAAATATAACATGGCAGTAATAAGGGCAGTTCATTCAGAGTCACCTTAAGGAATACACACTATCAAGAAGTTTAAGGATACCCACCAAGGGATTTCAGACAAAGAGAGAGCATTGCCCTAACTCTGGCAACAAGGTGAGAAATTATGTGTAAGGGATGGAGAGATGGGTGAGGAGGTCCTATCAATCTGAATGAGAAAGGGACCAAAGGCATAGAAAAAGGGTGTGAGCTAGGAGACAGGGGACAATCGAGGTTTGGAACCATCTTGCCAGAATAGCAAGGAAGTAGGTGATGCTGGTCCCTAAAGGTTGTAGGTAAAGAGGGAGAAGAGCAGAGAGTGGAGGTGGAGGAGGAGGAGGCTGGGGAGGAGGGAGAGGTGGTGGTCACTAGCTCTGCTTTGCTCATGGGGGATTTCAGGTGTGTAAGGTATATCCAAACACGTGTGAGCAACTCCTAGGCTTCTGGCTCCTGGTTTCACCTTCCCAGATAGTACACAGTCCACTCAACTACAAAGGCAAACAAGGGTGATCTGTTACCTAGTCATCAAATCTCCTTGCTTATTATCTAGAAGCCTCTCCCTAGCCTCGGTAAGGCATGCAATCACACATCTAATGGATGAAATACAAGGGATCCACTCCTATGGAAGATTATTAAAAGACTTAATAAATTATCTCTAACCATCTTTCCTCTCCAAAAAATGAAAGTACAATAAAAACAGGAAGGGGAGGAATACTCTCAAGAATTTTATAGCATTCTTGCAATTTCAGGGCCAATTTATTCAGGTCAGAAAGTGGAAAAGATAATGCCCTGGCCAAATGTTCAGTATCATTAAGAGAACCTTATACATCTACTCAGTAGTGAACTTAAAATCCGATTATAATGGTATCACATAGTCTTACTGGTCCAAGACAGAGGGAGGTCTGGATGGCCTTTTGTATCGGCAAGAGTCTACCCAGGTGACCCTTTTTGAAAGCTGGTTAAACAAAGGGAAGGGACAAACTCTGCTTACAAAACCTGTGATATAAAGATGGGCTCTGGCTAAGTCTGTGGAGTCACCCTTTGCAGATTCCTACGCACATGGTTAGGTGGAGACTCCCTTGCTAGCTCTGTTGGGGCATCACAGTAGGCAACCTGCTCTGTTCCCCTTGATGATGCCTCCAACAAATGAACAGAAGCTCCATCTGGGGTTTCCAAATGCTGAGGTGTGGTTTGTAAAGCAAATCGAACTCTAGTGCTAGGAACTTCCATCTTCAGCTGACTCTGTTCATGTGCCACCACCTACCGAAAAGGTAGCCCCATCACAAGCTGCCATGAGAAATTCAACCATCCCCAGCCTGTTGGGATCATTCATATTACAGAGGATCTGTGGGGCTGGAGGGTAGAGTCCCCTTTAGACTGCCTTCTCCCACATCTCTGTGCTCAGCTCAACTATCTACGATCCTTTTTGTCCCACTTCACTGACCAAGAGATCTTATATTTGGTTTGAACCATGGGTCCTCCAAAAGGTTTCCTTCTCTCCTATAGAATGCTCATCACACAAAGTTCATCAAAAGAACCCCACCACTGCTGCTAGAAGTTATTCCAGCTGCTAGGTAGATAGCATTCTAAAATTATTTATTTTAAATGTTTTTATTTATTTCTAGGAGAGAGAGAGAGAGAGAGACAGTGTGAGCAGGGGAGGGTCAGAGAGAGAGGGAGATACAGACTCTGAAATAGGCTCCAGACTCCGAGCTGGCAGTCAGCACAGAGCCCGAAGCGGGGCTCAAACCCACGAACCACGAGATCATAACCTAAGCGAAAGTCGGACGCTTAACCGACTAAGCCACCCAGGCGCCCCTAAAATTATTTTTTTTAATTTATTCATTTCTTCTCTTTCTTCCCTCCAGAGAGGATGTGAAGAAGCTTATAGCAAAGGGCAGATAGATCCTTAAAAAAAAAAAAAAAAGAAAAGAAAAGAAAAAAAACCTCAGTTCTGAAGAAAACAGAAAGCCAATATACTAACCCCATAATGATCAATACAACCATGGAGACTTGACATGAACATTAGCCAGGAACTTCTAGGTACCCACAACAAAAGGGAAAACCAAAGTGATGACGCATACCTATAACCCAGAGAAGAAACGTTCAGAGCAGCTTTGAAAAAGCATCAACTTGGAAAGCCCAATCATTGGATAAGAACTCCCATTTCTTCTGTGACATCCATGTGACTTCATCATGTTTTATACTCTATTTTCTTAATTATTCAGGGGAAAGAACAGGCATTTGACTAGGAGCCAAGAGTTCATCCTAGGATGCCTAGCTCAGCTGCACGTAGCCAGGGATCCTGAGACCAACAGCCTCACCCTCCCAATACAACAAGTGACTAGAACCACACACATATAATCCTTCCAATTCTAATTTTACATGGTTTTTATCATGTGTTTTTAAAATGTTACAGAATATCACACATGGTAAAACCCCTTTACATGTGGAGAAACAGGACGGAATCCTCCTTCTCAATTAACTCTTAAACTTTTATGTTTTTGGACATATCATAGTACTTAAGTGCAGTTCTGGGTAGCAATAACCCACATGTGACAAGGGGTATTCTATCCTATTTATTAGAAATAACAGAAAAACACTTTAGAAAATCACTTGTGAAGTACTTACTGGCCTCATTTAGTTAATCCTGTTTAGGCTTCTAAAGCTCTGTATCAATTGCCATTCTTTAAAATGGAATGCACAATTTAAAAATAATTATTTTAGAGCCATCATTTGATTGCATATGTGCATACAAACAGATCGTCTTATAAATTTGGTCCATATTTAACGACCTTTTTCAGGCCTCCCTAGGCTAACACTATTATGTATAACAACCTTAATTTAAACCCACAGTCAAAAGAAAACATCCCTAATGAAACACAATTTCAAATTAGAGTTAAATCTGTCTCCTAGACCAAAATATACAAAAAGGCTCTTGCTTATATTTTTAAACTTCATGTGACTTATTTAAAGATTCAAGGTTTTCACTGAAATGAGGCATAGATGACTAAACTTTCATTTAGGCTAAATAGTAACTCAGGAAGAATTCTACTGGTGCATTTCGATTAGTTTCAGTACTCTTCATCAAAATATATGGAAACTAGAATGACCAGGACAACTATACCTTTGTTTTGTTCTGCTTAAGGCCGTTGATCTAGGAGGGGAAAGATGCTTGCAAGAAAACTGCCATTTCTCCACTCAAGAGAAGGATCTGTAATCTTTATGTTGCTTCAGTTGCCATTCAGGGATTTTTAAATTAAATTCAACAGAACTATACCCATCTGGAGAAGTTTTAAGTTTTTAGAAGACAAAGATTCAACTTTATTGAGCAACAGTATACAGGCAGTGGAACTTCACAGATCTTCTGGCCAAAAAGGGCAATTAATTTGCTCACATACTGTTACTTTCAACCCACTGTCCATGGCAGACATTACCAGCCAATCACCGATAGCACAGATTTACTCTATGCCCCGATATGGCTTCATTTCTCCTCAGCATAATACTTTAGGCAGTTACTATCAATTGCATGGGGGGGTGAATTCTTTTTGCATTCTGTAACGTCATCCAAGGCTGATGAAGACACCAAATTCCAAGTTGGTTAAGATGCACAGTAGTTAAGCAGTTATCCAGATTATACCCTCAACTTTATACTCCTTTACAGAGTGATCTTCTACTACACACCAAGTGCACTGTTGTATACTTACTATGCAATCACAACATGGAACAAGTGAATAAATGACCACTTCCCTTGTGTTCTTTAGTGCCTTCCCCTCTGCTTTTGGGGAAACACGTGTGGTTCAATGCTCCTAATCATTATCAAGTCATTATATTTGGATCCCAAATGAAGCTTAATATGCAAGACATAAGTACTAAAACCTACTCCTGGATTCAGAAATACTGAAATACCCCACTTGAACACCTCTCACAAGTTAAATCCCACAGGATATATACTGCACACCAGGCCTGACAGTGCTACTATACACCCGTGATGCCTTAGGCGGACTATTCCCTACTCCAAAGGTTCCGAGATCTGACCTCCAATGCCTTTTTTAATGACGCAACTCAGCAAACAATTACTTTCAAAGCAGCACCAGCATTTAATAGGCTCCTGTAAACAGAGTACTGATAGATAACAAGTCAAAAATCAAACAAAACATGGATACTGCCCTCCATTTCTTGTGTCCACTGTTAGCCCAAGGTTTGCCCTGCCACTAGCCATACTCATCAATATGGCCCGGTCTGTTTTGGAGTTGGTGAAAGGGGCTGTTGCTCTTTCTCCATCCAGCTGTCAGTCAGAGTAGCTTGGGAAAAATCCCAGGATTATTTCAAACCCTCTCTGCAACTAGAGAGTTTCTCTCTAGGTATGTAAACTAAAAACAAACTGTACCTCCTCATGTCTACCGTAATGTCCTGGGAGAGAATGATAAAAGCAGGAAAGGCAGCAGTAGAGAAGTACATGTTATCAACACATTTTCAATGTACGTTTTTCTGAAGTCAACACCTAACACTCCTTTTCTCTTAACAATTCCCCAATTCCGAAACTGGAGCAGCAGCTGAGCTCCTACCAATGTTCCCTGGTAGGAGAACAGAAAGCAGCAGCAATATGCAAAGTTCTGAAGAAGAGGTCAAATGTGGGGAGCCTGGGTGGCTGAGTTGGTTAAGCGTCTGACTCGGCTCAGGTCACGATCTCACATGATCTCGAGCCTTACGTAGGGTTCTGTGCTGACAGCTAGCTCAGAGCCCAGAGCCTGCTTTGGATCCTGTGTCTCCCTCTCTCTATGACCCTCTCCTGCTCACGCTGTCCTCTCTCTCTCTCTCAGAAATAAAAACATTAAAAAAAAGAAGAAGAGGTCAAACGTGCCAACTGACTGCAAGGACGAGAATCTAAAGGGTTACTTTCTTCTAAATCAACCACATTTGGGAGCAACAGTGTAATATCTCTTTGAGTTAAAACCTTGAAAAAAAATGTGCTTCAAGTATTTATTAAAACCAATTAAAAAAAAAGAACACAAAAAAAAGGAGGGGCATACAGCAGAAAAAAAAAATGACAAACATATCTACCCTTACAGCAGTCCAATTAAAAAAAAAAAAAAAAAAAAAACTTTTTGGGACATCTGTCTATGCATCTGTCCATCTATACACTCAGAAAAATTTGTTAGGTAATGACTTCATACCAGGTTCAATGTTAAATACAGAGAATAAAATCAGACCCTATTGTGCAAGTACTTACAGATAAATAAGCAATTCACTACAGAATAATGAGCTGCTTTAACAGACATATGGACAAAGGAGTGATCCATGTACCTTACGTTTTAGAAGACAAGTCCCAGCCGAACTGGCTTTTGAAGGATTAATAGGCATGTAGCAAGGAGATTATGGGAGCAAAGGCTTCCTGACAGAGAACCTTATGAAAGTCACGTGAGTGCAGACAGGGTTGGAAGACCCACTTAAGTTGGTGGTGAAAATTGGCAGGAAAGGGTTCTGGAAGGGCAAGCTGAAGCCTCAAGGGGCTGGGTCTCAATGCCATGTTAAGGTGCTTGCATGTTAATCTGGGAGAGTGGCATGATGTACCTACCCATTTCTGGTTAATACGGTGTTCAAATAAACTTACACTATTACTTCTCAAATGGGATGAGGTGATTTGTCCCTCAATATTTTGATCCTCCTTCAATCCCCACATGAGAGAAATTTTGAGAGCTTTCACCAGGCAAAGAAATGTGGGTGTGACTGGTCCAGGCTGGATGGGGCCCAAAAGACCCCGAGTGATAGTATTTTCTTCCTTTCCAACCACTTCATCCAGAGCAGCTGCTAACCCACTCGCTGTGCCAGAGAGACTCTGTGGGTCTGACGGCTGTTAATAGGCTTTATTACCTTGTTGAGTACCTCAAACTCCAGTTACTAATTACAGGGCACCGAAGTGAGTGAGTGGCTATATAATTTTTGTTAATTGATTTGCATGAGGGGATTTGGGCATGTCATACTCTAAATTTTCTCCCAGCTCTAAAACGCCAGGACTCTGCTCTATGGCTACATGTATCAGTAATGACCTTGTGTATTCTGGATTGTGGGTTTTATGCATGGGCTCCCTCTTCAATTGCTCAGAACCCTCAGGAGCAAAGTGCTACACAAGGACGCACAAAGACATGGAGGTCCAGGCTGTAGTGGGACTCTGCCAGGATCACTCAGGCTGGCAAGGATTTACTGATCTCTCAGCAGTGAGCAGACTTCATAGGGCTAGGCCACTTCCAGCCACTTGGACATCTTGCCCCCAGTAGGCTCACACAGCTTACTGACATAAGATTTCAAGTGCTTACATCTAACAGTTTCGAAGGAGACTCTCCATTTCTCCCTCCTGTCCCAATACCAAGGTTTTAACCTACCCTGCCCCTTCTCTCACACCCAGTTCACCCTTTCACCTCCCCAAACCCCATAGCTAATTTTGAAGATACTGTTCCCTGCCAACATTTTGCTTTATTCTTTGGGGTCTTTCAATGACATTCTTCCTCTTAACATATCCTGTTTATGGGGTGGAAAGGGGTACAGATGGAAAAGGCAAAATAGGAAGGAACCACAGATAAGCTGTTTTCATAGTTATGTACCAGATATCCTGAGACCATCTGCAACCAGGTAGGTTGCTCTGTCAGACCCTAAGTCTTCTCATGCCCCAGTTTTCAGCGTGACAATTACCACTACTAAGAAACTGTGAGCCACAGTACTCCATGCCTAACTAAAGTTCTGGGCAAGAGGTGCACACAAAGTATCTGGAATGGAAAGAAGTGGTCCTCAGTGACTCTAGATGATCTGTCATTCCATGTACATCATAAGCCATTTGTGTCTAAAAATAGTACACCTTCTCAAGTTTTCAAATAATTCAGGTTTCCTGAGTTTATTACATAATAAAGCTCTTCTCACAGTCTTACATTCTGTTAGGCTTCCGCAAATGGGAAAGAAAGTGGTGGTATTAGACACCTATTCTATCTATGCCACCATGTGCACGTGTATGCAGCATGGAAAGGTCATTGGCTAGGTTATTATGTCTGCATGTCTTCTGGCAGAAAGTACTTTTGGCTGGCTCAAAAATAAAGTGTGATCTCAGAAATGTGAGAAATGGTGGTTCTGCTTTATACATTATGAAAGGGGCATCCACCTGGGCAGGGAAATTTTTGGACAAATCAATGACACAGATGGCATCACTTCCCTGGTTCAAAACATTAGAAGAAGTATTTCTTTGGGCATGCATATAAACTTTAAACACAGCCAAACTCAACTCAAGAGAAAGCACCTACTGCTTCCACATTGAAAGATTAAAAAAAAAAAAAAAATGGGGGTGGAGTAAGAAGTTCAAGATCAAAGCTAGAGTAGGTGCTAAGCTTCCCTTCTTTAAAGGCATCTTGGTAATTTAAGAAGCCTCAGGCCTGGGAAGATCTTTGGAGATAGTCCTTGGGCTACAAGGTGACTGAGATCATTCCAATGGGAAAGAGTAAGGAAAATACCCTTGTGTATAATGCCTGACCAATTCTGTTATCTTCAGCTGTGGAGGAAAAATTACTAGTCTCCTCCAATAACGTTAATTGCCCAACCACAGCAGAAACTTGACAAAGGCTGATGATGTGTTTTGATACATCAAATGTACTGAGTCACTGGGCACAGCTTCAAGGATCCAAATACCTCAAGAAAAAAGAAGAAAACAGCTGTTTCTCCGCCTCATATGCAAGGTGAAGGAAGACCCTGGGGTTTCTATCAAACCAAGGTACAAATGGGCAAGTGTGCCTTCTGGGCTTTGTTTTCCGGAAAATGGGGTCAGTTCTACAGAGAAAGATGCTACTGACTGCTCAGAACCTGACTGGCAGGGTGTTAATCCAGGCACAACTCTTCACCCTCCTCACCCATGACTTTTCTGGAACAAATTCCCTTAAACATTTGATGAAAGATCTCATGAGCTACTCAAAAGCCAAAGGGCTGTTCCTACCCTTCACTGGGTAAGAAGCCAGTTTCTGGTCACTGTTTTTTTTTTTTTTTTTTTTTTTTAAAGGAGCATGAAGCAAAGGGAAATAGTATTAAACAAGAGGGGAAAAGGTCAGAGAGAAGTATTAGAATATTTAAATATCTGTTCCTGTTACCATTTTTAGAACAATTCTAGAGTTTTGTTTTCTAATTCTTGCCAATGATCCCATACAGAAGGGAAGAGGAGTCCACTTGACACAGTAGGTTCCTTGAGTGGTTCTTTTAAGTGAAAGAAATAAAGGGAAAGAGTCACTTGTTCCCCCACACAGGCAAGCACCCCCTACAGTCCATGACTCATAAAATAGCTCCTAGAAGAGGCAGCTCCATGGAGTCTTCTCAGCTCTTCTCTATTATCTTCCCCAGAGACAGGGAGAGATGGAGCCAGAGAACAGCCCAGCAGGAATCTGTGGGCGTGAAGAGCAAACAGGAAGCCTGAGCCCCCAGGAGGCAGAGGCAGTTTGGGAAGGAGGAAAATCTGGGTAACTATGACATTTTAAGAGGCCACCATTTAGGTTTACAGGCAAGGCTTGCAACTGTAAAGACCCTTAAGAAGGGTCTTCTCTCGACCCCTCCACTTGACAAATGACATTTAGAGAAGAAAAAGACATTAGTAAGCTCGTTCAAGATCACACTTCTAGGACTTCATACTGGCCCATAAGGCTTTGTTTTTTCAAAGGATTTTCCAGAATGTAAAGCACAGCCAAAGCACAATGAGTTCAACACCATCTATCTTTTGTAATGAATGGTAAGAAGGACATTCATATGAAAGAATCCGGGAACTGTCAGAGCCTTAGGTCCCCTCTAAATCACCCAAGCAATAGTCTAATCAATGTATTTTCCAGGTAGAATTGATCCTTTTCCAAGCTTCAGAAAAACCAAAAAACCCCATATGATACATGCAGTAAATGTTAAGTAGAATTCATAGTTAGTGCCTGGTACACGGTAGGTACTGGTTATGTTTGTGGGATAAATAAATAACCAAAACCAAGTACTTTGGCCAGATTCAAATACATTGTATCACCTGAAACATTAGGTTTTAACCACCTCTCAGGAGGGAAAATGGCCCTTTTGACATGATAAAGGATACAGGCAATGCCATCGTCAGAAGAGGGGACTTGAATTCACAGAAATTCCATGATGGGCACAGTTAACAAAGAATTGTGTGATGCTGGACAATCACGTTAGCACCTCTGTCTCATCTATCAAGAAGTACAGTATCTTTTAAAGTTATTCGTGGAAACTAAGTAATGTGGGACTATGAAATCTAGTTGTAAAGTTAATACTAGACAAAACTAGCTATTTGTGCTACACAAATACCATTTATCAGATTCTGCTAGCATCTTGTATCCAGCTTCATTGTAACATGAACCCCATAATTCTCAAATAGCCAAAAATCAAGGGGTACCCTCCCCACACCACATGCTATGCACTACGAAGGGCACTGGGCATACACAGATGAAATACAAAGTCCTTGTGATTGATTTTATGTAGATCTGTGCCCTTAGTGTATACACCCCAAGCCCTAGAGACCAGAGCCCTGTAGACTAACCCTGGCTTACGGACCACCACACAGTAGGCCATTCTTAAATGGCTGCTGAAAAAGTGGATGTATGAAGGCATGCACAGAAGAACAGATGAAAATGAAGGCAGCACTGGGACAATCAGCCCATGCCTCACACCCACATCAGTAAAATTCCATGATCCATGGAACTGCAGAGAACAACAATGTTAGGCCTCAGAGGCATGTGTATGTTCCTTGCCTAGAGCCAAATCCCAACCCCTAGAGAGCAGGAGAGCCACAGTCCAATTCATAGGAGGCAGTGCCAAAGCCCTAACCCAGCTGCACACTGACTTGTAGGATAAGTCACCCAGACCCCTTCCAAACGCGTTTGCCATGACCACTCTCCCTAATGGAGTGTTGATCACATGTCAGACATGGACGCCAAGCTCTTGTCCACAGAGTGTGGGATGAGCAATCCCATCCTGACAGATGTGATCTCCAGAGTGCTTGAAGTGACAGCGTGGAGTTTTCCACCCCTCCAGACAGCAGGGAAATACGTTCATCTGACCTGGCTTCAAGGAAGGTCTCACAGCCTCTTCCCTTGGAAGGTCATCTCTACTTCACATCAGCCAAGATGTTTTTGCAAGTCCTGTGTTCTCAACCTTTCTAGAACTGGTGGGGATGGACCAACCACTGAATTGAATATTAATCTCCCATTCCTTCTCTAGGGTAGCAAATATTGCCAATAGGCACATTTTTTGGCCTCCTTGATGTCTAAATGCCTAGGTACCTTTTTTACTTCGTAGGTAACTATCTTTGCCTTTATTAACACTTTCTGAGCCCATGCTATGTACCAACCACTCTTCTAGTGCTTTGCAAGTACCCACTGACTTACTCCTCATCCAGTCCTTTGAGGAAGGTACTACTGCTTCTCCTGCTTTGCAGATGCATTAACTGAGGCCAAAAGAGGCTAAGTAACAACGGATCACCATCTAAATGGCGGCAGGAGCAGTCCTGTCAGCTAAAACTGTATTTGATGAAAGACCCGAGAATAAAACAACCCCATTCCTGTTTAGGGGTGAGTCACTGGCAGTCTATGACATTCAAAGGATGGTGGTGGGACTGAGAGGGGAGGACCACAAGAAAAATGTCCATCATTAATACTGCTTTCACGTTTTTATCAGCATCTTTAGCCAGGGACAGAGGATACAAAGGGAAGCACAGGACCCAAAAGTACTAGCAGTTTTTGTCCGATTCAGCAGAAGTCATTTTAGAAGTAGACCTCAGTACACTGCAAGCGTAGAGTAACAGATAAATATATAGATGCGCAGAGATATATAAAGATAGACAGATATAAATAGATAAAGCAGGGCTTCTGTGTAAATATGTTAAGAACCTCCTACCCTTTGTTAATTAGTAAATAACCAGCTCTTACAGGTCCTCCTACACAGAAGGAGAGGGGGTAACTCAGTCCACATTAAGAGTTCCACTGAATAGCCTTTTCTGAGAAAAGGCCACCGCTTTTGAGACCCATCTCTTTAAAGAGGTTGCTTTGCTTTTTTTTTTTTTTAATCGAGCCACTCTCGCTCAACGTTAAAACATTAAGCCGTCGTCATCTAACCGAGGTGATCAAATTCAACCCTGAAAATCTACTTGCTACTTTCTTATCCCTTCATCACCTACAGCCATCCCTTGTTTCCAGCCGAAGCCCTTGTCAAAAACTGATAGTTATTGCATGCTAATTTCACCACAAACACCTGATCTGAATTCTAAGTAATTAGCAAATCGGGTAACCTGCGAGATGCTGATCTTTTTTTATAACCACAAAAAAAAAAAAAAGCTTCTCACGGAGGATATTTTAGTGCAAGAACATTTCCAATCAGGATACCTAATGTCGTGTTCCAAAATACCACACTGTATTGCATTCATACATTTAGGCAACATATTGACGGAGGATAATAATGTACCTTCATATCAATCACACTGCATTTTAAATGTGCAATGGCAACAAGGTGTACATTATGCGTGTCTTACCTGTTTGGGCATCTGTCCATAAACAGGGACCAGCTATTACCAAATTCATTTTCCGAGATGCCATTTTCTGCTGTCAATGAAGAGCAGTTGTTCAAGCAGGAATATGTATCATGTTCAGGGAGAATTTTCATTTTGTCAGGATCTGAAGATGGGTACATCCAAATGGTGGAAGACACAATTCCCACATAATTCAGGGGGTGGGGGATGGGAAATAAAACAATCATGTAGTGGATTCTGAGGAAATGATTTGTTCCATCCCTTCTCTATCCTCACCAGCTGCAGATCCTTGTTCTTATTTATGAAATGGAGACACAAATCTCTGCCTACATCAGAAGGCTGTTGGGAAGCACCTTTTTTTTTTTTTTTTTAAAGATGTAAAGGGTTATATCAACTTGAAGCTTAACCTCTACTGTTACTGACAGGGATCACTAATCCAACAAGACAACAACGAGTTTGAGCAAAAAGTAATATAGCAAAGTAACAAACCTGCCTCCAATTAGCAATGCTACGAAACGCTGTTCCTCGTTCATATCCGTTAGCTTATTAGGTCTTTAGCCTCAGGTAACGTATGTAAAGTAACTATGAGGTGAGAAAGATAACTTTCTGTAATTTACAAGTTCATGTTACATTACATATTTTTTCACAGCATTGTTGTTTTAACGCTGAACCACATTTCACACCATAGTATCTTACGGAGGTTTAATATTCAGTAAATAAACTTGTTCTTAGGACTTCAAATAAACGTAAAGAAAAATCTCTGCAAAAAACACTGTTCTACAAACGCTGAGAAAGGCACACTAGAGAGAATGGAGTAAGGCCTCACGCTTGGTCCATTGCTGGTAATCAGGAACCGCTTGATGAATAAATGGATGAGGGCAGGCACTGCAGAGGTGATAAGAAACACAGGAGCAAGTGGAGAATTTCAGAACCGCATGCTATTTTACAGCTATCATAACTGATCACAGCGAAGACAGAATTCTGAGTGGGAACTCTTAGGGGGTTAGGAAGAGAACAGTCTTAATAAATGAAGACATAAAAGTCAGTTAGTACAAAGGGAATTATTTTTTCATTGAGGCCCAACCAATACAATGATTTGTTCGATGAATGAGTATTTCCATTGGAAATCTGGGGAGGATGTTTCAGGGAGGTATAGCAATCTAACAGGCCACTTTGCACTGGGAGGGGAGCACAGATCTGCTTTGATCCAAGTTCCCACAAAAAGCCATGGCATTCCCAACAATCAGCAGGGTATAAATTTGGCTACATGGGGGAGGCTGTGTGTGTGCACAAGTGGGGGTCAACTTATAAAACTGGGAAAAGAGTTGCTCTGACTGAGGTAGGAGATGTTAGGGATCCCATATGAACCCCCCTGGATCCCACAGGAGACCCCACATGAACCCACAGCCTCCCAGGCCCTATGTGCCTCCAAACAGGGAATCCACAAGAGCAACTGTTACCTTTGTGAATTTCTCCGACCAATTTATAGTGATATGGGGCAGGCACCATTTCATGGTACTTAGGTGGCATGGTATAATAGAAGAAAAACATGAAATTTTGAATTTGACAGACCTGGTTCAAAAGCTGGGGCTGCCATTTTCCAGCCAGATTAACCGAGTCAAGTGCAAAACCTCTGAGTTCAGCCTGGCTTTTGTGAAATAAGGATAAATAATATTTATCTCAGAAATTGGTTTTGAGATTTTTTAATGTTTTTTATTTATTTCTGAGAGAGAGAGAGACAGCATGAACAGGGGAGGGTCAGAGAGAGAGAGGGAGATGCAGAATCTGAAACAGGCTCCAGGCTCTGAGCTGGCTGTCAGCACAGAGCCTGACACGGAGCTCAAATCCACGGACTGTGAGATCATGACCTGAGCCGAAGTCAGACGCTCAAGACTGAGCCACCCAGGCGCCTCGGTTTTGAGATCTTAATGAGAGAATGTAAATGCATCCACATAGCATGGGCTTCATAAATGTCAATTTTCATCCCTTCCCATCTTCTCTTCATGCTTCATTGTTTTGACGGTTTTCACCTCTACTATTAGGCCTGGTCACACCGAAGTACAAAAACAGTATTTCCAAAAGAAGTCTTTATGTATTATTTGAATCTTTAAATATTAAGCATCTTAGATTGTGGTTGGAATAGAACATTTGAATATGCTACTTATATGTGATTTCTTCTCACAACCAATATGAACTTCAAATCTGTTAGTCCAAAGACATTCGCCCCTCTATCTACGGGAAGTCCATTTCTCAACAAGAAACAGCTCTTGAGGTCTCAATAAAAATACAATGACAAACTGTGGTCCCAGTTATATTATAGCACGACCAGTATGGATTGTATATGTAGCCAGTAAAAATCATTATTTTGAACTATTTTTAATCATATGGGAAATGCATACACTATAATGTTTTATGCAAAAAGCCTGATACACAAATACAGAATGCATACAAGTACTCATTACTAGGACATTTTATTGTTCTATTCCAAAATGAGCATATGATTTGTCTGTAATCAGAAACAAATTAAGGATGGCTTTAATAAGTATTTCATGGTATAGTCATGACAGGCTTCGATGAACTGCATGGAGTCTGCTCTGAAACAGCTAGCATAGCTTTCCCCTATCACATGTACACATTGGCATGTGCCCTGTGTCATCAACAGCCCTACAGGAATAGGTGTGTAGAAGCCATCTGGTCAAGTCTGCAGTTCTAGGTCATTATAGTCATTATGGCTTTTAACAGCTAGTTTTGCTCTTTAACCATTAACTGAACATGTTTTAAAAGCTGAAAAGGAAACCTTGGCAAGTGAGTATTTTTACAGAAACCAATCTTGGCAAAAATCCTGTCAGGCCTCCCTGAGTAGCCACAGAAGGTTCAATGTTCATAAAGGAGATGCTGCCAGTGGGGACATGTCTGGTGCTCAAAGTCCTAAGGATGCTTCCACACTAGGCTTATGTGAAATGGCCTTGGGACGGAATCCACTGTCAGTAGGAGAAGGAGCAAGATAAATTCAAGTCATGGCTCTCTCATTCCTGAAATTTCAAAATGTTTATGAACTAACAGAATTCAAGAGTTGGCTCACCTAAACCAGGTGCCTTTTTTATGGCTTAAGGAAACAGAGGTCCAAGATCAAAGTTAAGTGTTTGATCTATGGTCCCACAGTTAGTGCAAGAGCAGGGACCATACACAAGGTCTCCAGAGAGGGCTGGGCTTTGTGTTACCCATTTTCAGCTACTCATATCCACATTACAATTCTTCAACGTAACACCAGAGCCAAGCCACTATTACTGAGGATTATCAGAGGACACAGAATGGTCTTATCCTTCATTTAATAGAATCAGAACAGGTCTTCCAAACTAGGTCACTCACTGCACCCAGCAGAACAGCTCCTAAGGGGCACAGGCCCAATATATGTTGGATAATACATCAGTGAATGAGTGAAATACCAATGGCTCCAAGTAGCTAAAGAAACACATTCAATATGGTTACACATCTTGATTTCTTCCCATCTAGTTCAGTGGTTTTATCAAAATTCTACTTACTGTTTTTCAATAATCGATTTCTCCATTTGTGTGTGTGTGTGTGTGTGTGTGTGTGTGTGTGAGATTGTAATTATCTGTTGCTTCAGTATTAGTATTAGTATACTAAAGCACGGAAGGCTACCTAGGAATTTAACAGTCAAGGGTCCAAGGTTCTAGGTCCTCAAAGAGAAACTATGGGGATTAGTGTTCCAGTACACACAAGTTGGTCAGGGTCAATCAGAGGTGCCCTCTCCTGTCACGGCACTGGCTTCCAGTCTCTGACTATCTGTTCAGAGGCAAGTTAGCATTCCAAAACCCAGGAAGAGCAGTACATGCAGAAAGTTGTATAATCTGACAACAGACAAGCAAAGAAAATAGCACCAGCAACCGATACATAGACATGGGCCTAATCTTCAAGTAAAATCCACTCATGCTTTGTACTTTCAACTGGAGGAGAAGGGATGTTAAAGGAAGAGACAGAAGGAAGTGGAGACCACAAGTGTGGAGACTGGGGTACACAGGTAAGACATAAAAACAATGGCAGCTGGTTAGGAAGTAGAGTAATCATAGCTATTCATTTGCTCCGGAACAAAGATGACTTCCACAGTGTCTCACAGGAAATTGGTTTTCCTCACCTCATCCCTAAACATCCCAGGGGCACCTAGGTGGCTCAGTCAGTTAAGCCTCTGACTCTTGATTTTAGCTCAGATCATGATCTCACCGTTTTTGAGTTCAGGCCCCACACCAGGCATTGTGCTGACATCAGGAGGCTGTTTAGGATTTTCTCCCTCCATCTGTCTCTCAAAATAAATAAACATTTTTTTTTTTTTTTTTTAAATCCCACAGCTAGCTTACAACCGTATATACATTCTTGGAGAGCCTTGGAGAGGTAAAGGATTACAATGAGCTCCTTACAGATTGTTTCTTTCCAAAAAGGGGCTGTTATCCCCATGATTCACATGGAGAAATTTAAGGCAGGGCTGAAAGAAAAGGACTTGCCCAAGGTGACAGAGACTAACTTGATCCAAATTTGTAGGATTACAGAACAGGCTCAATCAACTGCTACATAATTTAAGTACACAGGAACCAAAATAAGCTAAAAAAAAAAGAAAAAGGAAAAGCCTCTTAGAATTGGACATCTCTCTCAAGTGAGGGTGGAGGGCTCTATCCCTGGAATAGCCAATACACTGGTCAGATGGCTCAGTGACCTTTCTCAGATCCAAAACACGTGGGAAGTGCATTCTTCAATATAATTCATGTATTAAACATGTGGGTTTTCTTCTGGCTGAGGAGAAGCTCTCTTCAGCACCTTACAGATAGTCCCCACGTTCGTTGTCTTTCTGTAGTCTCCAAACCCAACAATTGCCAGAGTCGCTGGCAGGCTGCTAATTTTCTTCTGTGGTTAAAGCCTCTCTACTTGAGACTAATTAGGGAGCAAGGGGGTGGAGGATCAGCAAATTACAAGAAAAAAAAGTTTGCTTTTTCCTGAATCATCAGGTGTCACTCTTATCAGGAAAAGCAGAAACCATGTAACACAACCTTGCCTCGCAGAGGTCCTGCTTTAATGAAAAGGCAAGACGGCTTTGTAATTAGCACATCACCTGGCACGCTCCTCCATACCCGCTCGTTGCTGTGGACGGCCCTTTCCTCTTGAGCAGAGCTAGTGACACTTGGCTCTACCTCTGACACAGTTATCACCAGCTCTGCATCAGTAAAGCCTCAATTCACACATCTTTTTTTCTGTACCAGATCTGCAGATTATATAGACGTTTCCTGTTAAGGGCTAAAGGGATCTGGAAGCTGAAAGACTGATTTCTGAAAACTGAGCAGAGAGGTATGGAGGTTTACGGAAACATAACCATTGTTGCAGGTAATTATGGAGTGCTTTCCAGAGAAATGCCACAAAATCTCAAGTGTCCATCAATGCTAAAGATTACTGTGAGGGGGAGACACAGAATCCAAAGCAGGCTCCAGGCTCCAAGCTGTCAGCAGAGAGCCCGACACGGGGCTCGAACCCACGAACCATGTGATCATGACCTGAAGTCGGATGCTTAACCGACTGAGCCACCCAGGCACCCCAAGAGAATCTTTTCCAAAACCGACTAAGAGTCCTACCCCAAGTCACCCTACACTCTGTATTACCTCCCCCAACTCCCCCAGCTCCTTCACACACCCCTGCAGCTCCCACTGAGAGGGAGGCTTCCCCTTTGTCTTCCTAGGCCCTTCTCACGAACCCCAAAGAATGAACTGTGACTGTGAACACAGCATTTGTGAGTTGTAGAAAGCCCGGTTTCCTGCTTTTTGCCACCCTGATGCTTCAGCCTAGGGGGTAGCATCCATATGACGACAACACCATACCAGGCATCCAGGGACAGCAGTGGTTTTCCACCAGCTTCTGGTAAGCAAAAGGTCTTCAGCTGCAAATGGAATGTGGATGGAACTCCAATGGTCATCCTGTGGGGTTATTTCCTACTGGAATTATAGCCCCATCTTCTCAATAGCTCAAAACCAACCACGTGTAGCCAAGCCCACGCTTATTCTCAGAGCACATCTGTGATTTCATAGCTGCTCCTGTTCTGAGTCTATACCTTGGTCTCATTCTTTATTTTAATCCAATGGGTTTATCCTAAACCAATGGTGGGGTTTTGAAATTCTTTTCATAAAGAACTTTTACCCAGAAGAAATCCCATTCCAAACTCCAGTGTGTAAAATAGACCAAAAGCCAGGCTGTCTGTTTGGAGAGCAGAGTTAGGGCTGGGATCTCACCACCAGCCTCGGCCCTGGAGAACTGCAGGGTTCTGCAGGTCACTAAGATCCTGAGAGTGTAAATACAGGGCTAAGATTTGGAGAAGTGGGGGGCTCATGAAATTAAAAAAGGGAAAAATCAAATTCTGTTCTTAACCATAGGGGGCAGGCAGAAACGTTCAACCCCTAGGCCTGCCTTACCAAAATTAAAACTCCTATTTAACCCAGGCACTCGGAGATAGCTCATTTAATCCCCGTAACTGCTTTCTGGCTTATATATTTTCAGCTTACAGGTGAAGAACATAAAGTCCACAAAGGTTAAGTCACTTGCTGAAGGTCACAGAGACCTGAGTGGCAGAACCATGACTCAAGCCCAACACTGGACTCTGAAACCTTTATTCTTCATAAATGCTGGGCAACCATCAGCTGCCAACTTTCAGACTCCTCTGAGGATTATTTAAGAGTGAACCCGTGAACCCATCAGCCCAATGGGAGAAGATTCTATTAAGTGGAGGGGAAATAAAACAAACCTCAAGACTGGAGTGGTATGTGTTTAAGACAAGCATTTTGACAACTAACTGCTCACTTAAAAAGAACTTTAAAAAGGTTCTTGAGGACCCTGATGAAAAAAAGTAAGGGTGATACTGACCGTTTTCAGTACTTGTTAAAGTGACCAGTTTCTACTGAGTATCTACCATATGCCCAGGCACTAGAGAGAATGACAGATGAAGACAATCTGGAATGACAGAAAAATCATCCCCTGTCCTCAATCTAACTAGAGAAAAGGGCCAGAGTCAGAGATAGGAGTAGAAACAGACACTGAATGGGAGCAGAACAGGAAGCAACACAGAGGGCAAGGGAGTAGGAAGAGAGTAAGCAGTAAACCTTATGGAGCATTGGGACTTTTCCAAGAAATTATACATCCACTGATAACTATTATACCATCTTATATTTACTCAGTGCTGTTTCATTGAACCTCACTGCACTACTATAAGAAGGGCTTACACACAGCAATAGCACTGCTAGGAATTTACCCAAGGGATACAGAAATGCTGAGGCATAGGAGCACATGTACCCCAATGTTCATAGCAGCACTCTCCACAATAGCTAAAACATGGAAAGAGCCTAAGTGTCCATCAACAGATGAATGGATCAAGATGATGTGGTTTATCTATACAATGGAATACTACATGGCAACGAGAAAGAATGAAATCTGGCCATGTGTAGCAACGTGGATGGACCTTGAGGGTGTTATGCTGAGCGAAATAAGTCAGGCAGAGAAGGACAAATATCACATGTTTGCACGTATAGGAGGATTAGGAGGAACTTGACGGAGGAACAAGGGGGAGAAGAAGGGCAGAAATGGTGGGGGAAAGGGAGAGAGGCAAACCATGAGAGACTCTTGAATGCTGACAAAAACTGAGGACTGATGGATGTGGGGGGGAGGAGGGGAGGGGCATGGAGGAGGACACTTGTGGGGATGAGCACTGAGTGTTATGTGGAAACTAATTTGACAATAAACTATTTGTAAAAAAAATAATAATAAAAAAAAAAGAAGGGCTTACACAAAACCAAGCTTTATGGATGACAAACATGTAGCCTCAGAGAGGTCATCTTACCCAAAGTCACAGAGCTAAGTAAGGGAAGGACCAGGTCTACACGTGAGACAGAGAAATCCTGTTATCCACAGCTACTCCATCTGCCAAAAGCTAATGAAGAAGGTTTTCTCTCACTTGGATCTCCATGATCAGATTTATTCCCCCATCATCCTTACCAACAGTTACCTGTGCCCAAGTAGGTTCACTTCTTCTAAGCCTTCACAATCACAAAGAATGAAGAAGTATTTACCAGAACATGTCTCAAACTGGCTGCAAGGACTGTCATCCTCAAACCCCCTCCCAACACACACACACACACACACACACACACACAGAATCGGCAACATCCCCAACTCTTCTTCCATTCAAAATCCAGTCTTTGTTATAATGACATCTAATCAAGCTGTGGAATCAGCTGAAATGCAGGCTTCCGTAAAAATCACTGCTCATTCGGTACTCAGCAGTTAAGTCTCCTAAATGCCAACCTGGTAGGAATTAAGAAAGTTTTCTTCTTCATTACAAGTCTCCAAGCTATTGAATGCTCTCAATTTCCAGCTGAACCCAGGTATTTGTGTATTCCAAGAGGATATAAATGTTCTTTTCCTGTCTACTGGATTTTAACAATCTTGAGTTATTCAAAGAAGCAGTGTCCACATCATTTTCGAGATGTCTAGTTTAACACTAAGACATTCACTTCCCTTTCCAGATATTTATAAACTTTTAGACATCTTTGGAGATATACATAAGTCGACTATCATTTTTGGCTTTGGTTAAGAAGTTACAACCAGGATTCTGAACCAACTAGCCCTACAATTTGGCCGTGCAAGCACTAGGTGGCGATAGTGTGCCACAACCCAGAACAGGCAGGGCTGGGAGCAGTGGATATTCCCTATGCCTCCTGTATCCAACCTCTTCACCAAAGCCCTCACATAATCCCCTACCACATTTAAGGGGTTACTTTTAGGATAGCACTTCAAAAAACCCCACCACTGGATTCACTTCCTCCATCTGTAGAACACAGCACCAAGTCTTAAACCTGGCATTCTGGATACTCCAAAGTGACTGGACCCACACTCAGCCCCCCACTACTTTCTTAGAGTCCTCCTATTACAGCCATGCTTGGGTCCAGGTTTCCTGCACACACGTGCGTGCATGCGTTCACACATACACACAGTCCTAACATTTCTCACTTCTACACATCTGCTCTAGCTCTTATCAAGCGTTTCCAAGTTCTAGAACAGCCGCCCATCCTTTCAGGCACCAATAAAGTCCATGGAAATCTTTCCTCAGACAAAACTCCTCCAAAGGGGTTTTAAAGCCTAGCGTTCCGTTAGTACTTGCGAATAGATGAAGCGTTGGTCCCTGGAGAAAATTTGTTAACTACAGATTAGCAAAAAGAATTTTAACAAAATACTCCCAGCTTCAATGATCTAATACCATACACTTGATGGTATTAGAGTGTATTATCTATTCATCTCGATATTTTTAAGGTAAGTGTGTGTTACTAAGAACTGGGTCACGAAACCTGCTTTATGCACTTCACTGTATCTCTTGAACATCTTTCCGTGTCATTAAAAAACACATGAGGCAGTTAAGATTCCTTCCCCCCAGGAGGCAATGCAGTGTGGTGGAAGGCACGCTGGGCTTGAAACCAAAATACAGAGTTTCAATGCTGGCTTTGACATGTACGTGCTGTGCTTGGACAAGTTATTTAACCTCTCTGAGCCTCATTCTACATGACAACGCAATATTTACCTAAGAGTCTCTGGCTGCCTAAAGGAGAGAATTCACGTGAGTATGTCTAGCATGGAACCTTCCTCACAGGGCCCCTCAATCCTTAGTCTTGCCTTTTCCTTTCCACCTTCATCAGCATGTTCTCTTCATGCTTCCCACCTCCACTACTCTCTACCTCTCTCTGGGACTGTATCCTCCTGGTTCTTCCCTTAGAAGAATTTCTAAAAATGCTGTATTTTTCCTATCAGGGCCTAAGACAACTCTTGAGGGTGAGGCTGGCTGGACTCCTTCAACAGACCCCTGGAGCCCGTAAGCAATGCTGGTTCCTGTGCTGGGCCTTCTTTTGCCTTAAACACTGCCGTTCTAGGCCCTTCCCTCTTGCATCTCTGTACATACCTTCAAAGGCAGTCCTGGCTTCTCTAGGGCCTCGCTTTGGCTTTGATATTAAAATATCCAGTCTGGAGCCTGGCTCTTTGGGGTCCTGACAATGCTTCTGTGCTTGGCATCTCCCCACCCCCATCCCCATCCCACCCCCAGCAGCTTCTCTCTCAACAGCCAGTTCCACAGCCTCTTCTCCAGACTCCTGGTCTCTCTGCTCCCAGAGGGCAGACTTGCTAAGTGAGAGGAAAAGCACCATCTCCTCTGCCCCTCTCCTTCACCAGGAAACACACACACATTTCAGGGGGGAGGGGTGCTAACCACTCTGAGGGTTTCTTCACCCTTACAAGGCTTCCTTGGCCTTAGTGTTTCTCAGTTGTGTTTTCCACCCCATTTTCATAAAAAAGCACTTTCTTTTTTGGCTTTTTTAAAAATCAGCTGATGGATCTGTATTAGATGCTAAAGCCACTTCCTGTTTTCTCCTCAATACCACCCCCAGAAACTGCCTTCTTTACCAAATGCCTTAGACAAGAGTACACAGCTCACATTAAGAGTACAGTACAGGAAAATTCACCTGTTTTCATTACACCGATTTCACCTGATGTGAACCTTTCTGCCAACTCTGCAAGGACAGTGAAACTGAAAAGAAAGTCCAGAAGGCAGTGTTCTAAGCAACACACCTGCTCCTGAGTATCACACAAGCGCCCAAGTCTGGGCTCTGGAGCCAGGTTTGAACACAATTCCCTCTCATACCACTTCCTAGCTAAGTGACCTGGGGAAGCAGCTCCAGTCTTCCTGAAAGCCAGTCCGCCCACCTGTCACATGGGGAGAGTAGGCGACCTCTTATCCTACTTTTTGATGGCACTGAAACAGATACCACGAGCTTATTGGCTTAAATCAACACAAGCATATTACTTACAGTTCTGGAAGCCTGCAAACCAAGGTGTCCGGAGGCTGTGCTCCTTCTGGTGGCTCTGGAGAGAATTTATCTTCTTCCCTTTTCCAGCTTTGCGAGATCACTGGCAGTCCATGCCTCATGACCCTTCCTTCCATCCTCAAAGCCAATAGCGTAGTACCTTCAAACTTCTCACTCACACGCTTCACCCGACTTCCCCCTGCTTCCTCCATGCTATCTCTCCCCTAGGGCTGCCAGGCCTCCTTCTTATTCGGCCCTTGTTACATGGGGCCCACCCAAATCTTCGAGGATAATCTCCCATCTCAACCATAATTTACTACATCTGGAAGTAACATAGTCACAGGTTCTGAGGATTAGGGTGTGGCCATCATGAGAGGGCATGATTTTGCCTACCACTCTTTTCTCACAGGATTGTTATGGAAGTAGAAGACGAGTACATGGATAGTCATCCAAACGGTGCCTGGCACACTGAAAGTGCTCAAAATACATCAGCCATGATGATAACAGTATACCAATACTAGCTCTGGCAGCAGTAAGAGAAGCCAATGTTAATGCTCACTGGGGTAAAGCGACATCAGGTGGTTCAAATTTTAACAGGAACAAAGGAAAGTATTACTGGAGCTAGATAATGCCCAGAGACATCTTTCATAGTTTTATATCCTCAATTTCTTTAGAAACAAAAGTGAATGGGGCACCCACTACTTTTCATTCCTCATAGTAAAACTTAATGATAGTTCACTTGGTTCATGCAGCTAGTGACACACAAAGGCAGGATTTGAACGCTCTTTTGTCCAACTCAGGAGCCTATCTTCCTTCCAGGCACCAGGACATGGCAATGTACTGGCTCCTATGCACTCTGAACTTCAGAACAATACCAGGCCTGCCCCGCTGTCAGCCGGCACACTCTCTCAGGGCACAAAGCAGGTCTGTTCTTCTTCTCTGTCCTTCACAGCCCTACACCCATCAGAGGGCACACAGGAGGTAGGCCACGACACCGTTGTTATTTTGCGAAGAATCGGGAGAGCCCAATGAGATTGGTAAGTGCCTCTCAACCCTAAGCAAACATCAGAATCACCTGCAGGGCCTGACAACTCAGATCCCAGCCCAGTCTTCCGGAGGGGTGAATTTCAGTTCAAGAAAGCACCCAGGTGTTGGTGCTGCTGGTGCTAGTCGGGGCCACGCTTTGAGAACCATTGTTCTGGAGTGATCTGGAGGCAAATTCATTGGAAGAGAACACATTGCTCAGATGTGTGGTTTCAGTGCTCACTGGTCCCCACCCACTCTTCCCACTTTCTGGTCTCCACAGAGCTGCTAGGGCCATTTGACAGATACTACCCAGTAGAGCAGAGGGTAGAGGGGACTTCTGCACAGAACCTACAACACCCTGCTCACTTTCCCCTCCTACACCTCCTGATGGCCTTCAGCAGCAGCCTTGGCTTTATCAAGTCTTCAGAAGAGAGGCCTGGGCCACCTGGCCTCCCAGTGTCTGCAGCTGGGCCAAGCAATGAGAAACAACACAAGACACCAAACATCACCTCTGGCAATGAGGTAGCGGGGAAGAGAAGCACTCCTTTAAAAGGGCAAAGGTTCCCGGGGCCGTCAGTCCTTGACACCTGACCCACAGCTCAAAGTCATGAGATTGACCCGGGTTTAAGGAATTTGGGAGCCAAATGTGCAACTGTGCTCCGACGGTGTTCTGTAGCTATGACCCCTTAGGCTGCAGGGCATGCATAGTAGCATCGTTTGGAACAGCTGTTGATGAAGATTTTTAAGTTTTGCTCAGGGGACCGGTTGTAATGAGGAGCATTTTATGAGAACAATACATATTGTAGACATGTGAATATATTTCCATGAGAAAATAAGGATGAAGGAAACAAAAAGATAGTATAGTGCTTTTCCACCGAAGATGAATATTTAATACACTATGGCTTATCTTTAAGGAGGAAAAAAATGCCCTTTGGAATTTCACATGCTTCCTACGATTGCATCCATATACGAAATCCATATGGATTGCAATCCATATACGAAATGACAAACACTACAGCCACTGGTATAAACACCAGGTATTTTGTTATTCCCTTATTACAGTGGCACAAAGACCAGCTGTTACACGAAGTATCATGAAAACGTGAATTACTGGTTATAAAGAGTGTATTTAAAGCATGAGGCCATCCAAACCCAGCAGGGCTAACATAGGCTGCAAGAACAGTCCTTGGGATGGGATAGGCAAGGGAGCCCAAGCAGGATATGCAAATCATAGGACAGCAGCCAACAGAAGCCGCAAGAGGGGCTCTGGAATAGTTAAAAGGGGGATGAAGTGGAGTTCTCAGGGGCCCTAAGGAACAATTCTGCTTTCAGTTGACCCTTGCCACCCCAAGAGGGACCGATTCACAGATTGCTTATCACCACTATTTTTAACTTCTTGGCAGGGTAACGCAGTGCGATGGGAAAATCGCCCAAAGTAAATACACACTCTCATTGGATTCTTCTCCTGGCAAGTAATTTTCTATTATTTTCCATTAGAACCACTTCCAGGATAAATTACGCTGCAGAGGCAGAGCTTAAGTATGAGGGTCCTCCGAGGATCATCTGTCCTAGACTAGGGGGCTAAGGAAAGGCATGACTGCTCCCTGCTGTAGATGCCGTAGGCCAAATAAGCCTTTTGAGAAGCTTTCCAAGCTTCTCACTTGTGGGCCTCTTTTATTATTATTCCCCTGAGTTTTGCTCCCAAACAAAATTACACATAGTGATATATAATTATTTTTCCATGAGACAGCTTAATAAGAATAGCATCTTTTGAGCATTTTCTGCATGTCAGGCACTGTACATGCATTCTCTCATGGAATCCTCGCCACATGCGCATGAGCTGGGTTCTAGCATTATCCCCATTTTACACTCAGGAAACAAGATCACACAGGTGAAGTAACTTGAGATCTTACAGCTAGAAGGCCATGAAATAAACCTAAGAACTCAGATCTGTCTCCAAAATCCGTGCTATTAACCAAGGCACTGTGCTACCTTACCTTATGCATGTTACCACTGTGTTAATGCAGTTCCACACCACAAAAAGGACTAGTTAAGCTAGTTACAAACTTGTGAAGGATAAATGCCTAACGTGCATTGGATTTTTAGAAACACCTAAAATATCTTGAGGAGACCCATTAAAGTCTTCATGGACCCCAAGCTATCCCTGACCTCACATTAGGAACCAGTGACCTACAACCACCCAGATATCATTTGCAATGTGAGTCTTCTAGGTCCACACAAAAATAGCTAGTTAAAAATATTGTCGGATGCCAATGGGATACAAAGTCAAATACAGTCAAACTCTGAATGATATTCAAGGCTCTTCTTAAACCGGCCCTCCCCATCTTTTCAAATCCATCTTTCAGAACTGCATTATTCACACTGAGTCTGAGTCAATAGGTGAGAAGCCAGGGAATCTGGACTTTAGCAAGCTCCCCAGGAGATCAGTATTGGCAGGTAAGACTGAAAAGCACTTCCATTCTGATCATGGCATTCACAGACATGGTAACTCTAATCTCCTAGGGCAACTCACTGTCTAGTAGGCACACTACGTACTCTCTCAGCCTCATGCTTTACTCATGACTATTCCCCCAGTGAGCAATGCATAGCTCCCCTTTTCCCCCAGGCCCAGCTCAAAGGCCTCCTTGGGGAAGACTTGCCTGCGGTCTCCTGTTAGAATTTGTTATGTCCTAGCCGCCCCCACAGTACCCTGCTTACATTCTGCCTTTACTTATGATGAGCTGTCCCCATGTCTGACCCACTACATAGTAAGCTCTATAAGAACAGGACTCAGGGTCAGAGGGGGGCATCTGGGTGGTTCAGTCTGTTAAGCATCCATCTCTTGGTTTTAGCTCCAGTAATAATCTCACAGTATCTGAGTTCAAGCCCCACATCCACTCCACACTATCAGTGCTTGGGATTCTCTTTCCCTCTCTGTCCCTACCTTACTCATGCTTTCTCTCTCTCAAAATAAATAAATAAACTTAAAATAGGACTGCGGGGCACCTGGGTGGCTCAGTTGGATGTTTGTCCAACTCTTGATTTCGGCTCAGGCTGTGATCTCGTGATTCGTGGGTTTGAGCCTCACGTGGAGCCCTGAGTCAAATTCTGCATCGGACGTGGAACCTGCTTAGGCCTCTTTCACTCCCTCTATCTCTCTTCCTCCCTCACTCGCACACGGACCTGGGCATGCATGCACACTCTCTCTCCCCCTCTCTCTCAAAATAAATAAACATGAAAAAAAGAAAAAAGAATAGAACTGTTCATACTAACCTTCTTTGCTCCCTTGCTCTTAACACAGGCATTGGCCATAGAAGGCTCTTAATAAGGATTAGGAGGTTTAATTGCCACTGGAGACCAGGAGTAGCTACTGTACTAGAAACAGACTTCTCCCCTTACTGGCTGTAAGGAGGAAAGGGGAGGGGAAGGAGAGGGGCTCATATAAGAATTAAACAAAGGGAAACAAATGACCCAGAATTAGTAACACACAGATGATTCTTCGGAACCAGTATTTCACTGTGATCAAAACTTGCTGTCATAAACTCTGACATAGAGGTTTAATGCTTGCATCTGTCATCATTATCAACCAACTTCAATCACACCAGAAATGCAGTGATGGTCTCCTTTGCCCAACAGCACCTTCCCAGACCCAGGTAAGCCTCAGCCACCCAACTTCACATTTTCAATTTGCATCTGCTCCCTGAGGGGAATACAATTTTACTGATTAATAGCCAATGTTTATTGAAGACCTCCTACGTTCTACGCACTGAGGCCTCTGTTTTTATGCGTAATATCTAACCCTCACAAGAGTCCCTGAGCCATTATTAGTGCCATTTTCTAGATGAGAAAACTGAGCCCAGAGAGGTTAAATAACTTGCCCGCAGTGACTCAGTTAGCAATGCTGGAATTTGAGCTGAAATGGGCCTGACTGCAAAGCCCATGTTCTTAACTACTCTACCAATATTTTTAAATAAGAAGATCCTTACAATTTTAGAGTATAAGCAATGACATCAACATACTAGTGGGAGAAGGAAAGACTCTGGGTCCTTCCTACGGACAACAAGAAAACACTCTTTCAGAGGACAAAGCTTAATTACGTGAGTGCACACTGCCAAGAGCACAGAGCTCACCAGACAAAAGTTGCAGCCTGCCCTGGGGAGCACTTCTAACACCCTGGGGAGTACTTCTCACTGAAGTTATCACTGGGGCCACTCCCTGAGTCCTGAGAACGCTGGGCTCACGGGAACCTGACGCCCAGGCCTTGCCAGCACAGCATCTCACGGCGTTTCACAAAACACAAGGGCAAGGGAGACCCAGAATACTGCTGGTCTCGTTCTCTCACTTTAAACGTGGAGGAACTGAGGCCCACAGAAGGTAAGTGTTCACCCAGGTCAACCAGCCAATGAGCCACTAAGTGGAGGCTCAAACTCATGTTTCTTGCTCTGAGTCAGGCTTTTCTTTTTCCTTAATTAGTTTTTTAATCACAAAAGAAAATAGGATCACTGTAGCAGTAAAAGGAGGGCGTACATAAAGAAAAATAATGGTTCTCCTGTCTCACTGACCGAAGGCTTTGCCTTCCAGAAATCACCAACATCAGTGGCTCAGTGTGTACAAGTCATTCATCATGCCATTTCCTAAACTAACTCTCTCTCTCTCACACACACATTCTTTCTTTAACAAAAATGGAATAAACACACACACACTCATTTCTAAACTTTCAGCACTTAACATATGCTGAATCCATCCCCAGGTCAGGGAAGCCCAACACCCCTCAGAGGCTACACAATGTACGCAAACGTTCTCTTCCTGGTGGACAGTCTGATTGGTGGGTTTGCCTTCTGCTCACCACCCTACTCCCATTTAAGTAATGAACCCTGCCAATACGGGTGGTGGTGGCGGGGGGGGGGGGGGGGGGGGGGGTGTTGCTCTAACTCATTTAGTTTCACTTGGATCAAAATGAAAACCCGGTCTTCTAAATGGAGTGACTAGGACGATATTTGGTTTTCAGACAGCAGGTTCCATTTCCCGACACATCAGAAGGCCAGCCATTCAAGTCAACCAGTCTGTGAAGATGCCATAGTGTGCCCTGCTTACTAGGCACTATGAACATGGGCAAGCTGGTATTTCTTCATCTCGACAATGGCAAAATAATACCACTTACCTTATAGATTTGTGCAATTTCATAATAAAAAGAGAGAATGCATATAAAGTGGCTATCATGATGTCTGGCACACAACAGCATTCATTCACACATACTATTATTATTGCTATTGTTGAAATGATGGCTGGCATCCATACATGGTCAAAAGAGCTACAAAGGTTTTGATATGGATGTTCATGCCGTATTAAGTCTTGACCTGTTTTTAACATGTTACTGGCCTCTGGAACATTTGTCACCCTGCATCTATGGAATGCCTGTTCCCACAGGTGGGGGGTCAGGGAGCTGGTGAGGAAGAAGGGAACAGGGTTGGTGGGATTTAAGATTTAAGAAACGCTTTAGAGATAATCCCCACATGGCCATTCAGTATGAAATGACAGAAGGAGCTCAGATATTAACATCTAGAACATTTCAGCACCCACCAACAATGTTCCTTCCAGCAAAGGAGGGGGATTCGATGCTCCAAGGGAGCACAAAGGGGCTTCGAGGAAAACGCACTTAGAAAAGCAGGTGAGTGAAAACTTGTGTTTGCAGAAATCTGTCTTTAAAAATACTGATAGGCTTGGGTCTTTCACCCTACATCTTTGACTATGTTTATAATTTTTGTGGTCTGCACACTCAGAGTTTGTTTTGAAAGGGGAATTACATAAATCACTGTATCATGACTACAGACAGTTGAACCAAAGACTAATTTGTGGTTGCACACATGTTCACAACTATGTGAAAAATACTGCTGTCAGTACCAGGGCCTGTTTTCCGTCCCATCATTGTTTTTATATCTTAATGGACTTTCGGTTGTTGCAAATCTGAGAGGGAAAGTGTGAAGAAATTTTTTAAAAAATAGAAATGAGGGAAAAAGGAATGTGGGAGAAAGAAGAAAGACAGGAAGGGAAAGAGTAAGGGAGGAAAACAAATCTTCCTCCCACTTTCACATTTGTAGCCTTAGAAGGACTTCCAAGAGCTCTACAGGAAAGAGTATTTAGAATACTCTGATTCTCTGTTAGTGGCCTTAAAAATTTTTTTTTAAAAAGCAACAGACCTAATATGTGTTCTTCAAAATCCTTTGATTCTAAATCCATTCAACTATAAATCTGGGTTATTACTTCAAAAGCTAGATACATCTTGATTTTCCTAAAGTGACGTAAAATATTCAATCCCAGGCCAAGAAAAACCCCAAACCAACCAACAGAAGTCAAGGAAAATTGAATACAGAGGCTTTCAACTTGAGTTATTCAGGTCCAAGGAAATTAAGTCTTTCATCTTTTCTTCCCTAGTTAACTTTTAAAACATTTTAACTCTCTTGCCCTAAATATTTCAAAATATAATCCAAGAGTGACCAAATTCCATTTTATGAACTAAAGAGTACAGATAAATATATCAATTTTATCTAAAATACTCATACCCATTTCTTTCAAGGATACTGTAAAATACTGATAGTGCTGTGTTCCCTGGAATGCTTTTAAGTGTCACTGGAAAAAGCGTTTTTTCAGTATTTTGATTTACTTAACCCTAAAATAAACCATCATCCCAAATAACTTCTTAAAGATAACAGGTCTTCTCTACGAAGAAACTATGAATGATGACAAAACGTGACCAATACACACACACAACAGGAGGAAAAAAAGTTTATGAGTTAGTAAAAATAGAAAACAAGCTTTTGTATACCTGACCAAAAAAAGAAAGAAAGAAAAAAACTACCAAGATAGGGCACCTAGGTGGGTTAGTCCATCGAGCATCTAACTTTGGCTCAGGTCATGATCTCGTGGTTTGTGAATTTGAGCCCTGCGTTGGGCTCTGTGCTGACAGTGCAGAGCCTGGAGGCTGCTCTGGATTCTGTGTCTCCCTCTCTCTCTCCACTCCTCCCCTGCTCACACTCTGATTCTCTTTCTCTATCAAAAATAAACTTTTAAAAATTAAAAAAAACTACCAAGAGACATCTGATAAATAGGAATCATACCAATGACAGAGTCCTTGAATAGCTAACTGTATATAATACATACAATTTCTGAAATATCTTTGGCTAAGATGAAAACATTTTGGTATAACCCATCATTTAGTGTTTTTCCATGACCCTCCCTCATCCACATATATTTTTCCTTTGGCAGAAGAAAATCTAAACACGTGCAGTCTCTCTTCTTATGTGGATTCAAACCTAAAGAAACACAGTCACATGAAACATCTGCGGCCTGGTCTTTTGGAGCGCAATACAGACGGAGGTCATGGGTCTACAGCTCTGCCTCCCCAGGGCTCCCTTTAAGCCATCCCCAGTGTGTGGGCATCTCTGCTCTACAGAGGGGAAGGGCACAACAGTTCCTGCAAGTGTGGTCCCTGTACCCCTGGGGGTCCCCAAGACTCTTGCAAGGAAATCCATGAGATCAAAACTATTTTCATAACAATAGTTATCACAAGAAGCAGAGTTTTCCAGAGGCTTCAGGATGTGTGGTAAGGAGACGGACTGAATGTAGAAACAGAGTTCAGAATCCATCTGTCTTCCATTAAGCCAGACAAAAGGGATTATGTGCAAAAATTTTTTAAAAAAAGAATGCTACTCTTTTGTTTTTGCCTTGGAGAATAGTTATTGTTTTCATTACAATACATTATTTGTGTTAGAATGAGATGGGTTTATTATTATGTTAAGATAAATATACTTTAAAACTTTTTCCCCATTTTCAGTTCCACGATGGCAAATATAATTTACATAAACAAAAGCACTTAAAGGTCCTCAATAACTTTTAACGCCCGAGACCAGGAAGTTTGACAACAAAGGATTTAGCACAATACCTGACATACAGTAAATGCTCAATACGTGTATGGTGAACTGACTGACTAAAGGGATTTAATGATGACTTTTACCTGTACAAGAGATGTCAGAGTTCAATAACTGGATATAGCCAGTAAAGACCCTCGGATAACTACCTTCAGGTCTTCCATACTCACTTACAAAATGATCTTAAACAACGATGGTAAGAACACAGGAGTGTAGGGCAAGAATTATTACCTTAAAGATGCTAGAAAAGTACGGCCTAAGGGCAGGTAAAGGCAGGTAGAGAGTGGCTGGGTGGATATTGGTACAAATGGGTTCAGATTATCAGCAGACCTCCTTTATCCGGTCACCAGTTCTTATTTTCAAAGAAACAGTATCCTCTCTGACAGCGCGAATGTCTTCCAAAAAGAGGTCTATAAGAATTACACAGGCTAATTAAACTATGCAACATCCTGCATGGTTCAAGTGGTTAGAACCCCACAAAGCCATGGGGCCATCTGTACATTGGGTGCCATGGCCATAGTGTTCATGTGTTCCTCCCAGTTTTCCTTCTGGTAATGTTGTCTTTAGCATGCAAAATCCACGTTGGACAATACCTCCCTCCGAAAGCTTTCATTGAATTCTTCTTTCCCAGAGAAGGTTAAAAATGTCTTCCTCTGTCTTGCCTCTAGCTTGTGTGTATGTCTGTGGCATCATGTAGTTAGTACACGGCTATTGAAATTCTTTATTTTCACTGTATTGCTTAGTAGGACATGACACCTCGAATGTGGAGGGCCCATGCACTGTCCGCCTTTATGTTCCAGTACCCGCTGCAGTGCCAAAATACAGACCACTCATACTTTGTCAGACATCTAATAGGCACATAGGAGAATTACCAGAACTAAGTAAAATGCAAAAGAATAATAAGGAAGCGGTGAAATTTCATTTGTTTCCAGCCTGGCTAGAAACTCAGCACCTGTATCTTAGTGATGGTGAGTTCGTCTTCCCCTATTTGAGAATGAAGAACAGCCCATTTAAAGACAGCCCTCTCCTAAAAACACATCTCCTGGAAAAATATTTAGCTCTTTTCATGCTTCTGAAAGGATACAAATTGCAAATGATACAGGCAAGTACTTCAAATGATAAATTAAACCAAGGTAAAAACTCACAAGGCCAAAAGCAGTACTAAAGTGAAAAACTGTCAACTAGCAGAAAAGGACTAGAGGAGGGAGGAGTCTAACAATCTCCATTACTTATACAACATCAAAGGTTGGAAAGTCATGCTCGGAAATCAATCAGACTTTTCTGCCATCTTTCAAGTGACATGCCTATCAGCAAAGAACACACATTTTCATTAGCAGAGCAAAGGAAGAATGTGTACGCCTAGGGTTAGCTTTGGCAAGGAAATAGGTAAAGTAGGTCGTTTCTGTGTTTAGCTTTAAGAATATGGCCGTATGGTAGGCATGAAGACGATGCCCACAATCTACTGTGGAAGAGATATCTACACACCTCCAAAGGAAGAGGGCATTACAAGTAGTACTGGAGTAGACAGTTCAGATTGTGTAGCTACAGGCAATCTAATCTTCTGAAAAGCTACAGAAAGTAAAAGTCTAAAAGCATAAAGAGCCCGTCCATCCTTACAACCATCCAGTATAATTGGATGTGTATCCTTTTGTTAGACTTTGAAAATAGCAATTTATTTCTCATTCATTAGTCTGATTTCAAACCACCCTTATCAGATGTCTCAATTATCGGAGACTCCAAGGTCATATAACACCAAGACACTTTCCATATCTGTTTTCTTTACTCCATTATAACTCAGTTTTCCTCATTAGAGCTAGAGTCTTAGCCCAGGGGGAAATTTCACCAGGGGACCACAGAACATTAGAGCCCCCAGAATTGTCTAATATGGCCCACTTTAGGAAAACTAGGGCCCAGAGAACTCAAGTTCCTTGCCGGGGGTCACATAGCCAAGGACCGACCCTTGGAAGCAGACAGGAGCCACATCTCCCTTCCTCCAGTTCAGTGCTGTTTCCACGATACCAAAGCAAAGAAGTATAGATGCTCATTTGGAAAAGTGCATTTGGACAAATTGCTAGCCCTAAGCATCATTTCCTCCCTACATAAATAAAAGCAATGCTTTCCACCTGCCACCATCACCCCAGGAACATCCATGGTGTGTGTGTTTATTCCCTGCAGCCAAATTGTGGGAAGATGAAAGACAGAGCATCATCGTGAAGCAGCAGCACTGAGTCTAGAAACAGAGGTTAGAGTGAGCCCAGCCTGTGCTGAAGTCTAAGGAGTAACAGGATCTTTGCCTCCCCAGAGTATATGTTGGTTACAAAGGGGAGAAAATAGTGATTTTATAGTGGAAAAGCCTGGCAGACACAACCTTAACTAGGGGATCAAGGTTCACATCCCCAGAAATGGGACAAATCAATGTCCTGTTCCCCTGACATGATGTGCTACAAAGGGCACTTCACCTCTATGGTCTTCCCCAAACCCTGACCTCCCATGGAGGCCACATAACCCAAGCTGACAGTCTATGAGATACCTGACTAGTGCTCTTCTCAAGGTCAAGATCATGAAAAACGAGGAAAAAAAACCAAGGAACTGTCACAGGTGGGAGGAGCCCAGGAGACAAGACAACCAAATGTAATGTGGGATCCAAGGCTGGATTTTGGAACAGAAAAAGGACACTGGTGGAAAAGACACATGAAATCTGATGAGGTCTGTAGTTTAGGTGGTGATATTGTGCCAACGTTAATTGCTTAGTTTTGACAACTGTACCATGTGGATCCTGTGTGCAATGTTAATTTTGGGTGAACTGGTTGAGAAGTGGGCAGGAGCTCTTTGTACTAGTTTTGCTGCAGTTCTTCAAGTCCAAAATTATTTTAAAATTAAAAAAAAAAAACTTTTTTGAGTGGCTCATGATGGACAGGAAACATAGTCAAAGACTTTCCAGTCCCTTCCCTCAGTCCCCAGTTAGAACCACTTTTCCCTTTTCCTTTCAAAAGCACTTTGCACAAGTTCTTTTCTTTTCTCACTTATTCTGATTGTTTGTGTATCTTTTAAAAACGATTACGTTAAGGGCAGAGACTAGAAAGAATCTTCATCACTGTTAAAAGTGCCTCATCCTATGTTATTCACGAAAGAAGTGCTCAATTAAAAAGGTGGATCATACCAAGACATGGAAACAATCTAAGTGTCCATCGATGGACAAATGGATAAATAAGTTGTGGTATATACATAATGGAATATTATTCAGCCATAAAAAATAGGGAAATCCTGATACCTGCACCAACATGAATGGACTGTGAAGCACTTTGCTAAGTGAAATAAGACAGAGAAAGACAAATACTATATGATCTCACATACAGTGAGAACTGGAATTGGAACTGGTGAAATTGGAACCTAAAAATAAATGAAACAAATGCACAGAAAAAGAGATCAGATTTGTGGTTATCAGGGAGGGGGGGTTGGAGGACGATGGTCAAAAAGTATAAATTTCCAGTCACAAGATAAATAAGTACTAGGAACGTACTTTACACCACAGTGACTACAGTTAACACGATCATTTGGTCTATTTGAAAGTTGTTAAGAGAATAAATCCTGAGAGTTCTCAGTACAAGGAAACAGACCTGTTTTTCTTTTTTTCCATCTATATGAGATGATGAATGTTAACAAAAATTACTGTGTTAATTATTTCACAATAAATGTAAGTCAAGGCATTGGGTTGTACACCTTACACAGTGCTGTAAGTCACTTACATCTCAGTTATAACTGGGGGGCAGGAATCAGCTACATGAATGAGTAATATTCAATCGCCCTGCTCCTCTCTTCATACCTCTCCTTGCATGCATGTCAGACACACGTCTTGTCTAAATCTTCTATCCTTGGGATTCACAGAGAAAGAAGGGTCCCAGTGCTCCCACACCTCTCTGTGTTGACAATAATGACTCTCCTCCTCTGGGGAGGCATAGACAGAGCATCTCCTGCTAAAGCCCCATCCCCACCTCCACAGAGCTCAAAACACATCTCTGAACAGCTGATGTTGGAATGCACCTGCTTCCCATGGATGAGTTATATGTATTCTGTTGCATTTCATGATTTTGCCCTAAATTGCCCATTCCGTAAGTGAAAACATGCCAGCTGTGTTCGCAGTCACATTTCTGTCTCTTCGCAGCATCCAGCACAGCACGCTGCCCTCAGCCACCGAACGCTTAAGAAGCAAGCGCTGTTCTGTATTCCCTGTGCTCTTTGTCTAGGCTAGAAAAGAGTTCAGTCATCCTCTGTAACTTCACCTCCTCCAGGAAGCCTCCCCTGGACACCCCTCAGCCTCCTCTTTTGACATGCCTCCTCCTCAGGCTTAGTCACTTCCTGCTCTGGGGTACCTATGTGCCTGGTACATAATTCCGCTTTAGTACTTGTTACACTCGATTAATTATCTATTTACAAATCCACCTCCCCAACTATGTAACAGGAGCTCCTTGAGAGCAGTAACTTTGCTTTATTCATCATGTATCCTTAGCCCCTAGGACAGTACTGGGCATGTAGTCACTGATGCACTGAAGGTTTGCTGAATCAAAGAAGGACTGTTCTTCCCACCCTCTGGCTCCACCTGCTCAGGAACTGACTGAGGTGGCGGACACAGGATGCAGAGACATTCCACACATCTTCTCGTGGCTGCAGGGAGCTCGCAGCCTGGAAGCCTGGGCACACTGACGAACCATAAAGTATCATCCTGCTGACACTGTGCCTTCAGTGAGCCTCTGTGGCCGACTAAATGGTAGTTAACCTCCCGGCCTGTTGATCTGATCTTGATTTCCCTGTGAGCATTAATGCTTCATGGGAGGGGTAGGAAAGGAGCTGGGGTCTCTTAAGACACTGGGTTGCTGTGGTCTAAAGAAGTGAGACCTGCCCAGAATGTTCTCATCAGAAACTGCATATCAGCCAACTCCGTGCTGAGAGTGATTCTTCTCTACTCCCCCCGTTGGCACACGCTACGGTTGCTCCTATATTTTGGCTGCGGCGCTGCTATCTCTCTGGTCCCCAGAGTAGAAAGCTTACAGTTGTGTCCTCGTTTCTCCCTCTCACAGCCCACACAACCAACTGAAAACCTCATGTCCCCGATCAGCAACTGAAATAACCAAAACTGACATGCCTGACCATACTGCAGGAGGAATCAAACCCCAGCCAGTGCCATCTCCTGCTTGGACCGTGACAAGGCCTTGCTCTCACTGGCTTCCCTAGCTTCAGGACATCCCTATCTATAACTCGGACCCAACAAAATGACAGCTCCTCACTGCAGCTCTGATGGCCCCAGAGAGGGCCGTCTGCAAGTCACTCTCTCCCTCTGATCTCTTACCAAACAAGCGCTTGGAAATGCACTCTTTTTCTCTACCCAGTAAACTCCTACATACCCTTCATCGCCCAGATTTAAAGTACACTGGTTAACTTTCCCTGGGGAAACCCAAGCACACTACATTACTTAGTACTCAATAATGAAATTCTCTCTAGGGTTGGTCACTACTAGAAGGGGGAGACCTGTCCATCCATGAGCTGACTTTAGAGCACAATTTGTTTGTTGGATTTAATTACTTAACTGTTATCATCTAAGTTTTCATGTGCATTTGTATTGTATCTTTGCTTAGACTGTAAGCTCCTCCCTCCCTGGTCTCTCCTAGCAAAGCACTCTGCATACTTGGGTTATTTAAAAAGACATCCTGGTATCTCAGTGTGGTTTTGATTTGTATTTCCCTGATGAGGAGGGATGCTGAGCATCGTTTCATGTGTCTGTTGGCCATCTGGATGTCCTCTTTGG